>NW_006781042.1:1342556-1376994 GCF_000442215.2 Lipotes vexillifer
TCCACAGCAAGTCAGTAGTGATGGGAATGTCCTACCAGGGGTCACGCACACCTAGTTCAGGGATGTGCTTGTGGCTGGTCCTAGGGAATCATTGCCAGCTGCTTCCCTGAGCCTTGAAATCTGGCTCGGCCGACCCCTCCCCCAGGCCTTGCAGGAGTCAAATCCAAGGGCTTCCTCCTCAGTCCCCCTTCCTTGAAGTCTCTGCGGAACTGGCCCATTCTCTCTCTCTCCCCTCAACCTGCCTCCCTTTGCTTCCTTCCCCGGCTTCTCCTCCTCCTGACTCCTCAATGTGGACACTCCGCCCTCTTCCCCCGTTTTCCTTTCTGTTGTGGACATGCTCCTTCAGATCTGGCTCCCCCTTCCTTGTCCTTGGGGCTGAGATGACCTCCAGACTATCATGTTCCGAGAAGCTTGGCCAGCCGGCGACTACCCATCGGGGCCCCTGCATGCGGCTGGGGCCGTGTGGCTGAGGTCTGGCCAGAGGAATTCCTGGTTCATAGCAATAAACCCTGTGCCAGGTGGCTGTCAATGGCAGGGTGACCGCCAGAGCCACATGCTGAAGGGGACAGAGCCTTCCTCAGCTAGGATCCTTGAGTCACTGTAGCAGCAGGGCGTCACCCCTCAGCCCCGTGCCGAGTTAGCTTTATGTGAACAAGAAATAAACTTCTATGGTGTGTCTGAGGTTCAGGAGTCTGTTGCAGCAGCTGGCGTGCCTCAACGATCTCAGAGCCCTCACTGATGTTTGTGTGCCTGCGCTCTCCCCACCCCAGACGCTCCCCCGTTCTGCTCCACCCTACACCTCACTATCATAGACTGACCTTCCTTCAGTCTATCTGGGTAGTGTCGCTGCCTTCCCCCCAAGTCTTCAATGGCTCCCCTTTGTCTACAGACTCAAGGACAAGCCTCTGGGAGCGGCATAGAGGTTCCAGGCCCCTCCCTGCCACTTTCTCTCTCTCTCTCTCTCTCTCTCTCTCTCTCTCTCTCTCTCTCTCGTTCTTGTACTCTTGTCAAATCCAAATGCTCAGGGCCGCCCAAATGTGTACTGTCCACTCTTGTCTCTGCTTCTTCTTGCTCTCTCTCCATCTTTGTCAAAATCCTCCTACCTAAAATCCTTTCTTCTCCAAGATGGGCTTCTCGGGTCCTCCAGCCACGTGGAAGGATGCTCACAGCCCTCCGCTTGCCTTTCAAGTGGGGACCATCCTCGTGCCTTCCCTCCCACTGGACTGTGGGCTCCCTGAGCACAAGCCTGGGTCTCCACGGTGCCCACCAGGCCAGGCAGAGCCCAGGTACAAGGTGGGTGCTTGCTTCCTTACCCCTTCCCTCAACAACCCTCCATCTTTCCTGCTGGAGGGCGAGGCTGGGGATTGCAGAGTATACACAGCAGCTCATCCATCTTCCTCCTCCCAGCACACTCAGAGGGCTAACTGCGTGACCTTTTGCATCTGTGGATTCCTCTCCCTCCCCCTTCCCCCCTTTTTTTCTTTTTAAATACAGGGCCTTGGAGTTTGCTCGGAGCCCTGGCCGAGCTGGTAAGAAGTTGGCTGCTCGGTTATATTTATAGCAGGGATGTCAATCTAAGGCTCTTTAAAAATAAAGTCCTGTTTCAGCTGGATCCCCAAGCTTGTCCCCACCCACTCCGAACAAGCTCGTTCGCCTCCCCTGGGTCCCCAGTCTCAATGACAGCCCCTTTCACGTGGCCCTCACATGTGTGACCGCGTGTTAGAATGTCAGCAAACAGTTGCCCTCGCTGGCTCGATTCAGAGGAGGATTTCTCTCGTCTCCCAGGCTTTCCTTCGCTGGGGCTTTCCTTTCCGTCTTGCGGACTTTGCGAATTTCTTCCATGCCTCCTCCCTCCCAAACCAGGCAGAAGCAAACCTTGTGAATGAAGAAGACGCCGCCTCCTCCAGAGTTTCCGGGTCCTGCCATTCTCTTTCCCCACAAAGCTGCCTTCGCGGGAATGGGAAAAAGCAAACAGAAGACAAGGACCAAAGATTGAAGCAGGGCTTCCCTGGTGGCGCAGGGGTTGAGAGTCCACCTGCCGATGCAGGGGACACGGGTTCGTGCCCCAGTCCGGGAAGATCCCACGTGCCGCGGAGCAGCTGGGCCCGTGAGCCATGGCCGCTGAGCCTGCGCGTCCGTCCGCAACGGGAGAGGCCACGACAGTGAGAGGCCCGCATGCTGCAAAAAAAAAAAGATTGAAGCAGAAAGCGGGGTTTGCAGTTGTGCCAGCCTAGTGGGTGCGTGTGGGCGTGTGTGCAGGTG
This sequence comes from Lipotes vexillifer, assembly GCF_000442215.2. NCBI lineage: Eukaryota > Metazoa > Chordata > Mammalia > Artiodactyla > Lipotidae > Lipotes > Lipotes vexillifer. The sequence goes on from NW_006781042.1 coordinate 1,344,819, forward strand.
TGCACGTGTGTGTCCGTGTCTGTGCGTGCGTGTAGCACACTGCGGGTGGATGAGACGCAGCCCATGGGAACGTTGCAGCCGACCCTTCCTATTCCTTGACTTGGCTACCGCAGCCCTGGTTCTCTTCCATCCCCACGGATGAAACACTTCTTTATGTCTTATTCACATCCTGTCTTGACTACCACAACTGTCTCCTTGCCGGGCCCATATGTCTCTCATCACCAATGGGATCCAAATGTTGCTGACAAAATAATCTCACTGCCTTTGTGCTGCAATCACATTCCTCCACTTTCTCAAATTCTTCTCTGTCTCCCATTACTAGGGGAATCACACACACAGACCACCATCTCTCTCCGCGTCTTCACACCCTCCCTGCACCCACCCCACCCCTCTCTGCCTTAAGGGCTCGCCCTCCTCCTCTTGCTATGCCTGAGACCACAGCTCTTTGGGGGCCTGCACCGCCTCCCAGGACTATTCATTCAGTCAACAAATGTTTACTGAGAGTGACAGGCATTCTCCTGGGCACTGGAGTGCAAGCAAGGACCAACATGAGGACAGTCAACCAAGAAAAATGTAATAGCATGTTGAGAATTAGAAGGACTATGAAGAAAAATGAAGCAGAGAGAGGGGGGCCAGAGAGCAGCTCGCACACAGGGTGGTCGGGAACCTTCTCCCCACCTTTTCTCCACGTGAGGCTCACGGCTTTAACATCCTCCTGCTTTGCCAGAGGCCTCCCCTGCCACCCTTCTCTTTGCATCATGTTTACCTTGATTTTAAGAGCAGGGGAGGCACTGGGTATAACTCAGCTGCCGCGGGAGACCTGCCACATTATTAACTCATTAGAGACTCACAATGGGCAGAAGGAACCACGCACGTGCACAGGAATCACTAAACACAGACCCGGTCCTCTCTGGTTCCCTGTTCAGAACACAACTGGTCATTTAAATATGGTGTCTGAATGACTAGTAGCAGCTCTGCCCGAGTGTCCTGTCAATGTCTGAATTGTGCCTCCTCCTTCCTAGGATCAGGGTGCATCTATTGGCGTTGGTGACCCCAATCTGGCTGTCTACTCCAGCCAGGACTCCCCCCTCTTCTGACAAAGTACAGTGGAGCTCATCCATCCATTGGCATGGATGTTTGGTGCCAATCAACACCATCTTCACCTTGAAAACAGCCCAGAGGAAAAGTATCTTAGTGATAGAGGCTTCAGTGAACAAGTTTATCGGCAGCTGAGATGACTAACATTAAATACGCAGCAATAAAAATTGCTACCATTTAGGGCCTTCCCTGGTGGCACAGTGGTTGGGAATCTGCCTGCCAACGCAGGGGACACGGGTTTGAGCCCTGGTCCGGGGGGATCCCATATGCTGCAGAACAACCGAGCTCGTGCGCCACAGCTGCTGAGCCTGAGCTCTATAGCCTGCGAGCCACAACTACTGAAGCTCTGCGTGCCTGAAGCCTGTGCTCCACAACAAGAGAAGCCACTGTAACAAGAAGCCCATGCGCCGCAACGAGGAGCAGCCCCCAGCTCACCGCAACTAGAGAAAGCCCATGTGCAGCAACGAAGACCCAATGCAGCCAAAAAAAAAAAAAAAAAAAATTGCTACCACTTAAAAAAATTGTTTTGAATGTGGGGGTTTTCCTTCCTGGGAGGGGAAAGCCTAGTGGGGTAGGAAGATGGAGTCTGGGTCTTGGTTTTGACTGGGAACAAACTTGTGGATTGCCCACCTTCCCCCAGAGCCTCTCGCTGACAGCCAGCTCAAGGGTAATGGTCATGCTGCCCATAACAGTCTGTCCTGGCCCTGGCTTTCTTAGTGTAATCTATCTAGATCCTCCCAGACCAACACAATAGCCACTAGCCACAGGGCCTACAGAACACACTTTGAATGTAGCTAGTCTGAATGGACACATGCTGTAACCGTAAAACACACACCAAATTTTGAAGGCTAAGTACAAAAAAATGAACGTGAAATACCTCACAAATCATTTTTATATTGATTACATGTTGAAGTGATATTTGGGGGCTCAACAGAATTTATTATTATACTAACTATAGCAAATAACTATAATATGATTAATCATAATTATAAATGAAATGTACTCAAAATTAATTTTACCTGTTCATTTTTACCTTTTTCACGTGGCTATTAGAAAGTGTCAAACGGCACGTGGGCTTGCATTTGTGGCTTGCATGGCATTTCTATTGAAAAGCCCTGGTCAAGTATCAGATCTCTGGTTTTAAAGCATCATTTAAGGCAGTTACACTGTGTCCAATGAAAATCTTATGCAGAACTCGCCTATACAAAGCAGGTAAAAGTGGAGCTGCCCAGGTGGAAGTGGGGGAGAGGAGGCTGGGGTTATATGGAGGGGGGCTGAGAGTGTGGGGAGAGCCCTATCCATTTTCAGAGCCTGGTCTGGCTCATTTATTATTGGATTGGACCGTCCATTCATTTGAAATTGTGGGGGAAATACCCGGAGGAGGCCCCCATTCAATCATCCTAAGTGGAATCTGATCTTTATCTTGGGATAAACATTCCGAATGGAAGGTGAGTGCTGGGAGATAAGGAAGATAAGGAAACCATATGGCCCTGTCAGGAGGCTCCCAGGGCCTTATTCTTGAAAGGATTAATGAATCCAAAGGGGAGATCATCTTGGTTCTGTTTTGAGGAGGCAGAAGCCCCAGAGCCCCCAGTGGGGATGGGAACTAACTGACCCCAGGCAGGGAGAAGTCGCACTCAGAGCCCTCTCTTGCCTTCCCTAGGCTGCCCCCCTTCCCGACTCTTGTCCACCCCCCTTCACAACAAAGCCCTTTGGGCTGCTGTAAACGGACCCCCAATCTCTAAACTGCACTTAGCACCCCAGGCCTGTGGAGTCCGGAGTTTGGGATCTGGATCCCCGCACTCTCTTGATTTGGCAAAATTTCCAGCGACTCCACCCCTGTGCACACCCGCTCCCCGCCCGATCCCACCCCAACTGGCTGTTGGTGGCTGCCAAGGTGGGCGTACAGGAGAGAGGGGCTTTTCTGGCAGGGGTGGGGCTTTTGGTGGGCCTGCTGGAAGCCAGGCCACGCGGCAGGGCTGAGAACCGTCTGTGGTGGGGAGGGCAGGTAATATGAGCCCCGAGAAAGGGATCTGGGGCTGAGGGGAGGCGGAGGCAGAGGCCACGGGCTTTTGAGCACGTTCTGTCCTCCCCTACGTCACGAGGCACCTCATCCTTCATTCCTCTGGCACTCGGGTCTCGCACAGCTGTTCTCTGACCCCCAACTGGAGATTGTCAAAGGCATTCAGCGTAGGGACAAAAGTGGGTGCTTGAAGCAGAGGGGGTGGCTTCAGGACGGTGTGATAGTGGTCACAGACAAGAATAAGAATAATGCAAAGCATAACCAGTATTTACGGAAGGCTGTGCCGGTGTCTCCCTTGATTGTCACGTTAAAGCCACAATAGCTCTATGAGGGAGGTGTCATTTTACCAAGGAGGAAACTGAGACTCTGAGAGGCTGGGTCACTTGCCCAAGATTGCACAGCTAGTAAGAGCTGCAGCCAGGAGTCAAACCCAAGAGGCTGACCTTTGGAGCCCAAGTTGTTGATGCAGACAAGACCCAGCACACGATTGTTGTTGTCACACTGCTGTGGTCAGCGACAAGCAATTGGAAGAGACTCTCCCATCTACGTCGTGGCCCGCCCGAGGTAACACGGGCAGTTGTGCCTGGCTGCCAACCAAGTGAGCCTGGGCTGTGGCCTCACACCTTGCTCGGTGGAACAGACCAAGCCCACTGTGGTCCAAAGAGCCCTGGCTGAGAAGAGGCCACCTCCTCTGCCCCAGCCCCAGCAGGGTCACATCTTAGGGAGAGGTGGGAACAACTGTCGGGGGGAGAGGAGGCCCACAGAGTTCCAGCCTCAAGCTGGCCCTGGCTGATGGCCTTGGTTTGGGGCTTTTCTGTGCTCTGAGCACATCTCAACATTTGGAGAAAAACAAGAAATTGAACAATAGACGCTTGTGGGCTAGAGGACAGGGCCGACTTCCCCCTGGGACCCAGCGCTGTTCATAAACTGCCCCAGCTGCGCTCTCAAGGCTGGGATGTCACAGGAGCCTGGCTGAATCACAGCCTTGTCCTCATTGGGGGCCGGCGACTGGCTCCTTTTATATAGTGTTGGGAGGATGCAAATGCCGGTGCGGGGAGCCAGGCGCTGGCGGGGCGAGGCATGCTTTCCTGCCTGACTTTGGGAAATCACACAGAAAGGATGCGTCCGAGCCCTGGCACTGTAGCTCTGCCAAGTCGCCCCCTGACTGACTTGTCTTGATCAGAGCTGTTTGCCCCACAGGAAAAGAATCAGCTTTCTATCAAGTGGACTCTGGGCTCCACCCCAGAGAGCTTGCACTCCAGAGGACTTGAAGAGTCAGTGGGACTGACCAGTGCTGAGAGCAGCTTAGCCAGCTGGCCAAGGCGGCCCGCTGGGCACCATGTTGTGCGGGGCGGGAGGTGGGCCAGTGGTGGGCTTCTCCGAGCCGCCCCCACCGCTGCTCAGGCTTTTCACACAGTTGCTTCCCACCATCACAGCCAAGGGCAGCCGGGCGAGGTGTGTTAGGCCAAGAAAGAGTCAGTGGGTGGAGAGGCGCAAACCGGAGCTCAGACCCCCTTTTCATTCATGGCTGACCCAGTGAGGCCAACCGAGGCTCAGTCAGCTAAGTTCCCTGATTGGGTGCTCCCCCACCTCTCCCCACGACCCGTGACAACCATGAGGGGTTGACATGGTGTGTCCCCATCTGGATGGCATCGCTGGAAAAGGCTGGAGTGTTTCTAAAGAGGCTGTTCAGACATCACATCACAGTCCCAGACAGCTGAGAGGTTCTTGCACTCACTTGGCCGCCCTCGCTGGGAAATGCTTTGTATCAGACAGCATTTCTGGGTTGTTTTTGCCTGAGGAAAGTGGTAAGAATTCAGCAAGAATCCTATGGTTGGAGAAAAAGTGAGTGGATTTACTTAATAAAAGTATTCGTAAAGAACCATGGAGCGGGGGTTGGTGAGGGGAAGCGTTACAGGTCTGGGACTGAAGACACCAGTGTGGGCAAGAAGGTCCACAGATGAGGGCAACTTGGGGCAAAGGGAGAGGAATTTAGAGACAAATGTTCGCTGTCTGGAGGAGGAAGAAAGGTTGTTGTTTTTTTTTTTTAAGAGTGTGAGGAGTTCAAATGGATGTGCTAGGTCACCCCCCGCAAGCACCCATGAACAGACTGGTCTTCCCGAGGGTCTACTGGTCCTTCAGTTCCTCCGTCGCTTAGCAGACACTTCCTGAGGGCCGCTGAGCCTAGATGCTGAAGCTGTGAGGGTCTCCTTGCCCTCAGAGCTCTCCCAGGCAAGCCAGTGACCGTGTGGAAAGGGCAACAGCGGAGGGTGGACACAGAGTGTGCAGGGGGAGGGCAGAAGCGTGAGCTGAGTCTTCCAGGAAGAGCCGGGAGTCAGCAGGCAGCCCAAGAGGAAGGACAGCTAATCCACGCAGAGGGCACGGGCTGGGCAGCTGCTGAGAGGGGGAGCATGCCCCCGCCCTCACCCCAGGGACAGCTGGGACAATGCCTGTGAAAGGGGCCCGCGCCCAAAGAAGACGAGGCCCGCCTCACATTCTTTGCTTTTGAGTCTCATGATCTTTTGACAGCCGGGCACATGCGGGCTGCGAAAATCTCCTAGCACGAGGGTCTCTGTTGAGTTCCATCCCTTCTGGCACATTCATTCAAGGCCTTGTTCCCAACGTTGGCATTGGGGTGACCCCCATGGTGACCATGTCTATAGGTCACCCTCTCCTTTCATACCTAATGCTTTCCTGAAAATCTACTGGCCTGACACGAAAGAGGCAAGCAGCCGACTTGCACGTTCTAAGGGAAGGTTCTGTTCCCAGGAAGTTAGATATTGTCAGTCTAATTAATATTAATATAATATTAAGTTAATATTTTCTGGATTTCTAGTCTCATGGACTCTCCCTCACCCCAGCTCTGAAAATCTGCAGCTTTAGAATTCAAGAAATATGGTAAATCCCTGATCACATCCGACCTTTAGATAGACTCTTTGACAGTGTATGTTCAGAATTTCATATATACTCTCTAGTTTTATTCTTTTCCTTCCTGATTGAACACACAGTTGACTGGCTCACATCCAGCGAGCAGCTGAGGCTAAATATTCCCCATGTTCGGCCTGCCTAATGATTTCCATCTTTGTCTCAATTATATTAGGTTTATGAGACCTGCCCTTCTTATCACTAGCATCGGCACTTCATTTTTCCATTTTCCACTCAGTCTTATAAAATAATAAGGTCAAAATGCAATAAAATATTCAAACACTTGCACAAACACTGCTGAATGGTCAAAAGGTGACACTGCTGAAATTGAAGAGCTGGCTGCCAAGCTGCATTTCCATGTGATGGCTTGAAACGTTAGTTCATCCACCAACCTGGGAAAGCTTGGAACCAGCACTTGCCTCAAGGGGGAGGGGGTGGGATGGTGGGGGTGGGGACGGTAGAGGCCAATGCAGGATAAAAAAGAGGCTGTACCAAAGTCAGAGGTACAAGCTCAGGGTCCTCTAAAATGATCCCACCCTCTGAAGCTCAGAGAGGTATAAGTCCTGTCGCCTCCTGCCCAATTGGGCAGGCACTGCCACGCAGTGAGGCTGGCGATGGCTTTTCTCCGAGCAGTTCGTATGGCGTCACAGACATCCTCCAGTAAAACTTCCAACATCTCTGAGGCTGCAGGTGCGTGAGGGGAGGGGGGCTATAGGGACCTCCATCCTATTTTGCAGCTGGAGAGGTTCTGTACACTCATCACAGGGCGGAGTCAAGTTCTAGGTACAACTCACGGCAGACTGGCCTGCTGGCGGCGAGGGGAGGGGGGGACTGGGGGGAGGCTATCACCTCCAGAGATAGGGGGCTTACCGGCCAACAGGGTGGTGAAAGGACACTCAGTGTTGCTTGAAGAAATTCCTCAGCAGACTGAAGATTTCCTGGAAACAGACACCCAGGATTTCTCTGCCACTTAGCAACCCTGGCAGCAGAGCATGACTTACGTTTCTAGGCCTGTAGCTAGTGTAGTCCTTGCAAACTCAGGAGTTCTAGGGGATATACTGAGAAGCGACTCCTAGTCTCTCCTCAAAGCTACCTGAATATCAAGAATCTTTCCTCAAAGCTTCTTGAATCAGAATACTTTACTGGGAAAGGATTTTGTGTGGAAGCAATAGGTGAAAACCTGGTCTTTTAGTCTGCGACTAACTAGCATCTTAGAGGGGAAATAATCCAATCCTGGGCGTAGGAGACTTGGCCTCCAGGCCTGCCTGTGCCTTGTCTTTCTGAGTGGCTCTGAACAATTTCCCTCATTTGCAAAATAAGAGGGTTGGTTTGTATGAGCTCTTGGCTCTAACCCTCAAGAGTACTGGTGAAATGAGACAACATGTGAAATGTGAAAATTATAAAGCATGACTGTAAAAAATATATCTCAGGATATATTTATGGTCTTCACAGCTGAGAAATGTGACCAAGGCAATGTGAGTCCCTCCCCGAGATTCATAACAAACCATGAAGGAGGATTTGGGGGCCCCCAGTCAGGCCTAGAACAGCCACATCAAAATTACAAAGCCCTTTGCTTCTGAATCAAATCCTCCAAGACAGTTCCTCCAATTTCACCCGCCCTGGAAGGAAGGGTCACAATTTCCCTTCAAGACTCTGAGGGGTATGGGGGTCTCTGGTCACAAGCTGGGATACAAAAACCTCCTTTTGATTAAACTTAAGACCAAGCACACTTTTCAGAATCACTAAGGCCCACATTTTGCGTTTTGCTTTAAGTTTCCAAGACCTGGTCTAAAAGGCAGTGTTTTCCCTACCTTTAAAGAAGAAAATGGGAAAGAGAGGTGGGTTTTGTGATTGTCATTTTGCAAACCTCCCCTCCTCCTTCTCGGCAGGTAAACAAACACCTGATTTGGGAAGAAAAACTACCTGGGAGTCTGCAGGGAATGCCAGCAAGACAAGGGAGGGGCGGGGGTAGGGCAGGGCCAGCTCTCCAGCGAGCTGAAAGCCTACTTTTGTTTGAACCCCATCCCAACCTTCATTACCTACCCTTGGGAGGGAGAGGCCACACCAGGGAGGGTATGATTTCCCCGGTGGGCGGGGGTACAGTATTCCTAAAACGGAGCGGGTCACCTCGAGGGCCTGAAAGCTGTGGGTGCAGGCAGTCCAGGGTGATGCCCTTCTGGGAGCTCCTCTTGGGCCGCGAACTTGGGGGAAGAAGGGATCCGCCCCGCCCCCTGTTCGGGTGGGTTTGCGCTGGAATGCCACGCTTTTCAAAGCGTCTGAGTGATCGGCACTTTCTAAATATGAACAGCGATGGAGAGATAAGAAACCCAGCGTCAGGCTTCGAGGGTTCGCGGCCCTCCTGGCAACCCTGGGCCTCGGGCTGGGCCGGCCCCCACCCCTGCTGCTCGGCTGAAACCTCAGCACCTCCTCCCGGGCCTGCTTTGGAAACGATTCTGCTCGTTCCCAGGGTCCCCAGGTCCCAATCTTTACGTCTGGGACTGGAAAAAAAAAAAAAAAGACGATGAGCTACCCCCGCCCCCTTCCTCTGCATCCACCCCCACGACTCAGCCCGGGTGACCCAAATGGCTGAGTTAACTTGGAGAAACAGGAGCGTCCCCAAAGGGGCGGCTGCCCCCAGCCCCCTTCGCCCCTCGCTCAGCCCCACAATGCGCCCTTGTGCCGCGCCTGCAGCCAGGCCGGGGATCTGGCGCAGGGGTGGGGCGAATAGCCGTCAGATATTTAAAACAGAGCCGAGGGAACAAAGCAGGCCTTTGTGCACCAGGCGGCCGGGAGCGGGGAGCCGCGGGCGGGCGCGCGGAGTGCTGCCCCGGCGCATGCGCGCGGCGGGCCGGGCCGCGCTCGGGTTACCGAGAGTTTTCCACCCCGGTCCGCGGGGCCTTAGTTAACCCCTTCCCGGGCCGCTCCCCGGGGCAGGCGGAGAGAGAAGCTGGCTTTCATCTGCTGGCCGTTACACGTTTAATTGAAAAAAGCAATAGTCATTTTCCATGTTTCTGTAGGAAGCACAGATCATTAAAGTAAAATATACCAATTGGGAACCCAGATTTTAAATGAACAGGATTTAATGGGACGCTTGGGCCATGTCAAAATCGAGGCATTTCGAAAGGACCCCTTCTTCGGGCGCTAGCGAAACCTCTTTAAAGGCCTAGTTTCTTCTGTCTTGTGTATGCTGGGTGACTGGCTGTCTCATTTTCCTGTTTACTGTCACTTGGGATTTGAAAGATATGTTGGTTATTGTCAAGACCCTGGCTTTTGTTTGGGGTTGTGGGCTGGACGATGTTTATTTTTTTTAAATAACTAAATAGAAGTGGAGTGTGCGTGGTACAAAGATAAGACTGGGTCACGAACCAAGAAATGTAATTCATCCAATCTATGCACTGGAGTTTCTAAGAGAGAGAGAGAGAGGAGAGAGAGAGAAAGATAGTAGTTATTAAACATTTTGTTGTTTGAGGGGAGGATTATTGAAGAGGTCTCCCAAGTAGAATAGACTAGGAGTGACTTGGTGGGGGATGGGATGTGCAAAGCACCCCATCTGCTTTATACTGGCAGTGATGCCCCCTCACCCCACCCCCTGTCACCCCACGTCATGGAGGAGTGACAGGCAGAGGCTGGGGGAAGCTAACTGCAGGCTTAGAATTGTGGGTTATTATGCTTGAATTATCCAGATGGATGGGAAGGGCAGTCTCAAACCACGAGGTGATTCCGCAGCCTTCCAAACAAGGGAGGTTAGATGGACGCCGCGTCAAAGCAAGTCAGGGGGAATGGAAGGAATCAATGGGACGTCTCATAACTTGTATGCTGGGACTCTGTGCCGTAGCCCACTCTGCTCTGCCTGTGGACACACATCTGAGGAATTAATGGCTCTCTCTCTTTCCTTCATATCTCAGTTACCAGGTGGTCACAAGAAAGCAAAGAGATTTCTATGTGACATCATCCTGGCAACAAGCTCCCTCACCATCCTTGACCTCTGGCTCTCCAGGGAACCATTGCTGGGATGCCACTGGCACCAGATTGTGTCCTGTAAAGGCCATGCTGCAGCAAGGGCAGATAAACAATTTTGTGGCAACAGTCACGTAGCAAACTCATTCTCAGATGAAGGCTCGTTAGTTAGGATGATGTAAGTGGTTTTTTTTCCATTCTGGGCCTAGGACATAGTCTAAGAATGTACCTTGGGATGTGAGGTAAGAGAACAGTGTGGGGAGGGACTTGGCCAAGTACCTTCTTCTAGACACAGGGAGAAAGTCTCTTTCCTCTTGGCTTCCTTAGCACGGAGCTCATTTCCTCTCCCTCTTCCAGCTCAATAAAGGAATTTTATCTTTATGTAAAGGACGTTGTGGTAGACAGTTTCCAAAATGGCAGCCCTCAATCATTTCCCTCTTGGTGTTCGTGTGCTGCTTTGCACCTCTTGAAGGTAGGCTGGCCATAGACACTTGCGTGATCAACAGAATATGGTGGGAGTGACATTATGGAACTGTTAAGGCTTGGTCATGAGAAGCCTTGCGATATCTGTCTGCTTCTCTTAGAAACTTCACTCCTGGCACACTTGCTCTAGAAACCAGCCACTCTCCTGTAAGAAGTCCAGGCCACACAGAAAGGCTCTTGTCAAGAACCCTAGCTGAGCTCACCACCAACATTCACATCTCTGCCAGATTTGTGAATGAGTGACCGCCACTTGGCTGTCCAGCTCAGTAGAGCCTTCAGATGACCCTAGCAGGAGCCACCATTTGACTCTAACTGCAGGAGATCCTGAGTGAGAACCAGCCAGCTGAGCCCAGTTGGCAGAGGTGTAAGAGATAGTAATAAATTGTTTTAAGCTGCTGAGTTTGAGGGTGGTCTCTTACGTAGCAATAGGTAACCGAATGGGAATGAAGTGCTGGATGGGAAGGGAAGAAAGAGGAGAGGAGCTCGTGATGACTCAGTCATTTCAAGGGGCTCTCATCTCAGTCTCTTCTGTCCCCCTGTGTGCCCCCAATGCCGCCCTTCCTTTCTGAGCTATGCTTGGCACACAGCACACAAACCTTGCACTGCTGCTAATTGTTCCACGTGCATTTGTCTCCTCAGTGCCATGGTGGACATCCTGAGGGTAGGTTCTTATTTGATTCTTACCCTCCCTATAGCACTGACAGATTTGTCAAGCTGTTCTAGTGGATAAACTTGGAGAATAACAGCATCGCAAGGTGCTTAAGTGGCTTGGCTTCTGATCTCTGACACTTGATAGCTGATGTCTTATATCATGGCTGCCTGGGCCCACCTGGGAACCAGCCACACGATAGGGGAATCTGAACCCCACCAACACTGTGGTCACTCAAGGGGAAGAGATCAAGGTCAAGGGTGTAGCTGAAAATCTCCTGCTTAAATCTGCACCTCTGGAGGCTTTGGAGCCAGGGAGAGGACACACATGATAGCTCTGGAAACCAAAGGCAGGTTACAACTGTGTGGATGGGAGAAAACCACACAAGGCTGTGAGCCCCAGGACTCCCCATGCCCACCAATGGGCTTGTGTATTTAAGCCATGCCAGGGTCAGTGGTGGAGATGCAGGGCTGTTTGTGTAGAACTTGGTGCCCGCTCAGGGGCCCTGCTGAGCCCAGTGCAAGCTCAGAGCTTGGGAGAGAGGGAGGAGAAAGGCAGAGCAAGGGCAGCTACGAGTTCCTTCATCCCTTCAATAAACATTCTCCTGTGGGCCCGGCCCTGCCCGCCGCCAGGCACTGGGGATGCCATAGGGAGTAAGGCAAAGTCCCTGTGCCCAGGTTAAACAGCTTCTAGGAGCATTGTATCTCAGATACACTTGCCACCTACTTGGTCAGTGCTTGGCTGGCAAAGAGAGTCAGGGGAGCTGTGGTCTTCCCTCCTCGTTATATCTCAGCCTTCCAACTTCATTAAAGACCTGGAAGTTCTGGTGCTTCGAGGTGGTAATGTGTATGGGCACTAAAGCCACACCATCTGAGTTCGAGTCCTGATGTTACCACTTATTTCCTGTGTGATCTTGGGCAAGATGTTTAATCTTTCTGAACTTCGAGTTCCTCAACAACTCTCTGGGTTGTCTGGAGATTCGATGAGATCCTGCTGGCAAAGCGAGCACTCTGCTCCATGCCTGGCACCTGTAGGTGCTCATGAATTGTTGGCTCCTGTCATATACGCTTCCCACAAGGCACAGGAAGGCTCTGGATATGCAATAATCTGCAACATCCTGACTGAGGTAGCACGAGTGGCTTTTGCTTAGAAGAATCAAAAGGGATGATGGGGTTCGAGAAGGGAGTCTCACCTGGGAATGAAATTGCCCAGGGTCCCGGCTGTTCCAGTCATCTGCTTCCTGAGAGGATCACACAGGACCCATACGATATTAGCCTGATTTTCCTGGCCAAGATGCTCTCACGTGTCCCGCCACTAAGGACCCCTCCTGCATACTGTGAGTTTCACACGGCCTTGGGAGCCTAGGCTCCTCTTCCTGAAACCTGGAATAGGCTTATCCCCACTAATACCCCAGGGGTCATTCGCAGGGAATTGCGTGGCCCAGGAGCCATTGAGTACTTGGGGCTGTGAGGGCAGGAAACTGACGTTTGGGGGTCCCCAGAGCCTCAGGAAGCATTTTAGTTCCATCCCTTGACCCCACTTCAAGCTCCGGCCTGTGAACATGTCAGAAGCACTAGGAAAGCTGCGATTTAAAGGCCCTGCTCCTTCCTCATCTTTCCTCTCAGCGTCCCCAGCCCATAGCTCTTCTTTTTTTTTTTTTTTTTTTCTGTTTGACTAACCTCTAGTAGTAGAGTTTAACAAGAGCTATTTCTATTATTATAAAAATAATACATAGTCATTAAAAAATAGAAGGTAAAAATTATAATGGAGTGGAAAATAAAAAATAATTCTTCCACCAGTGGAAACCACTAGTTATACATTAGCATATTTTATTGTAGCTTCCTTGTGTGTTTTATAGTTTTAAAGAGAAACACTGTGATGGTTACATAATGGGATATACAACAAATGGAATGAGATCTATATATGGCAATATGGATACTTCTCAGGAACATATTCTTTTTTTTTTTTTCCGGTACGCCGGCCTCTCACTGTTGTGGCCTCTCCCGTTGCGGAGCCCAGGCTCCGGACGCGCAGGCCCAGCGGCCATGGCTCACGGGCCCAGCCGCTCCGCGACATGTGAGATCTTCCCGGACCGGGGCACGAACCCGCGTCCCCTGCATCGGCAGGCGGACTCTCAACCACTGTGCCACCAGGGAAGCCCCATAGCTCGTTTTTTGACCTCCAGGAAGACTGGGCAGATGGGCAGAACCCAAAGGAGACCATGCAGGGAAGACATTTCTGAGAGGGGGCAGCTGCCCCTGACCAGGGTTATGAGTTATCTTTGCCATACATCCCTGCAGTGTAAAGCAGTGAGCAAGGGGGACCACTGCCCTATCTTCAGCGTCCATCAAGCATTTGCTGGAATCACAGTTCCTTTCCCAAGTGGCACATCGTGTTAGGCCACTTGTTCAGACAGCACTGCCAGCGAATCATTCTCAGTATGGAGTGCGTTCTCTGGTGAGAAGACTGGCCCTCCATGGGGAGGGTCATTTTCCTGAGAAAATGCCCACTTTACCTCGTCTTACAGGGGCCTACTTCCTGACCAACAGGCTTAAGGTACGTGAAGCTAGAGCCCAGTGTCTGGGAAAGATTCCAGAACGCTGGTGTTTCCAACACAGAAGGTTATACTTACTGTAAATCTTTACTCTCCTTAAAGTAGTTTAACAGAAAGAAGACATTCGATCTTCCTTTAGTACATCGTTTTCACTGTCATCTGAACTCAGGACATAGAGAAATAAAACATAAAGCCTTACTGGACTTACTGGTTTATCCATCATATTCTATTACCTTCTAAGAAGGCTGCCCTATTACCATATCTAATCACTTGAGGAACACCTGGTTAGACTAGGTGGTGGCAAGGCAAGGATTGGCTTATTTCCTTCCCCAGATGTAATTCTTTGTGCTCTCCACCCAGGGTCACTGCTCGCCCGCATGGCACTTATGTGCAAATTAGAAAAAGCCACCCCTTCCTCTGTGTGGATGTAACCAGGCCAGGGGGCACAGCTTGGCAAGAAGAGTGAGGCCTGGATTTCAGCCCCACCCCTCTTGTACAGTGAACAGCCTGTACGACTGGACATGGTGGTCCTGCCTCCTCTCAATGTCACTAGCTTCAGTTTCTTTTCTTGGAGAGATGTTTGCTGCAGAGGGAGGGGGAAGAGAATGCTGACTGCTGTATGTTAGACAGGTTCCTGGAGGCCCAAGAGCAATACCCTAATGTGGGCATGTTTTGAGGTCTGGGAGAGTTTCAGGGCATTTCACAGTAGGGCCCACTTTTCCTGGGACAGACAACCTAGTCTTTGAAGTTAGACAGACCTGGGGGATGGAACAGCTGGCCAGTCTGCCCATAATCCTGCTGGGAAACCTGACAACAACCAGCCCTGGATTTGCTCTTTTGGATGCCTTACGGGAATTTCCAAGAACCCTTCACCCTCTTCTGAGAAAGAGAGGGCAGGCCCGTGGAGCTAGTCTCCCCTCGCCTCCTCTTGAGCTTTGGTCTGTGGTTAGGACATCTGGACACAGGGAGTTTTAACCCATCTCTGCTTTCAGATCTAAATCCAATCACCTGTCAAGGGGCTGGCCTTCCCTGCTTTGATGAGTCCATTTGCGAGTTTTCCATGGTGTGATCTGCGGGGGAGCGGGTGAGTCCGGAAGACTTCCTGTGAAATCTCAGGAGTATCATCTTCCCCAGCTGTGACCCAGCATACTCACCTCTAAAGCGGAATGGACAGCATGCAGCACGTCCATAACATGAGTAGACCTCATGAGGACTCATGACTTCAAGTTCACTTAAATTGTTCTGTAAATGGATACATTAGTAGACCCAGCCCCAAATCCTGCGCAGAGCCAAGGGCTCGCAAGAAACGTGGAGACATTTGTTTATTTCCTTGTTCATTCATTCAATAAATATTTACTGAGTATCTACCATGTGCCAGCTCTGTGCTAGGCTCGGGGTTAAGAGGCGAATGAGAAAAATACCTTCCTGCTTTCTGTTTAAATGCCATTTCCTTGGGAAGGCCTTTCCTAACCACCCCTATGTACAGCACTGTACTTAGGTTGCTTGATACATTTCTGTTCTCCCCACTAGACAGCTTCAGGAGGGGAGGGACCATGTCTACATTCATCAGATGCATCTGCACCAATCCTGGCTAAGCGTGGTCCCAACTATTGTGTGTTGATTGAATCCATTCTCTCTCCACCGAGTGGACCGGATGTCAGAATGGCTCCCTCTCCTGTGATGCTCCTGTGTTTAGGAAATTCATCTCCTGTGGGGGATCGAATCCCAAGCAGGGATTGCTCTGCTCCTGAGAGGGTTGGGACCAGATGATGGTTAAGGTCCTCACAGCCAGCAATTCTAGGACAGATGGGGCCCTGGAAGCCTGCACAGTAAAGGGGTAATCGGAGCATGCATGGGGTGCAGGCCAGGTAAGGGGCATGCTTGCAGAGCCATTCTGGGTGCCCAGGCTCTGGTCCTGCTCCCTCTTTAGGAAACAAAGCTATGAACTGAGATTTCAGCTCAGAAGAGGAGCCCTCATCAGTGGGCCTGATGCTGACATCAGCTACACCAAACCCACACTGACCCCCACAGAGGCAGGAGGAGAGAGGGGAGAGGGGGTGGTGCCGTGGCTGTGGGCCTGCCTCCTGCACCTCAGAGCTCTGGGTCTGGTTACACTCATTGTCACTGTGCACAGAACCCAGGTCACCACTGGAAGGAGATTATCTGGGCCCTGGTTTCGAACAGCACTCTTTTATTCTTGTCGGGCCACTAAATCCTAACCCTCTGTTGTTCTGTTGTCAATAGCAATAGGAAGAAAGGCAGTTTTCTCCATGTTGGGAGCTTATTTTTTTCTCCTGTAGATGGGCTATAACCAGCCCAGTGGCCCCCGCACAGAGGCTGGATACTCTGGGCGCCCCAGAGAAGCCTTAACATCCAGACCCTGGTAGCCAGTGTGGAGGTCAGCTTAGTTCTGCCCCAGGCAAACCAGAGGTGGCTGGGGGAGGGGGACCTGTGAGCAGGAGCTATCAGCTCTTCTAGGATGGGGCTCAGTGGTCCCTCTTTAACTTTAATGGCTACACAATATCTATGGGGCTGCCTTGGTTAGGCCTAAAGCACAGGGAGTAGAGAAAAAAAAGAGAGAAAAAAAGGAGAGAAAACAGAAAAGGAACTTGAGAGTAGAAGAGAAGGGCTAGGGAAGGAATGAGAAGAGGAGAAAGGTGATGTGGAGAAGTCTGGTGACACTGACAGCAGCCTTGGGCACCCCTGGGGGTGTGAAGCCAAAGCGGGGTGGGCCCACAGGCCTGGGTGAAAAAAACAGGGTTTCTCTCGCAAGGGGGCTTCACTTCCCATCGGGAGGGAGCTGCCATCCTGGATGGGTGGGTGGATGGATGGATGGATGAATAGGACAAAGACCAGTGGGATAGGATTTGCCAGGAATTGTGTGAATTAAAAAGGGGAGAAATAGAGTCAGCAGTGAGAGAATCCAACAGTGGGTGAAGCCAGTTTCGGCAGGGACTGTCAGCTACAATGTTGATGCCAAGGGGTGGTTTGAGAAGGTCTTCTCCCCTCCATCCAGTCTCTGTCCTAAACAAACAAGAAGTCTAAGTGAAAAATAGTGTTTACTATACAAACAGCCTGAAGAAAACCTCCCTAGACTCTGTATCACCCAGATTCCACATCTAGGTCCTCCTTTACAGAGATTCCAGTCAGCGGCAAGGCATTGTGTCTACTTTCCTCCCAAAATCCCTCCCCAGACCAAGTGAATGAGGCTGTGGACAGACAGGTGAGGGCCTGAAACATGATTAGAGGAGGCGGGGTGGGGTGGGGTGGGGTGGAATAAACTCCAGATTAATTTGAGAATAGGCAGAGTTAAAGAGCCTTAAGCCTTTCAGTCACTCCTACTCGGGGATTTGGAGTATTAATTACTCTAACAATGGCAAATCATTGAGTGGATTGTCTGTTCTCTCCCTTCAGTAAAAAATGTTAAGTATAGGCTTATTCCCAGGGAAGGCCCAGTGGGAATAGTTCATTAGGATCAGGGTCAAGGGTTAGGGGGTCAAAGGGTTACACCCTCCAAGCCGTGAACCAATAGTGTGGGCGGCTGGTACAGGGGTGAGCGAGGCTTCTTTCGGGGAAGGTCCTTATCCTTACAGAGGGACACCGTGAATCAGATTACAACAGCTAGGTGATGGGGGTGGGTGAGAAGGGGAGTCAGGCAGAGGCTGTATGGAAGGGGTGCCATTCTAAGGGTCCTGCTACGTCAGGGCCCTACGGACTCACTCAGGAATCCCAGAGCTCCTGGGTAGATCCAATCCAACAGCCTGCCCGGGTTTATTCTCAGGTAAGTCTGTGTTGCCGTTAATGTCCACAAGTAACAGGAAAACATTGGTCTTTTCTCTATAAAAAGATGCAATGTCATGTTTAAGGCTATGTAAGAGTAAGGATGAGGAGGTCTCATTCCCAAAGAAGTGTAAACCTTACCTGAAATCTTGGAAGGAGCCTTAGAGGGAAGAGAGAGAGGGAGGGACTGACCCAGGAGCAGTGGCCCTGGGGGCTTTGGCACTGAGTCCCAACGTGGGCACAGAAAAGGTGCATTATATTTGGGGCAAGGGTCAAGTGAAACTCTAGGAAAAATGTCAGCCCTGAAGAGTGAATAGGCTTGTCATGTTAGATGCCTCAAAGGGGGCTTAAGTGTTCCTCTGATCAAGGGGAAGACACAAAAGGTGCACTATGCAGAAATAACCTCCCCAGGAAGGCAAGTGGGTTTAGTGGGTTTTCACAGAAGTGGGGGGAGGCCACTTCATCTTCACTCTCCCAGGACAGGAAGCTGGTGGGATGCCTGCCCGAGAGGTCATGTGTTCACTTTTAGGGTCTTCACTGGAGCTGAAGGTCTTTCAGAATAGACTGCCACCAACTCTGGCTCCTCTTGTTCGTGGATTCCTTCCACCATACCTTTGGTGTCCATTTCTAAATCTGCTTCAGCCTGCAGGAGGCTGCAGTGCCCAGCTCTGTCTAATTTGCTTTATTGACCTTTATTGCTTTACGCACTGACTACTTTTATAGTACACTAACCTTTAAAACTCATGATTTTTCCCTCTTTATTATTTAAAACCTTGAACTTTCAACATTTTTCTTTACTCATGCTATTCATCTGTCTTTCTAGTTAAAAACTAAAAATAAGTCTTTTCCAGGAAGTATGAGTCAGGAGGGAAAAGAGCCTCCTATTTGTTTAGCCTCTTACTAGTCTGGGCTAAAAGCTGTGTAGCTTGTATGAACTTGTCCTTGACTATGATCCCCACTTGATGGTCACGTCCATGTAAGTGGTCTTCATGTGGCCTGCTGTCTTAGCCCTCTCCAGGTTGTATCTGTTGCTAAGAGCTGGAGGGAGGGACTTGGATGACCATACAAGGCAGATCAGCTAAGCCAGGAATTGCAGTGTGGGAATAGGGGACAGAAAAAAAGGTAAGTGTTAGGGAGGGGTCGCTATTTGCCCCAGGGCTGCTGCTGTGGTGCAGCCTCCTGAATTAGGGCAAATGGATGGAGTCAGTAAAGTGATCTGCCTAAGGTCATACAATTAGTAGACAGTAGGTTGCTCACATTTAGGGGCAGCATCAACAACTCTGTAGTATCAGTCAGGGTCCTGGTGGGGAAAAGACAGGGAATTTAATGAAGGGATTATTTATCAAAGTATGGGAAGGGTTTAGGGAACTGACAAAGGATGGTGTGATACTTTTGGTTTAGTAACTTTGAGGAGGCATTACCATCCGTAAGTCTGAACGGTCAAGAAGAGGGAATAGTTAATAGAACCCAGAGTGAGTACCTGTAAGAAGAAGGCTGCCTGACAGGACTTGTGACCTTTGGTGGAGACACAAAACTAATCCATGGTGATTGGTAGGGAAGGAACTAGGGGAATTAATAATCTTCTTGCCTTCCAACTTCCTGCTGTTACCTCCCTTTGCCTGAGCATGACTAGAGACCAGAGGTCAAGGAGCCCCAGGGATGCTATATGGACAGGTTAATCATCTGTGGTACAGGGTAGGGTGAAGGGTGGAGGCTGGATCTGGAGGAGCACAGAGAAGCTCTCCAGTCACCTAAGAAAACAGGTAAGGTTTGTTCTTAGTAGCCTACACATTTTTTCCTTCCTTCTTTATTGTCATACCTGTTCCTACATGGTTGTCAGATGCTAGAGTTTTCCTGGTCCCTTGCTATACCCTGGGACCCTCAGCCAAGTCATCAGTGTCTAGTTCTGGGGCCTACCCTCTCTCACTATTATTTCTTTATCAAAATCAGTTCTTACAATTTCTGCTTCTAGCCATGATAAAGCAACAGGATCCAGATTTACTTTCCCACCATCAACAACTAGAAAACTAGACAAAATAAATGTACAGACGGCTTCAGATTCTGAACAGGGAGTACAGGACTGTGATCCTTGAGATAAAGGAAATAAATGAGGTGAGCCCTATGATTGGAGACACATTTCTGGATTATACAGTAGGGGAAGGAATCCCAAGCAGCATATGGTAGTTTTGTTGAGTTGAAAGACAGAAAAGGAAGGTCAAGGAGACTTTAGATGGAAATTAGGGGGCAGAGTTCTAGAAAAGAGAGGACCATGTAGAAAAAGCTCCAGAAATCTGAATAAAGGTCTTCTTGAGTATTTGCTTAATACTAAGAGGTACACACAGAATGAACCTCCATAAGGCAGGGCAAAGAATGACCAGGAGCTGAATAATTGACAGACTTCACATGGGACTGAGAAATGTTCAAATATCAATCAGCCCTAGGCATTTAGTAGAGACCCCATAAGGGCCCTGCCCAACCAGTATGTCTAAACTGTCTAGCCCTAGAGAAAAGGAAACTTTAGACTCACTCTAACAAAGCTTAAAACAATCTCCTAAGAATCAGTCTTATCGGTAAATAGCCGAACTGCCTGCCAGATAAAAGTCCAACACTATTTAAATGAAGGTAACAAAATAGCCAACATCCAATTAAAAAATCACTAGACTCCTCAAGAAGCAGGAAAATGTGACACATAACCAAGAGAAAAATCAGACAATAGAAACAGACTTGAAAATAACAGAGTTGATAGAATGAGCAGACAGGTATATTAAAACAGTTATTATAACTATGCAAAATGTATAGAATAAGGAAAGAAGGGAAGATTGTGTGTGTGTATGTGTGTGTCTAATATAATATATATATATATAACATAATATATAATATAATATATATAAAACCAAATGGAACTTATAGCAATGAAAAAATATGATATCTGAAATTAAAAGTCAGTGGATGGAATTTAAAGCAAACTGGACACTACAGAGGAAAAATAAGTGAAATTGAAAACACAGCACTAGAAACTATCCAAAATGGAGTACAGAGAGGAAAAAGACAAAAAATAGATATAAACAGAAAAAAATGAAGAAAATCTCAATAACCTATGGAGCAATATCACGTGGGCTAAAATATGTGTAACTGGAAAGGAGAAAAGGGAAAGAACAAATTTTTGATAAAATGATGGCTAAAACATTTTCAAATTTAATAAAAACTATAAACACTGTACATCCAAGGATCACAATGAAGACCAAGCAGGATGCAATAATACCATACCAAAGCACATCCTAATCAAATTGCTAAAAAATAACAACAAAGAGGAAATCTTAAAAGCAGCTTGAGTCAAGATATATGTTATAGAGGAACAGATATAAGAAATACTGCAGACTTCTTATCAAGCTGTGCAATCCAAAAGGCAATGGAATGCTATCCTTAATGTGCTGAAAGAAAAAAAATCAACCTAGAATTCTATATCCAGTGATAATATCCTTTTTAAAATGAAGGCAAAATAAAGACTTTAAGACAAATAAAATCTTAGAGGATTCATCACCAGCAGATCTGCAAGAAATGTTAAAGGAAGTTCTTTAGGCAAAAGGAAAATACTTGGATCACAAAAGAAGGAAGAATGCCCAAAATGGTAAACATGGGTAGATTTAAATATAAAAGACTTTTTTTTCATTTAAAAATCCCTTTAAAATATTAAATAAAAAACAATAGCAAAGTACTGCAGAGTTCATAACATATGTAGAAGTAAAATTTATAAAACAATAACATAAAGAGCATGAGAGTATAGCTAACAAGCCAATGTTGTAGAGACACAATTAAATCATAAAAAAGAACTGTCAACCCAAAAGAAGGCAGGGGAAGGTGAAAAAGAGAACAAAGAACAGATGGGACAAATAGAACACAAACAGCAAGATGGCATACCTAAACCAAACACGTTGTAAGTACATTATATGTACTTGTAACTAAATGTAAATTGTCCAAATACCCCAATTAAAAGGCAGAGATCACCAGCTGGATTAAAAAAAAAAAAAAAAAGCATGTTAAATGAAACCCTTTTTAAATGTAAAAACATAAATAGTTTCAAAGAAAAAGAATGAAAATAGATATACCATACAACAATTAAAAGAAAGCTGGATAACTATGTTTATAACTAAAAAAGATTTGAGGACAAGGAATATTACCTCTTTATCAAGAGGGACAATTTCACAATGATAAAAGGAAAAGTTTTTAAAGAAGACATAACAGTCCTAATAATGTGGGTATCCACTAATAGAGCTTCATTAATATGTGAAACAGAAACTGACCAAATTGAAGGAAGAAATAGAAAAATCCACAATTATAGTTTGGTATTTCATCATTTCTCTCTCAGGAACTGATAGAACAAATAGGCAGAAAAAATAGAAGACATGAACAACACTGTCAACCAACTTGACCTAACTGACATTTATAGAACACTCCACTTAACAAAAGCAGAATACATATTTCAAGTTCCCATGGGACATTCAGCAAGATAGAATACAACTGGGGCCATGAAAAAAAAAAAAAAAGACTAAACAAATTGTTAAAATTTGAAATCTTCACAAAACAATTAAATTAGAAATAAAAAACAGAAAGATGTTTGGAAAATACTCAAATATTTGGAAGTTAAACATTATATTTTAAATAACCCATGGGTCAAAGAAGACAATGCAAAAATAATTGAAAATTATTATTTATTGAATGAAAATGAAGGCATAATGTATCAAAGTTTATGTAATGCAACTAAAGCAGTTTCAATGGAATTTTGAAAAATCTTATTTAAAACATATTTATTGAGGTATAATTTACAATTATAAAAGCTCCCTGTTTTAAGTATGCAATTCAATGACTCTAAGTAAATTTACAGAATCATGCAACTGTCACCACAAGCTAGATTATCTTCTTTCAGTCCCTCAAAAACTACTGTTATATTGCACCTGCAACCAAGTTATAATTGTCAACTTTTTTCCTTACCTATGCAAATAGCTTAACGTTTTAAAAATTGAGGTCTAATTCAGATAACATAAAATTCACCATTTAAAGTGTCTAATTCAGTGATTTTTTTTTTTTACTATATTTTACCATATTCATTATGTTGTATCACTACTATCTAATTCCAGAACATTCCCATCACCCCAAAAAGAAACCCCATACCTATTAGCAGTCAGTCCCCAAATTTTCCTCCTTCTACCCCTTGGAAATCATTAGCCTGCATTCTATTTCTCTGGATTCGCCTATTCTGGACATTTCATATAAATGAAATCTTACACTATGTGGCCTTCTGTGTCTGGCTTCTTTCATTTAGAATTCAGATGAAATTTTAATGTTTTAAATGCTTATATTAGAAAAGAAGACAGATCCATTTTTGACATACCAAGAAAATTCAATAGGGATAGAATAGTCTTTTCAACAAATAGTACTGAGACACATACATATGCATATGCAAAAGAATGAAGTTGGACCCATACTTCACACTACATACAAAAATTAACTCAAAATGGATCAAAGAACTAAGCATAAGAGCTAAAAAATATAAATCTCATAGAAAAATATAGGTGTAAATCTTTGTGACCTTGGATTAGGCAATGGTTTCTTAGCTGTGACACCAAAAACAGAAGCAACAAAAGGAAAAACTAAATTGGACTTCCTCACAATTAAAAACATTTGTGCATCAAAGGATGCTATCAAGTGAAAAGACAGCTCATGGAATGGGAAAAATATTTGCAAAGCACATGTATGATAAAGAACTTGTATCCAAAATATACAAAGAACTCTTACAATGCAACAATAGAAAGATAAACATCCCACATTTAAAAAATAGGTAAAGGATTTGAATAGACATTTCTCCAGAGAAGATATACAAATGGCCAATAAGTATGTGAAAAGATATACAATATTCTTAGTCATCAGGAAAATGCAAATCAAAATCACAGTGAGATACCATTTCGCACCTCCTAGTATGGCTATAATTAAAAAGACAGACAATAACAAGTGTTATAAGAATGTGAAGAGATTGGAACCCTCACATATTACTGGTGAGAATGTAAAATGGTACAGCTGCTTTGGAAAACAATTTGACAGTTCCACTAAAAGTTAAACATAGAGTTACCATATGACCCAGCAATTCCACTGCTAGATGTGGTTCAAAGAGACCTGAAAATACATCTCCACCCACACTCATACATGAATGTTCATAGCAGCACTATTCATATTAGCCAAAAAGTAGAAACAGCTCAAATGTGCATCAACTGATGAATGGAAAAACAAAATGGTATATCCATACAATGGAAAATTATTCAGCCATTAAAAGGAATGAAATTCTCATACACGCTACAACTTGGACGAACGTTGAAAACATTATGTTAAGTGAAAGAAGCAAGACACCAGAGGTCATATATTGTATAATTCCATTTTATTTATTTATTTTCTTGACCATGCCACACGGCATGTGAGATCTTCCCCAACCAGGGATCGAACATGTACCCCCTGCACTGGGAGCACAGAGTCTTAACCACTGGACTGCCAGGGAAGTCCTAATTCCATGTATATGAAATGTAAAGAATAGGAAAATCCATAGTGACAGACAGTAGATTAGTGGTTGCCAGGGGCTGGAAGGAGGGAGGAATGGGGAGTGACTGCTAATGGATATGGGATTTTTTTCTGGGTTGATGAAAATATTCTGAATAATAGTAGTGATCATTATAAAACCTTGTGAATGTACGAAAAACTACTGAATTATATACTTTAAAATAGTGGATTTTATGGTATGTGAATTAAAAAAAAAAAAAAGGAATCTGATAGAAATATATCAGTGTTGATACTGATAAAGACTTTATGTGCCGCTCTTCTCAGGAATATCTGATTTAGCTTGACCCCTCCCCTCAAAGTCTACAGAATCTATTTTCTCAAAAAGTCTAGCTTCTAGGACCTTTGATTTTATTCTCAGCTGTGGATGCTACTGGGCTGCCTCCAAAGCCAGAAGAATCCTATAACAGACAGTGCAGGTGAACTTGTATTTTCGGGTCTATGCAAACTTTCCTGCAGTATGAGTTCTTTAAAATCCATTGCTAATTTGTTCCCACAGCCAGGCTTGATTAAAAGGATAAAAGATAATGATGAGGTACTCTACTGTTTCCAAAAAGCATTTTCATATTTACCGCTCTTTTGATCTTAGGCATTTAAATTTAAATAAAGCATTATGACTGGCCACACAGGGGCAGGCCCTGAACTCTAGTCCCAATTTCTCTCACCCCAAAAATCTAGCCTTTCTTAGAACAACTGAAATTCATTTTTGAACAGGTCATCCAAGCCCTCTAAGAATATTATGCAGGCTTTTTGGCATTTAAACAACAGCTTCCACTGAGAATCTTCCATTGGTCTGCATTATGAAGAATGACCTCCAAACTAGTCATGGGAAGCCCAGACGTTAAACGGCTTGATCCAGAATGCTCGTCTCCTTGACTACGCTGTTTGTACTTCCATTTTCACTCCTGCAGGGCCACACCTCCCACAAATGCATGTACCTGTGAGTGCACACACACACACACACACACACACACACACACACACACACCACCCCTCTTTAGAGGTGGGAATTGAGAAGTTGGCTGCCTTCTCTCAGCAGTGCTGTGACCAGAGCTGAGTCCCCACTTGTATTTCTTTTGTTCTTATTTTACTGTGGTAAAAAATGCATAGCATAAAATGTACCGTTTTACCAGTTTTCAGTAAACAATTCTGTGACATTAAGTATACTTACATTGTTCACCATCCATCTCCAGCACTTTTTCATCTTCCAAACTGAAACTCCATACCCATTAAACACAAACACCCCATTCCTCCCCGACCAGCCCCCGGAAACCACCATTCTACACTCTGCCTCTATGAATTTGACTCTTCTAGGTACCTTATATAAGTAGACTCATACAATATCTGTCCTTTTACAACTTATATTTCTTGCTGGCAAAGTGGCATCTGGTTCCAGAGCTGGCTCATAGGACTGGGGGTTTGATGGGGTAACCAGCCCAGGAAATGTGATAGGAGAGACCAGAGCACAAAAACAGCCCCAGTCAGAATCAGGAGGGCTCTGTCACCACGACAACAGCTGGAAATTCTTTCTGCTCTTCTGTAAGTCGGCTGTTACAAACAGGAGCCTTTTCAAACCCAATCCCAAACACAGGAATTCTCCCCTCATTGGTCTGTCTCCTGGGCCCCATCAAGACAGCTGCACTTCCCATGCAAGTGAAAGCATTCAACTGTGAGTGCCCGTTCCCTGGTCAGCCTCCTCCCACTTACCTTGAAAGAGAGCATAAGCTCCTTCAGAGAAATGAATATTTTTCTGTTTCAAGTTACATAGAATGTAATGTGGAGGACTTTCAAAATGTCCTTTGCTGTGACTAGCAGTGGTTGATGCAATCTATGCCCCGGCAGGTTGGCATGACAATGGTATTTACTCAGCCAGGTCTTTGAAATTCACTGCAAAGATATGAGTCTCATGAATGATCCTTCCACCAGCTTTTGTGAAGATGAATGAACCAATTCCTTATTACTGAAAGAGAGAAACTTTCACTGGATTTGAGGTAAGGCCAAAGATAGACTGAAAGCAAGGAGACATGAAAATGAAGGTGAATTTCACAGACACTGTGATGTCCAGGCCAGATCTGGTGGTGGAGGGCTGAGTGAGTTCTGGGTGGGGAATGCCCAGGCAAAAAGCCATGTAATCCTTCGCCAAGTGAAAAAGCTTAGCTTTCCCCAGATCCCCCATTTGAGAACTTCAGTGTGACTACCCAGTGTGGACAGCTACACAGATAGGTGGTACCCTACTTGACTTTTACAAAGCACACTAGTTTGTTTATTTTTGCATGGTGCGTTTCCTCCTAGGAGCCTACAGCTTCAGAAGTCCTCCTGTAGTCCAGACGATGCTGTTAGGAGGGCAGGAGAAGCTCTTCCCACCTCTGCAGAAGACGTGGCCACAGGAAAGGAGATTGATCGTGGGTGTCAAGGGTTGGAGGAGTAGGAGAAAGATTTAGAGGAGATGAAAGAGAGATTTTTCACTGGAGACATTGTAAGATGATGATGTCCTTTGCTTTGAAAAAGATGCGAAAGCAATTTCCCTGGAGGATTATACTCACTGTTGGATATTCAGTGTAGACCTGTGGGTGTTGGAAAAATAAGGCTGGGTGACCCCTGGCTGCTCCTTGGCTACACATCTGAGGTCTCTCTGTTCTGCTCCTAGTCTGTCCAGTTTCGAGGAGGAAGAGAACAGCTGAGGACAGTTGGGTGCCTCTGTAGAGGGCACGTGTAATCAGACATTGGGTAGCTGAGCCTGGGATTCCTAATTTCCTGAGTACTGCACCAGGAACCAGGAGATTAGAGCTGGGATTTGATTCTGCTGCCAACTAGCATCTAAAACCTGGGGCCCTTCTGGCCACAATTTTATCATCTGTGAAATGAGGGAATAGGACCCAATTCAAATGCAACAAACTCTTATTAAGTATGTGTAGGCTACAAAGTTGAATAAGAACTATTCTTTGGCCTGTAGGACCACACAACCAGGGAGATGAGACACACACACATGTGTCTGCACGTGGTTGTAATAGGAAACAAACACTTCTGTAAAGGAGAATGGGGAAGGGGAGAGATTGAGTCTACCTCTGGAATCTTATAGGCTTCTTGGATGAGGTGGGCCATGAGCTAGGCCATGAGTATGGTTGGATTAGGTGCTGACAGGTGGATATGGGAGCAAAGGAGAGGAGGCGTCTCTGGCAGAAAAACAAGTGAACAAAAAGGAGAACCTTGTAAGTCAACTATACTCCAATAAAATTTTTTTAAAAAGGACATTAAGAAAAAGAACCAGCACACTGGGTGAGGGCAGGGTGGTAAGTCCTGGGACTAGAAAGCAGGCAGCTATGACCAGAGCACAGGTGCACATCACACAGTAGGTCCTCAGTCACTATCCGCTAAGTGATAGTGGCAGCAGCGAGGATTGGGCTGGAAGGCAGGCCGGGTCTCTCCCCCGCAAGCCCCCGGGGAGCCATCAGCAGTGTGGGGTCCACATGGGTTTCTGAAAGAGAGATGGACCACTATGGTCAGCTCTGTGTTCAAGGGCAGGTGGACCACGAGAGGGGAGCCCAAATGTCCGGGGGAGACTTGATAATGGCTTGAATTTAGATAGCCACATTGGGGTGGGGAGGGATCTAAAAAATAGTGCAAAGGAAGATTCTGCAGGCTTCAGGAGGCTGATCAGAAGTGCAAGGAGAGGGAGGAGGAGAGATGACAAGTTTGAGGGTTTTGAGCTTGGGCAATGGGGAGAGTGGAGATTCATAAACAGAGACAGGCAATCTCAAGTAGAGAGATGGGTTTAGAGAGGAGATGTGACCAGTTTAGTTTTGTGCAGAGAGACTCGATATGCCTACAGGGAGTCTGTGTAGAGATGGCCGGCAGGCAGGCAGAAGGGTGGAAATTTGGGTAGCTAGAGATCTGGGGCTCAGATATGGGCGGGGATGAGATAGACAGCAGGTAAAGAGCGCCGGAGAAGAAAACGGGAGCCTGGCAGGAAGTAACC
This sequence comes from Lipotes vexillifer, assembly GCF_000442215.2. Classification (NCBI taxonomy): domain Eukaryota; kingdom Metazoa; phylum Chordata; class Mammalia; order Artiodactyla; family Lipotidae; genus Lipotes; species Lipotes vexillifer. Next base: position 1,372,864 of record NW_006781042.1, read on the forward strand.
AGGAGCCTGAGGAATAAATCCCAGTGGTAGGAGGAGGGCCAGGCCATGTGAGGAGAACGCAAGGTGGCTCCTGGGCCACTGTTGTGAGGAAGGCCTGTGAAATGGCCCTGGAGCAGCAGCCAGTTGCCGAGTCCTGAGGAGAGGAGGTAGGTGTGAAGCAGAAGGTGTAAAGGACCCTATAAAGACGTTTGTAATAAAGGGAAGGCGAACAAAGAGACGGTAAACTGAGAGGCAGCAGGGCCAAAGGAAGTCATTTTAGGATAAGGAAGATGTGGCCATGCTTCTCACACGTGAATGTACATTCGGATCACGGGGTATCCTGTTACCATGAAGCTTCTGACCCAGAAATGAGGGCCAAAGAGACATGGTCTGGAAGAGATGGGAGCCCATGGTGCCATCTTGGACCAGGAAAGTAAGTTAGTTGTGCAAAGGAGGCGGGGATGTCAGCTGCACTCAGACTGAGGGGTTCCCCATGGAAAGGCCTGGAACCTTCTTGGTCAGGTGGGCGGTGAGAAATTCTATAGACAGAAGGTAGACGTGGGGCCTGGTGGGGGTGTGGTCTGAGGACAGTGAAAGCTCAGGGACAGCGGCCTGGCTGACTTGCTGGCCTGAGAGCAGAGCAGGACTCAGGTAAGCTGTGTAGCCAGAGTGGCAGCTGTGCCCCCTCACGGCCTGGAAGCTGAAGCTGGTGGGCCTGAGGATGCAGATGAGAGCCTGGTGGGAGGGCAAGCTCCTAAAGGGACATGGGGTGGGGTGTGGGGCACAAGAGACAGGGTTAGAGGGGAGAACAGGAGAAAGGAAGATGTGAAGCGGGGAGGCTGTGGTCTGAGAGCCATCAGCAGAGAAGTTCTCAGAGGCGGGTGGTTAGGGGCAAAGAAGGGGACCAGGCAGATATGTGGCCGAGATGGAGCAGAATGGAGCCCAGAGACATGAGGGGCGGCCGTAGCACAGAGGAGGGGGAGGCTGGTCTCGTGGTGGAGTGACAAGTGATGAGGAAGAGCCAGGGCCCAACAGCACCAGCCGGGACGGAGCCCAGGGCCTGGCCTGTGAAATTGCTGGGGAAAGTCCTTCTCTTCATTTGCAATAGCACCTGTGTGGAGGCCAGGATGGCTCCTAGAGGCAGAGGAGCCTGCCCTGTTCTCATTCACACAATCCCTATTCCTGAGGCTCCTCAAGTGAGGTCTTGGGCTGGGACTCTGAGGCCTGAGTTTCATGTGTTTGGACCTTAGGTTCCAGCAGGTCCCGCTTTCCCAGCCCCTGGGATCTGCACCCACCCCCGCAAACTGTGAGGCCCATTGTGCAGCCGGTGAATGTCCCCTGCACACCCCCAGCCAAGGAACTCTGCTAGGACAGGCTGCCGGCGCTTCCTGCCTTGGGAGGACCAGCCAGCAGCACGGCCGGAGGCCCGGCTTGCAGTTTGTCCCGCTCAGTTGGATTCTCTTTCTCTCCCTGGTGAGCTTCAGCTGGTGGTTGTTTGCTCTTCATCAGCAGTTCGGGGAACCAGTGGTGTCTGGGGTGGAAAGAGGAGGGAAAGGAACTCCAGATGCTGTGCTGGTGCCCAGCCGGGCCCCGCGACCTCCCAGTCGGCCTCCCCAGGCCTGTGTGGCCTCCACGGGCACATGCCCATGGCCGACCCTCAGACCCTCAGCCCGTGTCAGCCCCGTGTGATCCTTTCCAGGCCCTTGGGACCACCGAGCTCATACCACCCCTCCGGAAACCGCCATGGGCTCCTTGCCTCCAAATCAGAACCAACCTTTCTTTATTCCCTCCACTAAGGCCTGGGATTTCTCTGCCTTTCAGCCCAGCTCTTCCTCCCTGTGGAGGTCTTTGCAGGAAGGGGATGGGAGGTTGGGTGCTGGCCTCCCTTTGGCCTAGCCTCCCTGGGTGACCTATGGCCAATCCTGTGTCGCCAGCCTCATTCTTTCTCCCCAGAGCCACAAGGGACAGCCTCTGGCCCTTCCCGGGGTGTCCTCCCCTGTGTCCGTCTGTCCGTTGTCCTCGTGTTCCTTGTCCCTTCCCTGCGCCCCCTGGTTATGTGTCCACAGGAGGGGAGGAAAGCTCAAAAGGATTTCTGCAGAGACCCTGGACAGAAGATAAATGGAATTTGCAATAAATCCAGGAGCAAAGTTGTAACTTGACTTAAAAACAAACAAAAGGGCCAGAACTGCACTTAAGCTCAGCAGAAGCTCATCTCTCAGTATAAACAGAAAAGGGCAGACGTGGGCTGCAGAGCCTCGCTCAGGCCTGGGACAGCGAGGGAGGGGTCTGGAGCGGCAGTTCGCCCACTTCCTCTGGAAGGGACGGGCTGTGGGGAAAGGTCTCTGCGGCCTCGTTAAAGGAGAGAGAAGATGCAGGCACTGCTCTTGTTTGCCATTCGTTTTTCCATGCCTTGCCATTTTGAAGAGACACTCAGGATTGGGCAGGAAGGTCATTTAGGGGAAATGCTTTCTTAGCCTGTTACCGAGGCCCGGGGCTGGGCAGATAAAAGTTTGGACCCATTGAGAGCAAAGTGAAGCATAGGTGTGAGCTTCTAGGCCTCAGCTTGTCCTGGGACGGGAACATCGGGGAGTTTGCCTGGACCTCTCAGCTGGCTCAGAGGGCCAGGTGGCACCACACTGGTCTTCCTTCCCTCGGGCAGTGGCCTGCTCGGCATGACCCTGGAGGGGTGTCTCTTGCTGGAGCCTCCATGCCTTGTCTAGAAGTATTAGGCTATAATTACCACAGTTACAGCACCTTGCCTTTATGTAGAATTTTTTTTTTAATTAATTAATTTATTTTTGGCTGCATTGGGTCTTGCTGCATGCGGGCTTTCTCTGGTTGCAGCGAGCGGGGGCTACTCTTCGTTGTGGTGCGCAGGCTTCTCACTGCGGTGGCTTCTCTTGTTGCAGAGCACGGGCTCTAGGTGCGCAGGCTTCAGTAGTTGTGGCGCACAGGCTCAGTAGTTGTGGCGCATGGGCTTAGTTGCTCTGTGGCATGTGGGATCTTCCCGGACCAGGGATTGAACCCATGTCGCCTGCATTGGCAGGCGATTCTTAACCACTGCGCCACCAGGGAAGTCCATTTACATATAATGTTAAAGTGCTTCCACACCTACCCTCTCATCTGGGGTAGAACAGATAGCATCAGCATTTTATGGGCAGGAAAACTGACACAGAGAGGAAAAGAGATCTATCCAAGGTGACAGAGCAAGTCAGTAGTTGACATAGGTGAGTGCAGTGGAAAACGTGGGTCCTGAGGTATAGTTCCCATTCAGTTAATAACAAACTGTGTTATCTTGGGTGAGTGCCTTAATCTCTCTGGGGCACAGGCTTTCCTCTGTAAGATGCAATTCCTTCCAAAGTTTAAACAGATCGGCTGTTGTTCCCTCTAACTCTGTGGCCGGGCTTTTCAAAGTCAGGAAACTCAAGGGAAACTAATAATGTGTCAAGGAGTATAAACATGGCACATCTTTCTGGAGCCTCATTTCTACACTTGGATATTTCTGGAGGGGGAAAAAAAATCAATTTACAAAAAAATTGTAAAACAAGATGGCTATACTCTAGAAGAGGATACAAAATCCAAACTTTAAAACAGGAAATGTCAAGGAAATTTTGTCCCTGCTGTCTGTTTTGGTCCCCCCCTCCCCTGCAAAATATGTACATATTTGCACTCTCCTGCTGCCTGGGAACGGTGTGGGCAGAGTTTTCTAATGGGTATTCGGGCCGCCAGGCAGTGAGCTGCAGAAACCCATACTGCTGGTGAATGCGGGGAGGGGGCTGCATTCCCTTCGCTAAGGAGAGAGCTGTTCGCACCCCAGGCTTCACATTAGAATCACCTGGTGAGCTTTTGAAAAATACTGAGGCCAGGTCCCACCTCGATGCAGTGAGCCAGGATCCTGGGCATGTGTTTAGTGCCCCATGAGTCTGAAGAGCTTCCTGGGTGATTCTAATATGCAGTGTGAGCTGGGTGCACTGCCTTACAGTTCAGACTTGGGAGTACAGGAGACCCAGAGGGCCCATGTCCAAGGAGGGGACACAGTGCCAGACAGCTTCCTCCCCTCTACCTCCCAACTGCTGCTTAGACTAGGTGAGACCGTGTTCCAGAAGCCCCCCCCCCCCCCCACCCCAACAGCAAGGCGGGGGGGCGGTGGGG
>NW_006781042.1:1377130-1378646 GCF_000442215.2 Lipotes vexillifer
CCCCCCCCCCCCCCCAGCTAAAGGAAAGGGCAGTGAGGTTGCGGGGTCAGGGGAAGGTGAAGAACAAGACAGAACTTTGCTGAGGGGGTAGGAAGGCTGTTCTGGTTTGGATAGCGTCCCCCTAAGATTCATGTCCTTCCTGGAATCTCAGAACGTGAACTTATTTGGAAATAGATTCATCGTGGATGTAATTAGTTAAGATGAGGCCGTACTGGAGTAGGGTGAGCCCCTAATACAACATGACTGCTGTCCTTGTAACAAGAGGAAAGAGACACACAGGGAAGATGCCATGTGAAGATGGAGGCAGAGATTGGGGTGAGCATGCAGCTATAGACCAAGAAATGCTAGAGACTGTGGGCAACCGTCAGAAGCTGGGAGAGGGGCCTGGAACAGATCCTCCCGCAGAGCCTCCAGAAGGAGACAACCTTGTGATACCTTGTTTTCAGACTTCTAGCTTCCAGAACTGTGTGAAAATAAATGTCTGCTGTTTTAAGCCAAGCTTCACCGTTTGTGATACTGTTACAGCAGCCCTAGGAAACGAGGGCAGAGCCTGATGGTAGTAAATCCTTGCTATAGACGCTGCTCCTGAGATACTTGTGACAGGGACCGAGGCCTCTGCTCCAGCCAGCCTGGGGGCACCTGGGGAGCTGCAGGGTGTGGCCGGCTCCATGCCAAGGATTCTGTGAGGAGGGAAGGGGACACACAGCAGTGGGTGCATTCCACCGACAAGCTGAGGGGACAGAGTAAGATGTGACCTGTGCAAAGTGTCACCCTGTGAAGGTAAAATGAGAACAAAGGAGTCAATCCCGTCATTCACTCACTCACTCACTACTTATTAATGGAGCCCTACTGTGTGCTGGGCTCTGGGAACCCAAAAGTACAGAGCCCAGAGCCAGCCCTGCCCTGCGTCAGGGAGCTTGAACCCGAGTGAGGAGGTTGGGTCGACGGGCCCTAAGATTCCCTCCAGCTCTGACATTTGGTGACTAAAAGGGAGCAAAGAGGGCAGACTGTCTGGGGGCCATCGTGCTGCCCCTGGGGCATTTTGGGGGCCACTGCTGTCTCTCTGCCTGGACAGGGCCCAGGAAGGGCTCCAGTTGGTGTACGCCTGTTAGGATGTGGAGCTGGGCTCTGCTTTCCTCTGCAGGCCTTACTGCAGGGTCGAAGTGGTCCAGGACAAACTGCCTTCACTGGCAGGATGCTGTAGGCAGTGAGACGGGCCTCGGCGGCCACCACTAATTGTACAAAACTGAAAAATCTCGAGAACATTTTCAGCCCATTTGCACTTATCAAATATCACTCTGGAAACTCCAGCAATTTGTGCAGGCTCCTGTCCAGAATGAGGGGGATTTCACACGCTTGGCCTGGTGCAGGGGGAGTTTCTTGGAATGGCAGCCTCGGAGCGGCCCTGGCCTCCCGGTCTGGGTCACCCACCCTCACACACTGGCCCAGCTGCTCCCCGTACAGCTGGTCCCACGTCCAAGGCCGCTCTCAGACTCTCCAGCCACAAGGAGTCGGC
>NW_006781042.1:1378889-1387018 GCF_000442215.2 Lipotes vexillifer
GGCATTCCTCGGGCTCTCTGGTTTCCCCTTCCCGTCTTTGGGAGTCCCTTGCAGCCAGGGATCCTGGCAGTCTAAGAAATACAAAGTTCAGGGCCTGAGGCTGTGGATTTTTTTTTGACGCTCCAGTTCATTTGGGCTAGAGGTGAACGCTTCCCTCCCGAGACCCCAGCAGGCGGGGCCTGACGCAAAGTTCAAGGAACAGTCGCTTCCCCCACGGTTGGGTGGTGCTCCCTGGGCAAGACTCGGCCTGACAACACTCTGACAGGCGACCGGCAGGCCTGAAGGAGAGGCCCGAGGCGAGACGTGGGTACCTGGGTTCCCTGTTCTGTCCCGACAACAGTTTCACAGCAGCCGTAATCTTTAACTCCCCGAAGGCTTTTATTAAAAGTTCCATGTTACCTGACACTCGAACATAATCAAAACAGAACAACCGTTTGCAGTTCACTTTACCTTTCATGACCTCATGGATTTTTACAAGGACGTCCCAGAACGCTTTCTTTTCAAAGGCTAAGTAGATAGGCTGAGGGCCCCCAGAAAGTACCGAGAGCAAGACCCCGATCTCCTCATACTCATAAAGAAAAAGATGAAAGAAAAAACAGGTCCTGTTGCTTACGGTTATAAAAGTAACACATGGTCACGGAGGACATGTTGGAAGACACAGAAAAGAATAAAAAATCAAATAGAAGCCACTCACAATTCCACCCCTAGAGACCACGGTCAATGTTCTGGGGTATATATCCCCTTCCTGAGTATGAAAATACCTCTTAACATCTGCACCTTAAAAATAAAAGTGGAAACAGACTGGCACGGCAATTCATAATTTCATAATGAGGCCCTGAAATCGCAGGTAAATTTGATATAGAGATCAGTAAAAAGGAATCAAATTAATTAATCCACAAGTAATTGAGGGCCTGCTTTGTCTAAAGTACTGTGGGGATTAGAGACACATCTGCTGCGCGGGCCTGGCCTTGAGAAGGTGGAGAGAGGACAAGTGACACGTAGAGTGGCTTTTGATATTTGGATCCTCAGCTCCTGGCAAAGCGCACTGTAGGGCTCTCAGGATGGTTTGCTGCACTGAGCTGAGGGGCGCCCATCACCAAGGCTATTTGTTACTCATTTACTCAACAAGTATTTACCTTGTATCTGCTATGAGTCAGGGGTGAAGGTGTTTAAGTTTTAGAGCAGGGGACCATCGTGATGAGAGTGACGTTTAGGAGATCTATATGCGCGCTGGCTTACCGGGTGGGTGGTGTGATGGTTAATTTTGTGTGTCAACTTGGCTAGGCCATGGTACCCAGATATTTGGTGAAACAGCAGTTTACATGTTTCTGTGAAGGTAATTTTTAGACGAGATTAACATTTCAATCAGCAGACTTTGAGCAGAGCAGATGACCACCCATGCTGTGGGTGGGCCTCATCCAATCAGTTGAAGGCGCTAAGAGAAAAGACCGAGGTTCCCTGAGGAAGAGGGAATTCTGCCTCCAGACTGCCTTCTGACTCACGCTGCAGCATCAGCTCTTCCCTGTGTCTCCTGCCTGCTGGCCTGCCCTGCAGATTTCAGACTTGCCAGACCCCTTACTTGCATGTCCCAATTCCCTGTATATAGAGAGAGAGAAAGAGAGAGAAATAGGTATATATAACCATATAATAGGATATTATATATCCTATTTGTTCTGTTTCTCTGGACAGCCTGACTAATACAGATGGGAATGGAGAAAGTCAGCAATAGGGAGACCAATTCAGTCTGTCAGGATGCTGGGAATGCAGCAAAAATGGATATGTGTGTATACACATTTGTGCCTTTGTGTGTGTCATTATGTGCATGCCTACTGGGCGTGTGTGTCTGTGCGTGTGCCTCTGTGCATGTCCATATGTGTGTATGTCTGTGTCTATAACTAAGTATCTGTGTGTTTGTGTATGTCTATACAAGTGTATGTGTGTCTGTGTACTTTGCCTGAAGGTCTGTGCGGGCCTGTGTGTGTACCTGCATCTCTTTGTATGTTTGTGTGCCTCTGTGTGTGGCTATCTATGCAAGTATATATGTGTCTATGTCTGTTGGGGGGATTATCTGCCATGGTATCCTAGAAAAGGACCTCTGTTGCTAGACTTTCAGTTGGTTCAGACAGCTTTTTGGGAGCAAGAGTGCAAGCTGGGTCTGGGAACCAGGCAGGAAGGTGGACAAGCATGTCCTGTGGTGCATGGAGCAGAAAACAGGAAGAGGGCAGGAGACTCAGGTGGGTTTGGGAACAGGATAGCCAGAGGCCAAGGTGGTGTAGAGACGTCTGGGGGCAGTTCAGGGACATACACGTCACACGTGCCTAGAATCTGGAGGTTCCACCAGCCAGGAACAGGTTTTTGCAAGGACCAAGCAGGTTGGGACAACGAGGGCCTGCACTGAGGGGTGGTAGTGGAGAGAGAGAGATCTGGAGGCTGGTCTCCACGGGAATGGTGAGGAGAAATAGGGCAATTAAGGTAGGAATTGGCTTGGGGACGATGATGACTTCAGTTTAGACTGGTTGGGTTTGAGGATACCGCAGAATAAGATTTTCAAGGGTGAGGAGGGGTAGTGACCAGTATCATGCTCCAGAAAGGGCAAGGAAAATAAAGAATGAGAAAAAGCCATTGGGCTTGACAATTTAGTAGCCTCGGTAACCTCAGCGGAGGGTACAGAGGCTGGTGTGCGGGAAGGAGGCGGTGGGTAGGCAGGGTCGGTGGATAACGTCTGTTGGACCCTACTATGATATGGAAATGAAAAACAACAGGATAATAACAAGAGTGGACAACAGAGTTGAGTGATGGGAGCCTGGTGCATATTTGAATAAAGAATGAAACTCAGTCCTCAAGATATTCACCCCTGATCCCGTTAAGTACTTCCTCTGAGAGTTGGCAAACTGATATCCTTTAATCATTCCTCATATTTATAAAGGCCTTTCTCCAAAGAACTCCAAGTGCTCCATAAACATTAATTAATTCACTCTCGCAGCCTCCTTTAGGGAAAAATTGGTGGTAGTTATCATCATTATATTTATAGGCCACAGACACTGTGGCCAAGATGAGAATAATGCTGCCAACCAGGGTCACAGAGCTAGTCGGGGTGGGAGGTGCTGTATCTGGCCCCACCCCTTCCGCTGTTAGGCCATTCTTAAATCACCCACATCTTTCCAGGCCCCCCAGGTTGCTGGTGAAACTTGGCTATGAGACCAACTACAGAGTCTGATGCTTCAGGGGGTGACTGCAGGATAATCCCAGAGGGATTCTAAGGGCCAGCCGGCTGTGGGGCTCAGGAATGGATCTTTTGTTTGCTCAGTCCTGGACCACATGGGCATCTAGGCAGCTTTCTCTGCTGAGTCCTTAAGGGTCCCGAGCAAATGCTGAATCTAGGAAAAAACAAAATTGCCAAACTCAAGAAAGCATGCAGTTGTGCCACTTGTTTTTTGTGAGTTCCCTCACACAAGAAATTCTCTAGTGCCCCGAAGTAGGGCAATACCCCCAATCCTGATGCTTTGGGCTGTGCAAGATCCAACCATTTGCTCAAAAGCAAAATGATCTCTAAGTGAAAAGAATAATCAAGGACAGCCCACTGAGAAGGTGACTTGGTCACTTCCGGTGGTGAGTTTCGGTTTTATTGGGCCAAGAAAGGAAGAGAATCCTAAAGATCACAATGGTGGAAGTGGTCTGCAAAGCCCCCCAGCTGCAGCCCCAGAGAGTGCAGACGTGGGGACCATTACCTTAAAGTCATGCCGTACTTCCGGGATTGGGCCTGCCTATGCCCGACAAGTGCTGGGAGCTAGCGATACTCAGGCTCTTACCTTATGAGGACTGGCTCTTGTGGGACCAGCTAAGTGGTTCACATTCCCAGTCCAGTGTTTATGCCACTTGGGTGGACCTGGGAAATTCAAGGGGCCACTGGCTTGTTGGCCCAAAGCCAGGGTTTTATTAAGGCCTCAATCTCCAGGGATTCCACTAGGGGCCTGATCCCCAGGAGACTAGCCAAAGTGAGAGTATCCCAAAGAGCATTCGATCGGCTTCTTTTGAGTCTTCACCTCAACCCATTGTTTGTGGAGGCCTTGCTCGTTAGTGGGAATAATTCTCTCAAAGTCACAGAAAACTGGAGGACCAGCCCTGCACAGGATCAGCTTAACTATGGTGCCTACTACAGCATGTAGGTGGTTTCTGCTGCATGCCGTGGAACATGAATATTCATGAGGAAAGAGAGGATAGATTAGCATAATAACACTTTCATTTTGAGGTTTCCGTTGAAGAATCCTTGGTGTTTGATCAGAAATTACCAAAAACAGGGCTTCCCTGGTGGCGCAGTGGTTGAGAGTCCGCCTGCTGATGCAGGGGACACGGGTTCGTGCCCCGGTCCGGGAGGATCCCACATGCCGCGGAGCGGCTGGGCCCGTGAGCCATGGCCGCTGAGCCTGCGCGTCCGGAGCCTGTGCTCCTCAACGGGAGAGGCCACTGCAGTGAGAGGCCCACGTACCGCAAAAAAAAAGAAATTACCCAAAACATGTCTTGTTCAGGAAATGGAATGATTAGTGTTGACTATTTGAATTGGGAGACCCAGAAGGCCCAGCCAGCCTGCAAGGCAGAGGCCTGGGACCCACAGCCAAGGCCTCATCTCTGGAGGACCAGCAGACCCCTGGGGAGGAAGAAAGTGATGTGAAGGGCTTCTGAATGGAGGAAGGACCTGGGACTTTCAGCCTTCTTTTTCCTGTCCCCATCCCTCTTTCACAGCCACGGAACAGAGAAATTCCAGCTTCTTACAATAAGGGTGAAGTGGGCCAACAGCAGAATGGGCAATCATGGTGCAGACTCACCCCATGGTCTGGGTGGCCAAGGGTGAGAATAACATTTCCATGGAGATGACTGATAAAGGTCATGGGTGCAGGTTGAACATCGGGGGGAAGGGTGGGCTGAGGCAGGTTGTGGGAAGAGAACTGTGAAGTCTTGTCTTTCTCCGACTTTTTTTTTCATTTGAAGAGAGTAAAGGGTGAGTCCTTGGGTCTTGGAGTCAGATGGCCTGAGTTTGCACCCTGGAACATGCCCTTTGGAAAGCTGTTCCCACTGCCTTTGGGAGCCTACAAGCCCCATGGTTCTTCTAGCAACACTGAGGCCAGTGGGCTTCCCAAAGGGGGCAGAGCCACATTTCTGCCTCGTGGCATCTCCTTTCTGCTGCAGCTGGGGAAATTATGAAATGAATTATGATATATAATGTTAGAACAGTCTGGCACCTAGTAAGTTCTAGGTATCAGTCCCATCATCATCATCATTCTCAGCCTGGCGTTTTGGTTGGATATGGAGATTTGCCCACACTGCCACAGCTCCTGGCAGCCTCCCTGTGTTCACAGAGTGTGGGAATAAGGCACTGGCCGGCATCCGAGGGTCAGCGCTACAGCGGGTCACAGAGCGGCAGAGGGAGGGAGCGGCCAGCTCAGATAGCACGCTGGAGATGAAAGCCGCCGTGTTTGCCTTTCCAAAGTGCCGCTGTGTTCCTCAAGGCCTGCAGCTTCCTCTGCCCTGCTGGGGGTTTTTTCTTCCAAGTTCCTCTCAGTGATATCTTAAGAGGCAAACTTCCAGCACTAACAGGAGGTCTTTTGTTCTCCTTTTCTCTAAGTGGACTTTAACCCAGTTACGACAGATGAGTCACTGTAAAAACAAACAAATAATAATACTCCATTTTCCTCAAGGCTCTTCCATGCCTGCTGACAGCAAAGGGGGAACCTGACACTGCCCTGGGCCTGTGGGGCTTCTCCCCGCCCTGACCTTCTGGAGGCACAGCCCAGGAGAACCTTTCAGAACACTCTGGAGCCCAGCACTGTGGAACTGTTCAGTGGGGCTCTGGCTTGTTTAGAATTTTGTCTGATTTGGGGTGGCCCAGGGGCTCTGAGGAATTCTGGTCTCAGCACGATCCTGGCTGGGGATTTACACTCCAAGAGCCACCACAAACTAAATTCTGTACTTACTTCCCGTCACACTTTAGTTTCATTATATGTGATATTTTTATATGTGTTAGACACTCAATGATTTTTATCAGGAAGGACTTTGCAATAGAATATCTTCTGCTCTATTAAAAGACTCCAGGGCATGCTCAGTATACAAGTGCAGCCTACATTCATTCAATAAAAGTTCACTAGGCACTCAGGTAGGCACTGGTGCCCTCAGGGAGACAGATGTGTAAATAGAAGAATTCGGTGACTTCTGATACAGGTAAAAAGGCTCAGGTGCCAAGGGTGGGGTATGGTGATAAAGGAGATGACCATTCGATCTGGGAATGTTGAGAAAATCTTCTTAGACGAGGTGACATTTGAATCGAGTCTTGAGCCCTGAGTGCATGTTTATCAGATGCTTGGGTGAGAAGGGGACAGGCAGAGGGAGGCAGGAGAATAACCAAAGGACTGAGACCCATGGCAAGTTTGGACCCACCCTTGGGCAAGCCCTTTCTAATCTTTGCCCAGGCGTATTTGCCTACGTGCTTAAGTAGAGCTGGACCCTCATTTTCCTGAGAAGGAACCGTCCCTGGATGAATATGCCGCTGGCTTCAGGACTCTGGTCTGAGATGTCTTCTGGCTGCATTAAACATGAAGGCTTGCTTTGGGTCACCAGCCCCCTGGGCGGGCTTGCTGCCCAAGAGTGGCCGTGGCTCCTGATGGCTGGAGGTGTATATGTTCTCCAGAAGGCTGTCATCCACTGTCACAGCCACTGCATCCTGACTCCCTGGAGCTCAGATGCATAGTGAAACACACGCATGTCTGCAATGAAAACATCACTTCAGCTGCCTGGAAAACTCCTGCTCATTGTCAACCCCAACTTACAAGTTCTTTTACTGGGAGGAGCCCCAGAAGCCGGGGCTAGAACGAGCAGCCCTTGTCTTTGTGCTCTGGGGCTTGTTGTTCTTATGTTGTTTTAGGCTCTAACCATAATCTATTGTAGTTTCTCAGTTTCCCTGAATGCCCTCCTCCCGGGCTGTGAGCTCCTGGAGGGGACGGTAAGTAGCGTATAATATGTATATAATATGTATAATATGTATAATATTTGTATGTATGTATGTACAGGGTGTTCAATAGATGTTTTTTAAACAGACACAGGAATGAATGAAGAGGTTTGAGTCGGTCTGTTTTGCGTGGTCTGACAGTGAGCTCAGCTGAAAGCTTCACCTTCATCAGCTTTGATAATAAGATAGTAGGGTCTCAGGATTTCCTACCAATAGCACTGTTTTGTGCACAAGTAGATCTCTCCTCCCCAGAAGCTACTTGCACTGGAGAATTTAGATTTAAAATCAGAAGGAGCCCGCTACAGCACTCTAGGGCAAAGGGAATCCTCGTCTATTTTTTCAAGCTGACCTCCTTGCTTTAGCAAATCCCGGGAACTGAAACAGTGAGGATCCTCTGTTTAATCTGTTGGGTTTGTGTCCCCTAAAACACAGAACTTCATATTTCTGCGTCAGTCATCTGAAAAGTGAACACCTCCCTATTTTGTGATCTGGCAGGGATAGGATAGACTTCCTTCCATCCGGGTCGATCTAGGTCTATCTCCTTTTATTTATATATACATTTGAGGATTCTTATCAAGAGCCAAGGTGGTGGAAGCCCTATTCTACAGGGAAAGTTCTCCTCAGCTGGCCCTTCCTTCAGCGGTCTCTATTCTGCCATCTCTAGGTGTCCCCAGGCAATCAAGGGCAGATGACACGAAATGATTTCAGTGGTGGGGCTGAGTGGCTGTGGACACAGCCGGGCCTAGCCTCAGCTTATTTCTCTGCTTTGGGAGAACTCAGGCCCCTGCCTCAGACTTCATCTCTTGGGGTTGGATTATAGTTTTCAAAGAATGAATAAAAATGTCCAGGAACATCCTCCGTCTCAATGACAGTCGCTGGTTAATTACTTCTGAGAAAATGGAAACCTTGGTCTCCTGATGTGCGCAATGACAGGCACAAGAGGAATTTTCCAATACAATAGGGGAATGAAATTTCCAAGGACAGGCTGACTGAGAAAAGCCACCATCTGACTCTGCCCCAGTCGGGTAATGTGGCACCCCCCGGGGTGGCGGAGTGGCGGGGGGGATAGTGGCCAGGGAGCGCAGCAGTGCCCCCGTCACTGTAAGATCTGCCGTCAACAGGTGCCTTCAGG
>NW_006781042.1:1387049-1391402 GCF_000442215.2 Lipotes vexillifer
AGGAATATGTGTAGTGCCGGCTCCTGTGGTGAGGAGGGAGATAGTCTAGGCCATTTTGCTTAGGACGGAGAGGAACAGCTAAAGGCTAGATGGGGGTCTCTAAAATCTGTGGCAGAAACGGCGTGCACTGAGGTCTGTCTGTCTCTGTTCGGCAGTGGACTTTCCCTCGGTCCCACTGTTCTCTCCTATGGACTCATTTCTTACCCCCTGCGTCCGCTCTCTGGGCCCTCCCTCCCCCATGAGAGCCCCTGTCCTAGGAACTAGACACACCAAGCAGGACTGTCTTGGTCCCTCAGTTTTGTTCTCTCCAATTCCCCTCATCATCCTTCCATAAAAGAAGCAGGGCCGTGGTTGTCCCTGCTCCTTCCCTTCTCACTGGGACAGCAGGTTTTCAAAACTCCAAGGGACAGGATGCTGTAAAAAGGCCCTGGGGAAGGGATGAATCATGCTTATGTCTGAAAACCCATGGAGCAGCTGTCCAGGTTTATAATTGTCCTCTGTGAGCCCCTTTATACATATTAAAGATCCCTTGGAGAAGCCCGGCCCTGATTAGAAAAAAAAAATGATTTGGATACAATTAATTCCCAGTGTCAGGTGGAAATGAAATGTTTCCAAAGCTGTTACTTGTCCATGACTAGCTCACCTTGGTCCTGCTGTTTAGGACGTCAGCTACTCTCGGCTTCCTGCTCCATGAGTATCAGTTGTGGGAAGGGCTGAGGAATTTGAATCTCCAAAATAAAATGGAGAATAGACATGGGATAAGAAACAGGAAACACATCTGTTGATCCCTCAGATAATCATTTTTTAAGTATAAATTTTTTCCTGATTTTGGAATAATATGTATTCATGGGGGAATATCTGAAGGATAGAGACAAATCCAAGAAAGAAAATAAAAGGCCAAATCTTAATACCCAGAAACAGCACTATTAATGTTTTTATACGTATTCTTCCAGTTAAAAAATGTACACAATATATTTTTTCTTGCAAAACTGCTATATTCTATGCATATTGCCTTATAATCTGCTTTTCCCTTTAATGATGTGTTGTGAACATTCTCCCGTGAGATTAAGCCTTCTAGCCCGTAATTCTAATGACGCCTAGTCTTCCATCACACAGATGTTCGTTCAACTAATACCCTGTGGGTGAACATTTAGGTTGTGGCTATTTTTTTTTTTTTTTTTTTTTTTTTTTTTTTTTTTTTTTTACAAAATTTTTTTTTTTGCTATTGTAGATAACAATTCGTACATACTGGGGAGACGAACTCAGCCTGCTTCATTGTCCTGGTCATAAGTCACTTAGTCCTTCCTCAGAAGCTATCGGTCATTTGTGGGCCAGATAAACTCTATCACAGTTGACTTTCCAGCCCTTGCTCAGAACACAAAGACAAACAATCTACTCAAGCTTGAGCAGCCCTGGAAGTTCTCTCAATCCCACAGAACCATCTACCAATGTAAAAAGATAGCTGTGCTCAACTTACTTCCTCACAGAAGGCTGGTTCCCCTTTGACTTGGTCATCTTTTCTACAGGAGAGGCAAGATTACTCTAATAGCTGTGGAAGCTTGTAATTAGCAAGGGTAAGGCAGTAAAGGCAACTGGGAGCATGCATTCTGGTCTGAATCATCCATCATCTGGAATCATCTTCCATGTTTCGTATTTTCAGTGTCTCTGTTCTGCTCCATTAAAGTAGATAATTGTGAGGGGAATAGCACAAAGGCCCAGGGCTCCCCTCATGCCAAGTAGTTTACACTGTGCTTGGACTGGCCAGAGGAGAGCACTGAGCAAACTCCCAGTAGAGAATCTGGGGCAAAATCTAGGTCACTTGTTCCCAGTTCAGCTCAACTTCAAGAAACCCAAGCTGCCACGTGGTGGTGGTGGTGGTGGTGGTGGGGGTGTGTGCCTTAGACACCTCCAGTTTCCATATCGCTGGTACTTCAGCCCAGAGGAAGCCAGAAGGGAAATGTGCTCCGAGGTGGAAGGGCAGGTGCTTGAGGACTGGGAAGCTGGGCCTAGGTGGGGCAGATCAGTGGTCATCTCCCATGCCATCACCCCCTTCTCATCCTAGTGGCCCCACGCACATCTTCAGCGGCCTTTGGATTATGAGGTCAAGAACGAAGAAATTCTCATTTCAAGGCAAAGTCTAAGACCCTCTTGCTATCCGCTGAGGCCCCGAGGCTTCTGGAAGAGGCCAGTAGAGAATGAGTTCAAGGGGAATGTCATGGGAATGCATATGATCATTAGACTGTGCAAAGAAGTAAGAGGAATTAAAAGTAGGTGGGGAAGAACACTAACTCACTCTCAGTTTAATGGGGCTTCTGGGAGAGGAGATTATAGTCTCTGATGCATATGAAAAGTCCTGGAGCCAGCTCTCTAAAGAGAGTGGGGCTGGGGAGCTGGGCCAATCACAAGATTCCCCTTAGGCAACATGTTTGTCCCACCTCCAAAAGGCTGTCTTTCCTTCCTTCTCAGCTGCTCTACTGTGTCGCCAGACACCCCTGCCCAGTCTGACAGTCCCACATCCATAAATAAAGCACCCCAGTGAGCTTTTCTTTTCCCAAGCTGCTGAGGGGTCTTCTGGGGGTTGGAAAGGATTCTTTCTGGGCCGTTCCAGCCCTGGCTGATGAGCTCAGCTGTCTCCTCTTCTAGGAAAGCAGGCAGGGCTTCTAGGAAAGATTCGCTGCAACAGGACATGGCTGCCTTCCACCGCCTTCCCCGGTTACCCCCGTCTTTCTTCCAAGGCAGAGACTGAGGTTGGGGAAGTTTATAGAGAGGATGCTGGGAATATATCAATAGTCCTCTCCTGGGTGATTGAGAAACTGTGCAAAGGCAGCGGGAATCTCTCTTCGTGCCCATAACTGGACAACAGTGGTGATACTATAAATGCCAGCCCAGAGAAACGCCCCACTTCCATCCATCCCAGGTGGTAGGCACCTGCATCTTGGCCTCTGGTGACTGAGAAGGAAGAGCCCAATGCCTGTTTGCCAACCTGTTACACTAAGGATGTGAATTCCCTCTCTGTCCCATCAGATTTCATCTCTCCCTCTCTTTGAAGCCTACAGGAACAGTTTCTAATTTGTTCCTTCTACAGTTTTTTTCTCTCTGCCGCTGGGACAACTTGGCCCCTATCTGGAGCCTCAGACTGCCTCAGCCTCAAGGATCCAAAGTGATCACAGGCTGATGAGAGCTTGAGAGCCAACCACGGGCCAGGCCCTGTTCTAAGGGCATCTCATATTAGCTCATTGAGTTCTCACAGCAACTCTATGAGGTGGGCACTGTTATTACCCCCATTTTCCAGATGAGAATAGTGAGGCCCAGAGAGGTGCCCAAGGCCACACAGCTGAAGAATAGAAGAGTGAGGATTTGAACGTGGCAGCTCGGCTCTGCAGTCCTGCTCTTTAAGGCCCCACCGCAGGCAGAATAAAATGGCTCTGGTTCTATCTGTCCTGCTGCTGATCCAGATCTGACCTTGGACCTCAGTCTGACAGCGGGATTCTGTCTTGCTCCTGTGCTTGGGTCCCTGCTTTGGAGACCTCCTGGTATGCTCAGCTCTCTAGGATACCTTAGGATGCCCTATTTTTACCATCCCCCATTTCAAGTTCTGGAATTCCACCCCGAGCCCAATCTGCTGGTCACGGCCATGGACCTTGCTGATATCCAGAGGATAAGATCAATGTCTTATTCAACTCTGGTGCAGTGCCTAACACACAAGAGGTGTTCAATTTACATTTGCAGAAGCAAAACAATGTCAAAATCCTCTGTGCCTCAGTTTCCCCATCTGTGCAGTGAGATAATAGCAAAGAGTTTTGTGGCAATGAATTAAGTGAATCTATATAAAGCACTTGGAACAGTATCTGGCACATGGCAAGTACACTGTAAATGTAGGCAATTGTTATTATCAGTGCAGATATTGTCACTACTGTATACAGGTGGACGAGCATCCTAGTGAAGGCTTTGGGCTCTGGGTCAGAAGCCAGGATTCTCATCCGGGTTCTGCGACTTCTCAGATCCATGACCGTTGACAATTGACCTAACTTTTCAATGCTTGTTTTCCCATTTGAAAAATTACATAATAATACTTGTACCCCATAGGTACCTCACAGTACTAAATGACATAAATATATGCTAAGTGCCTGGCACTTAGCATATATTTAGGGAAAGATGTCCCTGAATGATTGATAGCCAAAAAATTATTAGTATTACTATGGTGATTATTTGAAAACTGGGATGCATATGTTTAAAGGATTTGGGGCCACTCAGTCTTCTCCTCGTGACAGAGACCTCCCTTTGATATTCCAGAAAGACCTGCTTGCTCCTCTCTCCCTCTGCTTGAATACCTCCCCCCGCCCACCCCCCCCA
>NW_006781042.1:1391412-1402650 GCF_000442215.2 Lipotes vexillifer
TGAAATTAAGGCCTGGGGGTTTTGCTGTTCCCCTATCAGCCCATCAAAGCAGAGCTTCCTGAGGCAGGGAAGGGGTTTAGTTCTTGAAGCCCTGGAAAGCATCCATTTCTTCACTCCTGGTACGGAGGGGACACATCACAGCCATCCGGAAAGAAGGTCCCTCAGGGAAGGGGACCTTCAGAGAACAGGGAGGGTGGGCTTCCCTTTGACCATCTGAAAGTCACCTGTCATCTGCATCTGTGCCTGGCTCTACACAGCTCTAGTTTCCCAGGTTCCATTCCTCCAGTGGGATCCACTAGTGACAGGAGAAAAGGGAAGTGACAGGAGGGCTGTGTTGGGCATCTGGCTGGCCAATCAGTTCCACTTCCCCAGGGCTCAGGATTACAAGCCCAGTGGCTGTTCGGGATCCCTAAAGATCTCCCTGGGCAGAGCCAGAGCCTCACGTGGTAGCAGGAACCCAGCGCTCCTTAGCAACGAGGGTAGAGATGCTACTGCAAATACTTGTTGTGGGGACCGTGGGGAGCAGCAGAAATGAAACAAGCAGCTCCCACCTCCCCACCCCTCACATACACACCGAGGGGCAAACACTCAGGGAAGGACAGCCAGACCAACAGGGCTGTTGATGTTGAATTGATTTTACCACCAGCAAGATCTCTGGTTATGATATTACCATATAGTTGTCTCTGGAGAAGTGTCCACATTGGAGGGGAATTCTGGAGGGACGTATGAATGGAAAAGCCAAGGAAACAGCTCCCCTCTTCCTCTTTATAGGTGAATGTGCGACAAGTGAAGCAGACGGAAGGCGGCATCCTCAAGAATCCGCTGCTAGCTCATGGCGGCCGTTCAGCACGCCCAGCTCAGCGGAGCCGGTCTGGGGGACCGTCCATCCCTTGCCCCTGCTTCCCAGGCTTCCTCCAGCCTCCATCTCCCACAGTTCTCGCGTGTGTCACCCTGTTATTAGAGCCCAAGCTCATCCCACTGTGTCTGACTTCTTGGAGCAGCCTCCCTTAATCCACTGTGGAAAGGGTGTCATGACTAAGCCTCCAAAACACAAACAAACAAGAACCAGGGTTTTAACTTGCTTCAGTAGGATGGAAAGAAGGATGACGGGTGCAATGTACATGGTAACACAATCACAGTGGGGAGAGGAGGGGACGGTGGCTGCCTGGCCCTTCTCAGGTGGGACAGTCACTGAGTGAGGACTTCATGGGGCTGAGCTCAGCCACCCACCACCATCCGTCTGGCAAGGCCCCTCATGGTGAGGGCGTTGAAGGTGGGACATCCTGACGACTCCCCCTCCAACACGCTCAGCAAAATATGGTTCACCAGAGTCTGCAGCTCTTGACGGTTAGCTCAGCTCTAAACAACCCCGGAGAGGTGAGTCTGTATCATCAGACACTCAGGTAGAAAGGCTGCAGGGACATGGAGGAATTAAGGTGGGATGGGCCTCTTAGACAATGGGCAACCCAGGTAAGGCAGCAGGTGGTGTCAACATACGGCACTCCAGGTAGATCTGTCTATACCCGCGGTGGGAGCCCGGAGGAGGAATCCAGCTCCACTCCTCAGTCTTGGGAGGCAGTTAAGGGCTCTGAGCTCCAGGGGCCTTCAACATGGACTGGCCTTCAGTGGAAGACTTGGAAGTCTTTCTTTGCTCTGGAAACCAGATTCTGAGACAGGTGACCCCAAGCCCTGCAGGGCAGGTGAGCGGGAACACCCCGCCATGGCAGCAAGCCGGGTGGAATTACAAGTATTGATGTGAGGAGTGGCCAGACCGGTTGCAGGCTTGTCACCTACCCACAGAAAATGGCTCCATCTTTAACAGCTGTCACCTTGGGCCCTGGGCAGACCGGCTGCCTGGGCGGCGTGACGAGATACGGGGTCACTGTTGTCTCAGCCCGCCCGCCATCAGGCGGCAAAACCTTCCCAGACTCACGGAGCCTGGCCGACACGAGGCTGTCCATGTCTTGCTGGAAGGACAGGCCAGAGTCCAAGGCTAGCACGAACCTTCAGAAGCAGCCTTGGGGAGGACACGCTAATAGGCTGCCGCGGGGCGACCGTGCAGGGACAAGCAGGGCGTGAATGTGAGGTGTGGCTGGAGGCAGGGAGGGAGGCTCTGAACTGGGGCTCAGTCTGAAGCGAAAATAAATGCCAGTGCAACGTGGACAAAGACGCACCATGAGCGCGGCTCTGCCTGCATATGGAGCGCATGCGTGCGCGCGCGCGTGTGTGTGCGTGTGTGTCACTTGAAGGACCAAAGAAAAAGGGAAAAAATGAAGAAAAAAAGTCTTTTCTATCCCTGTAACCGTGAGAAAGTAAATGAAGTCCAAATTGTGTTCAGGGCTGCTGGGACAGAGGAAGAGAAGCAAGGATGGAAAAAACAGGCCATAAAGATGCCAGGGCTGCTTAAGCAGAAACATCTGTGGAAGTCATAAGACTCGGGGCCTGGTCAGGCGTCTAACAAACCCAGGAAGAGGAGAGTCTGTGCTGGATCAGGGGGAGCCTCGTCCGCCCCGTGCAGGGCCCCTGGGACCAGCACGTGCACAGATGAGATACCTTCTCAAGGGCTCAGCTCCGGCCCTTGAGAGGCCGGACAGGCCCAGGTTGGGAGGGGTCTGCAGCAGTCGTGGGGGCAGGGCTGTGCCAGCAGTTTTGAGCATGTATTCATTTCAAGCCTTAAACTCACTGGGGTCGTCTGGTGAGCCACAAGTCTCAACTTCTGTGGTGAGAGAAAGAAATCTGAAGGTGGGGGAGGGGAGGGGAGGGTCAGTTGCTGACCTGCGTGGGAGCCGGGAGGATGGGCTTGCTGTTTGCAAATGGAGGCCACTCTCTTATTTGTGATTTTTGGCTGAGGCCAACTGTCCAAGGCCCACCTCTTCCAAACAACCACAAGAGTAGCAGCTAACACGTATTGACCATATCCCTCTCTGGACCATGTTCCTTATCAGTAGCACCTCATTTAATCCCCCAGCAATCCCATCGTCCCCGGAATGGGTAGAGACTTGTCTGGCATCTTCAGGGAGTTTCTTCAGGCTTAATATTATCATCCCAGGAGGAAACTGAGGCTTAGCAAGGTTAAATGACTCACCTAGGTCATCAGCCGGCACATTCCAGGGAACACCCAGGGGCTGCCCTTCTTTTCTCCCCAGAACTAATTTGAAAAGCAACTTCAGCACCGCTGGGGAGAAGCTCTGCGAAGTGAGCCCAGCATTCAGGGAGACCTCGAGGTCCCAGCAGGCCCCATTATATTAGCCCGGGAAAGTGGAGGGAACTATAGCTACAGAATCACCAACACAGGACACAGGGGAGTAGGTTAGTACGCTCTACCCCCTCAACCACAACGGAATCCTATCGTCTCGCAAGGAAGTGCAGAGATGGTAAAAGAAATGAAATCCAGACACTATATTGCCTGCTTGTGGGAAATGGTCAAAGCGCCGTTTATAAGGCTCCATTACCAAAGTCAGAGGCTGTGTCTCCTCTTCCTAGAAGCCCCGCCTCTCAGCCTGGCCTTGCCTGTCCACATCCTCCAGCTCTTTCACCCACAGCATCCACCCTACCACAAGGGCACTCAGCATCCGAATTTCACTTATGGGGAAACTGGAGAGGAAACACTACGACCCTTGGCTTCAGGGTTCATGATCGGAGTTCTATAAGTCCCTCTCCCCCCACCCCCAGAAAACGCAAAAGTGAAATAATAAATAGCAAGACGGCTGGCTGAAGCCCCATCTCCTGGGTAGCTGGCTTGGGGAAGCCAAGGATATTACTGTTCTCTGAGCAAGCAGTTTTATGCTGCTAACAATTACTAGGATTGGAGCCTACTGGTGCCAGGCCCCCGGTCACGTCAACCCTTTATGACAGACAACACCACTTCTGCTTTAAAGGGAGGAAACTGAAGCTCAGAGAGAGGGCTTCACTTACCTAAGGTCACACAGTTACTGAGTGACAGAGCTGGAATTCGAATCCACGAGGTCAGAGATGAAAGCACCCCTATGCTCTCTCCTACGTGCCAGTGTGTCTCAGACTCGAATGTGCCTCCGATCCCCTGGCCATCTCGTTGAAACGTATTCTCTGATTCAGCAGAGGCCTAAGATTCTGCCTCTGGGTGATGGCCCGGCTGCAGGCCCCCGGACCACACTTTGGGGAACGAGGACCTCCATCCCACTGCCTTCCTTAACCCACGCTTATCTGTGCCATTGGGGCGGGCACGTCTCTGCCTCTTTATTACAACTTTGCTGCCAGAGTGGACTGGAAAACCACCTATGCAACCCAGTCAGCTACGCTTAATTATTGTTAATCATTTCACTCCTCCCTGTTCCTTGGCTGACTGCTAAAAAACCTAACGTCAGCCTTGGGTGAGAAAGACCGACAGGGTCTGCTTTGGAGAGGCACAGAGTGGATGGTGGTGGAAACCAGTGGGCCCCCGGGGCCGAGATAAGACTTTGATACGATTCTGTATCCTAGGGGGAATCTATGTGATGAAATCTCCCCCGCTTGGTCTCCCACGAGCTGACAGGAATTTCCTGCTCAGATCAGCAGAGGAACTTGGGGTTTGCTCCTCCAGGGCCAATCTCGGTGGGAAAAAGAACACAAGTGAGAAGGCAGGAGCGGCTTTTGTCTGAGCCACATGCCTTGGGTTCCTGGTTCTGCTCCATTTGTAGCCGGGGAGGGCCTTCTCTGGCTTTTTAGTTGCAGCCTCCGGGGATGACTCTGAGCACAGATCTTTCAGGAGGGCTGGGGTGACCTGCATTCCACGGAAAGGAGGGGCTGGGAAAGGCTGGGGCTCAGGTCTGCTCAGGAACACAAAGACAGGCTAGAAAGACAACCCAGAAAAGCCAGTCCCTGCAGTCCATCCGCTGACAGCTCTCCTTTCAACAGACATTACCGAGGGCCTCCTGCACATGGGTGTTATGCTGACACTGGCGCGTGGCAGAGACCAGGGTTCCCTGGCTGTGGCCCTACAGAACCCCCAGCTAGAGGGAGATGATTTTTAAGTAGATAAGCCAAGTTCCATGGAGTAAACGCTGAGAAGTGTCTGTGATGCTGGGGTTACAGGCTCTGGGTGCACCTTTCCCTCCCTGGCTGTGCCGATCACCCAGCCCGGCTCTCTCCTCTCCAAGGTGAAACCGTCACCTCTTCGGGTGGACTCGCCCACTCTCACACTGCCTTGCAAACACGGGTCTCCCTTTCTTCCCTGGCCAGCTTCCCTGACACCGCCCTTTTAGAACCCACTGGACACCTTGGTGAAAACCAGAGACACACGTGGGCTTGTGCTCCCATGGGCATCTGGAACTCATCGGCACAATGACTGGCGAGGTCGTTCCTTGGGAAGTCTGCAACTGCTTGCCTTGGTCGAGCATAAATGTGTATGTGTGGAGGGGAAAGGTCGAGTCAGACAGGGAGGAGACGAGAGTCAAGGCTGGGTGTGCAAAACGGAGGAGGAACAGGAACTGGGGTGCTGCTGCAGCCTGGTTACCCCAAACTCGTTACCACCAGCCTCCAACTGTCCCCGGGGCCAATCGCCACCCCGGGAACAGGACGATCGTGGCTCTGTCTCTCCACATCAGCCTGAGAGAGTTGGACTATAGTCTCCCCCATAATTATCTTCTCTTTTGCAGGCTTGGAGGTGCAGGCTGAGGGGAGGGGGTTTGGAGGAAGGCTGATCGCAGCAGATTCACTATTAAAGGAAAGGCGTAATGCACTGAGGATGCTTTGCAGGGAGTGAGGGGATCTGCAGCAGATGAGCCGTTGTCTTGGAGACGCTAATGAAAAGCAGGCCTCGGAGAGGTCCCAGAACCCCCGTGGGCTGAGTTATCTCCCCCTTCTGCAGCTCCCCTCGCCTCCCCACCACCAGCCTCAGATCAAACTCCCCGAATATTTATAAAATCTCTACCAGAAACAGAGAAAGTCAGCCACCCAGCCAGGCGTCTGCCCACGTCCTTCCGGAGCTGCTCGGGTGACACTCTCCAACGACGTGGCTTATTGTTCTATTTTTCTTCCTTGTAGTGCACAGGGCAACCAGAGCGGGAGGGAGAAAAGAAATATGTTTGCTCTGCCCTATTCTGGCTGGTTTTGAATGGGGGAGTTGACTTGGAGTTTAGGGGCCTTATTTTGGGCAGGTCACCCTGTCCCTAGCACTCCCTGCTCTTCTGCCCCCAGTCCGTTTTTCCCTTGATCCCACCCCGTGTTAAAGCTGGGCCCCTCTGCCCGGTGCCTCGTTAGCTGCGTGCTCAGCCCCCTTCCCCCTGGGGCCCGCCAGCCTCCTGCCTGGGAAAGTCAGAGGGGAGGTTTGCTAAGATGCTCTCTGGGCTTCCAAATGGAAAATGTAAGGGATTATGGAGAGTGACAGCAGGAGGGGCTGGCCCTGTGCCACGGTGGAGTAGGAATCGGGCTTATTCTTTTTCAATTAAAGGGGATACAGCAGGAAATCAGAGCGGGTCTGAGAAAATCTGGGTGACCTCTAGTAATCTCTTCTTTTTTTTTTTTCTGGGCTGTTATTAAAATGGATAGTAAGGAACTTGACAAACATGGGGTCTACAGAGGTGGGCTGCTGTAGTTCTGGGTTCTGTCCTGCCGGTAAAGGGGCGGCACCATTTGCCCAGCTGATGACTGGATCACATGATTGCCCCTCAAGACAGCCCCATCCTGTGGGCGACACAAAATTCCACGTAGAGGGGCAGCAGGTGGTTGTGGGGAAGTCCTGTGTTGGGTTAAGAGATTTGAGTGTAGTTTTAGTGTAATTTTAGCAGTTTCAGCCTGGGTAAGTTATGAAACCTTTCTCTCTTGGTTTCCTCATCTTCAAAAAACGAAGGTTGGATGAGATGGTCTTTAAGATCTCTTCTAATCCTATGATTTCTATGAAACAAGGAACGAATACTAATGCCACACGGTAAGAAGTGCTACATGAATATAATGCGTGGGCCAAATATGGGGTCCAGGTGGTAAGCAGTGCAGGTGATAAACCAGGAGAAGGATTAATGGAAGTACTGGGAACCTTTCATGGAGGTGAAATTTAAAGTGTACCTTGAAGAATGAAAGGGATTTGGACCGGAGAGAGCTGATGAGCCGGGGGGTAGATGAGCAGATGTTGGGAGAAGGGGAGGAGCCAGGGGAGGAAGGTGAGCTGGCTGGAGGTAGATGCTGAGAAACACCAGAAGGTAAGGCTTCAGGGAGACGGCTGGTCCAGGCAGTGGCGGGGGGGCAGCACGAGTGCAGGAGAGGAGAAAGGAGGCTCGCTCTAAGCGGTGTGACGGCTCCTGCTTCTCTCATCAGTGAACCTGCTTTGAGTGACTCCACCGACACCCCAGCAGTGGGAGGCGAGAGGACACTAGGGTCCGTCACTAGAGGTCAGGACCCTCAGTCATTGGCTCATACGGCCCCAAGGAGGCTTTGGGTTCTGTCTGCGGGATGTGACTCTTCAGAGAGACGTCCTTTGGTCACCTTTCTGCCAAGGAGGCCAGCCAAGTGGCACAGGCTGTTGGGGATTAGAGTTAGGGAGTGTAAGAGGAGGGAAACAAGCTCCCCACTGTGTCGGGGGCATGAGACGGTGACACCCGAATGACCCCAAGGCACGAGGTCTTGGGCAGATGCCCAGCCCAGGACAGGGAGGCGCCTGGGCACACTGAGTACTCTTCTAGGAAACATCTGAGGCTCCTCCTAGCCATCCGAGGGTGGCCACCCTCAGCCCTAGTGGGCACTGGCCCCGTCCAGGGACAACAGTGTCTCTTGCTATGTGTCCCACAAGTTAGGGGTCTGCTTGCCCTCCTCCAGCCACAGTCCACCAGCCATGAGCCAGGCGTGCATGTGTTAAAGGGACACATCTCCAAAAGCCCACACAGGCCCCGTTGCCAGTCCTTGGTGCAGGACATGGACCCTGGGGTTTCCTGCCCAATTCCCTGAGCTTAATCCCAAGGCCAGTGTGGACCTCTAACCTAAGTCTGTCCTGCCAACAAGGGTGGATTTGTGCCGTGGTGTGCATACCTGTGGGCCTCAGGGGTGACCACGGGGTGGGTTTGGGGGGCGTGTGTGGACCTGGAGCTTGGACATGTGGGCTGAATGTCCACGTACCTGTGCTCAGGGCCCTTCCTCGTGCCTGATGGAGCTGGGGAATGAAGCCAGCCCAGGGCTGCCTCTGCTTAGGCCACCACATTACAGTGGGGAACTCCAAGGACTCCACAAATTCTAAATTCAAACTTGGCCTTAAGGACGTCATGAAAGTGTATTTGTCAAGGTAAAGAGAAGAGAATGTATTCTATTTAATAGTTTGTTAGCTTGATGTGGGAGCTGGCCTCTGTTGTACTCTTGTCTGGATCTCCAAACGTTAGGGGGTGGGTATACATCTCCTAACCCATTTTATAGCCTATCCTCCAATTTATGAGGCTATTAAAGGTCATCTGGTCTCAGAAGAGCTCATCCCCTCCTGGCAGGTGTGCAGGTGCCCTAGGCAAGCCTGATGGGGAAACCCAATGGACACCAGGCCTTGGTGAATCACCCGCCTCCCTGCAGTCAGTCTCAGGAGGCACAGTGACACAGACT
This sequence comes from Lipotes vexillifer, assembly GCF_000442215.2. Lineage (NCBI taxonomy): Eukaryota > Metazoa > Chordata > Mammalia > Artiodactyla > Lipotidae > Lipotes > Lipotes vexillifer. Next base: position 1,399,942 of record NW_006781042.1, read on the forward strand.
CTCAGCCCACCAAGAGCCCCCCACTCTCCCAGGTGTGTCCCTCTGGCCTTGACCACCCATTTAGCTAGGGATCCTGTGTGGGCATGCAGGGCCTCCCCTACAGGGAGGTAGAGTGGGCCCCTGGGTGATTTTGAGAGAGCCTGGATGACCTCCTTGGCTTGCCCTAATGCCTGCTCGCCCATGCGCTCTGCCTCCGTTAGCGGGGCCTGAAATCTGTTTATAGGCACCAAAGTCTCTTAGTCCCTTCTGAGACTCCTACTCTGTGCCTTTGCTCAGATCGCTTGCTGTACTCTGAATGGCCTTCCCCCACCCCATCCTAAAAACAGGCTACTCGATAAAGAAGGGCCTGGGAGCCAGGTCAAAAGACATCCATCTCTTCTCCTCTAAGAAAACCCACATTGTAGTTGCAATTACTATTAGAAAAATAACTAATGCTCATGGAAAGGATTAACTATCCTCCAGAAGGGTAGAAAGTGAAACACGAAAGCTCCCTCACCTTTCTGAGGCCAAGACGCCCATCTCCAGAGATAACCATGGAAACACAGCAGTGGTGGCCCTCATAGAACTAGTCTGTGTGTATCCAAGGCGAGGCCCTCTCAGCCTTCCCATCTGTTGCCGGAGATCTCCAAGGGAAGGGGATCAAGAGATGAGAACACAGCCACACCTAGAAAGAACCTTGGGATAGAAGGGACCGAGGGAGGCAAAGGACTGTAAGAAGGATGCAGAGATGTCAACAGGGGAGAAACAACGCGGCAGGGTGAGCATCATGGATACCACGAGAGAAGACAGCGGGAGGTGCGTGGCAATGGTGGCAGGGGGCTCGAGAGGGCGACAACCAAGAACAAAATCAGCAGGGATGATTGAGGGGGCCCTTCAGGAGCAGCAGGGACGGAAAGCAAACCCTGGATGTAACAGTGTCTTCTCCATGCTGGTCACTGTGCTTCCTGCATATTAACTCATTTTATCCTGACAAGAGTCCCCATTTGCAGATGGAAACAGATGGGCAGAGTGCTAAGTATTCCAAGGTCACACAGCTAGGTCGAGGCAGGGATGGGGATTTGAGCCTGGGAGACCAACGTGTGCTGACCACTACATCCAAGGCAGACCACAGCTGGTCTTTGAGTGGGATGTGAGGATGTGGGGCAGAGCGATGGGGCCTCCACCATGTTCAGAACTGTCCACACAGTGTCCATGTCCACCACCTTCCAGAACACTGAGGGGGCTGAGAATGGAGAGGGGATGAGTCAAAAGGGGGAAATGAGAGGGTCCTGGAGCTCAGGCCCTCTTTGTCCTGGGATAGTGGGAGCCAGCAGTGGCCTCAGGGAGGGCAGGGTAGGCAGCTGCTCTGCTGGAAATCAGTGCCTCCCAGGGTGGTACCTTTCAGAAGCCCCCTTCAAAGCTCCATGCTGGCCCTGCTGGGTCCTTTCCCTATCTCCCGCTTCCACTCCCTGTCGCCACCCCCTCGCAGGCCGCCTCCTCCTACTGGGGAGATTATCTTAACAAGCTCCTTCACAGATCCCTGTGCCCTTGACTGTGGGGGGGCACAATGCCATGAGCAGTTTCTCCCTTGTGTTTTCTTCTTCTTTGATTTTCTTCATGCATTCATTCATTTATAAATTGAGATAACATTGATTTATAACATTATATAAGTTTCATGTGCACAACACGCATTTTCTTTCCTGGCTGCTCTGACGGAGGCCAGCCAGCCCCCCTTGAAAAGGATGCCTGTGGGGAACAGGAATTAGGGTCAGGGGTTGCATCCTCTGCAGCAGGCCCAGCCCTATCCAGGCTGATTGGGGCATGGCTGGTGTGTTTAGGAACAGTGCAGATAGGGTTACCAGATACAATAAAGAATGCCAAATACAACAGGCATTCCAGAAAACAAGGGATGATTTTTCAGCATAAGTATATCCCCAATATTTTATGGAACATACTTTTAAACTAAAAAAAGTCATTCACTGTTTATCTGAAATTCAAATTTCAATGGGTGTTTTCTATTTTCATTTGCGAAATCTGGCAATGCTACCCTGAAACGCAAACCCTCAGCCTGGCTCCCAGGACTCAGTCAAAGAGAAGCCCAGGTCAGTGCCGTGTCTTTGATCTACTGGACCTGCTTATGTCCTTGTGCTCCCGGAATAAAAGAAATCTCTGAGCTGCCTTGGTTCATTGTCTGAGGAGCTCAAGTGCCGAGTTAAGAGGTCCCTCCTCTGGCCCACGCTGGCAGGGCGACTATATCGCCATGGGTGGTAGCCAGGGTGAGGCATAGGGGGAGCTTGGCAGCTCGGAAGCAGCTGGAGAAAGATCTTGAAGCAGAAGACTAGGGGCTGCTTCCTTGTTCGAGAGGCTCTGAAGTGACTTGCCTTCAGATCCTTGAATTTTTGAGGCGAGCGAGGCCAGGTGTACAAAGGGAAATTGGGGTGGTCTCGCTGGAGAGAAGCTAAGCCTGCAACCCAGATCACTGAGTAGCCCAATACTTCCCAAGAGCTAGGTCTTGGGTAGGGTGACACACAAATCTATTAGCCATTCCTCCAGTGCACTCTGCTCTCCTTTCTTTCATCACCCTTTGATGTGCCACGCGTTGGAAGGTACATGTGTTGGGTACAATGTCTAAATCCGGGCCACCTTCCCTGAAGTCCCTTCTGGATTTTGGTCCTGTAACCTACTCCTTCCATCTTCGCCTTGGAAGCTCATTATCAAGGACCTTTCCCT
>NW_006781042.1:1402660-1404552 GCF_000442215.2 Lipotes vexillifer
CCCTACAAATTGATCTATTTTTCAAGGAGAGCTGTTATCAAAAGACATTCAAAACCTGGGGCTCAGATGGGATGCTCTGTTTGTTTTTAACTAATTGTGTAGCAGGTCATGTGTGAGGGGGACTGGTAGGTTCTGAAACCCCTATGAAGGCTACCAGGTCACACTCTCTATGGGGGTGGAACATTATTCATTTTTGCTTTCGCTTCCATTAGCAAAGAGTTCCAACAGCTGTGGCCACATCTTGCTGCATGGGCAGCAATGTGTCTGAGAACGTGTCAACGACACACAGACACACACCACCGCATCAGGAATGTCAGTGTGCTTTTTAGGAGTTTGCCTGATGGAAATGACCCACTGGGCCAGCTTGAAATCCCACAAAGCAGAAGACACACCCAACATTCCCTCACCTTTGAACCCACCCCTGAGGACGTGTCATTCATTCATTTATTAAATAGTTATGGAGTACCCACTACATGGAAGGCACTATTGGAAGTGTTGGGGGATGTAGGTTTGGAGAAAATAGACAAAGTCCCTGACCTTATTCTTGTGTGTGTGTGTGTGTGTGTGTGTGTGTGTGTGGTGTTGAGGGGGAGACGATTAATAAACAAACACCATCTACCTGGTGACAATAGTGCTATAGAGAAAAATACAGCAGGGAGGGGGGCAGAGAGTGTTTGGGGGTGACGAGTTTGCTCTTTTCTACAGGGAGATGATAGAAGCCTTTTCTGATAAGGTGATATTTTGGAAATCTGAAGTGAGGAACTAGCGAAGATTTAGGGGATAAAGCATTCCAGGCGGAGGGATCAGTAAGGAGAAGGGTCCTGAGGTGGGATCATGCCCATTGTGTTGGAGGAAAAGCGCAGAGGCTAGCATTCTAGGCCAGAGAGCAAAAGCTAGAGGAGCCGGGGAGGTGGCGGCGGTGGTGAGTAAGGCCCTATCGAGTGTCCTTGCAGGCCACTGTAAGCACACTGGTCTTCACTCTCAGTCAGGCTGGGAGCCCCCGGAACGCTTTGAGCAGAGATGTGACATGATGGGTTTATGTTTTAAAACAATCACTCTGGGGCTTCCCTGGTGGCGCAGTGGTTGAGAGTCCGCCTGCCGATGCGGGGGACACGGGTTCGTGCCCCGGTCCGGGAGGATCCCACGTGCCGTGGAGCGGCTGGGCCCGTGAGCCATGGCCGCTGAGCCTGCGCGTCCAGAGCCTGTGCTCCGCAGTGGAAGAGGCCACAACAATGAGAGGCCCGCGTACCGCAAAAACAAAAAAAAACCAAAAAAAACCCCAAAAAAACCCAATAAAACAATCACTCTGGCTGCATTGATGAGAATAGTTTGAAGGGAGGCATGGGAGGCTGGAAGCAGAGACCAGCATGAAGCTTTTGCCATAATCTAGGCAAGAGATGATGGTAGCTTTGACCAATAAAGCACCAATCGAGGTGGTAAGAGATGGTTGGATCCTGGGTTTATTTTGAAGGAATTGCCAACAGGATTTGCTGATGCCTTAGATGTGGGGTGTGAAATTCCCAGAGGAGGCAAGGAGGACTCTAAAACATCTGGCCTGAAAAATTGGAAGGATGGAGCTACCTTCTATAAATATGAGGAGACTGAAGGAGGAGCATGTTGTGGGGATGATGAGAATCAGGAGTTTGATTCTGGATATTTTAATCTGAACATGCCCAAGAGCTATATCCCAGTGGAGATGTCAAGTAGGCAGTTAGCTATGCAATTCTGGAATCTAGGGGAGAGGTCCAGGCCAGAGACTCAGTTCGGGAGCTGTCAGCAGATGCATGTCATACAAAGCTGGGAGACAACATGAGATCTTTTTTGCTTTTTTTTTTTTTTTTTTTTCAGTATGGGGGCCTCTCCCGGTGTGGCCTCTCCCTTGGCGGGGCGCA
>NW_006781042.1:1404705-1408766 GCF_000442215.2 Lipotes vexillifer
GCGGAGCACAGGCTCCGGACGTGCAGGCTCAGCGGCCATGGCTCACGGGCCCAGCCGCTCCGCGGCATGTGGGATCTCCCCGGACCGGGGCCCGACCCCGTGTCCCCTGCATCGGCAGGCGGACTCTCAACCACTGCGCCACCAGGGAAGCCCCAACATGAGATCTTTTAGGGAGTGGATGAAGACAGAGAAGAAAAGAGGTCCGAGGGTGAAGCCCTCAGGTCCTTTTCTGCAGTACTGAAGAGCCACGCTCAGGATTCGGTGGCAAGTCAGGTCACCCACAGCAAAGGCTGGTTCTTTTTTGGGTACAGATTTTCTAAATCGAGAATAGGCTTGGGAGTGAGTGATGGCTCCAAATGGATTGCACACCTGTTCTATTGGACCTGGAGGAGGTTTCAGGGAGATGGGCAGGTCTCGGTGTCCCAATGAGATTTGAGGTGTACACAATGGGAGAGCCTGTGAGGGCATGAAAGCCAGGCTACACAGGTAGGAGACTTTGGGTGGAGATGACCGTGTGCTGATGACAGGCTGTGGGGCCTTGTCAACCAGAGGTATAGGCCAAGCAATGTCTAACAAAGTAGATCCCAAGAAGCTGGCTATGCTTGGGTGGGTGGGTGCTGTAGGGAGGGGTCCAGGCAGATGAGAAAAGGCAGAGAGGAACCGTTCAACGTGGTGGCTCAGGGAGTGGACTCTGCAGTCAGGCTCACCCAGGCTCACCTTGGGCAAGTTACTGAGCTGTGCTATCACCAAGGAGCTTAGTTAGCACTGAGCCTGCAAATGACAATCAATAAAGGTAACTGTTAGGGTTGTAATGATCACTCATGGTCTTAGGATACTCTGTCTATATCCAGGCCTATCCAGATTAACGACTGGAGGACAGATTTCAGAGAAAGCAAGGACAACACACAGTCCCTCTGAGACACGAGTCCGGTTTCTAGAAATGGCTATACCGAAGGTAAAACGAGGAGGAAATTTATTTGTATGAAGTGGGGAGCGGCTCCCTCACTGAGAGAAGGGCACCTTGGGAGAACCTGACTCTTGGCAAGGACACATTTTTGTCTTCAAGTGCGATAAGAAAGGGAGGAAAGCAAGGAGACTGTCCAAAGCACAGAGCCGGAAAGGCAGGCACATGGGCTGGCCTGGTCCCTGTGTTAGCGAAGAGGCTGACCTCAGCCGCAGGGGACCAGAGAGGGGCCGCCCAACACTCTTTTTAGAGGCGCACCCCGGGACCAGCCTCCCCCGTTTCATTTTGAGAGGAAACCTAAGCCTGGAGCAGGGGAGGAATGGCCGATGGGCAGAAGGGCTAAGGCTAGGTCCAGGTAGGCGGAAGCTGCAGAGTGGGATCTGGGCTGAGGTGCCAGGAAGGTGTGAGGAGCGAGAGGTAGGAACCCTGGCTCGTGACCTGGGATTTAGAACCTAATGGCAGTGACCAGCCTGGGATTCAAATTTGTTATTCTTTTTAAGTAAAAATCAGAGGAACAATGAATAAATATCACAAGAATAATAACTTTACATTTCACCGTGGAAACATTTAGACTAAAGGCGAGAGGATTCATCCTTGGTTATTCCTTTCTGAGGCCAGGCCTTCATCTTCAAAATGATTAAAATCACGGACAAGGTCATGATAAGATCTTGGGATGAGGAGGGACCAGGGGATTTGCTTTAGTCATACGGCGGAGGGGAGGCCAGTTCCCTGGGTTCCCGTGACCCTGGACGTGCTAAGCTAGCATTGCCCGCCTCTCTGCTGGTCCCGTGGGTCTCCTCTGGAGTTACAGGCATCATGGAGATCAGTTTGGTTCTCTGGCTTTTAGCTTAAAGGTCAAGGCCTGAAAAGACTTGGAACCAAACTGGAAATTCTGCTTCCCTCCCCATAACTCCCTGCCAGCTTTTAAGCCCCTTCTGTTTGTACACATCTTGGAGAGGGCATTGGTCTCTCCTGCTCTGACATAGGCTCTGGCCTCTGAAGCTTGCTTTCCAGGGAATCTCAGCAAATCACAAGCAGAATGGCCCTGTTTATTCCTCTTTCATCCAGGCGTGTTTCTAAATAAGAGAAAATTAAACATTTTCTCTTGCTCTTGAAATGTCTGCATGCTGGGATCTGCTGTACCGAGGCAGTGGTGAGCTCAGAAGAGAGCATGGATTCTGAATCAAGAGGCAGAGATCATCCAGCTCAGACCCATCGCTGACCCCTTGCTGACCTTACATCGTGCCCTTGTGTCAAATCAAGTCCAAACCAGATCTCGCCTCCAGCGCAGCCAATCCAACAATAGAGTTCAGAGGAGTACTACTGATCTACTTGTTAAGAGACAAGTATGTCTCCTAACCTCGAAGCTCTAAGCTCCAATACCAAGGCCTGGTTTGTTCCCTGAGAGTGTTTCCCTGTGTCCCTCAGGGCTAGTCATGCCCGTTGCTTTAGTGTCTCTATCCCTAAAGTAAGACTCATTCCTCATCACCAGGTGCCACGGGAAGGATGCCAAGAGACTTGCCTTAAGACGAGGATTTTATGCTTATGCACCCTCAACCTTCCTGCAAACGTCTTCACATCTCGTTCTCCAAAGCCTGGAGATCCACAGAGGATGAAACTGGCTGCCTGTTAGGCAAACAGCCCGGGCGCAGGGGTGGCTGCTGGTTTCTAGAAGTTTCTAGAATGAGCAGGGTGGAAGGCCCTGGCAGTTGCTGAGCCTTCCTCTTTGGGACAGTCCCAGCTCACCAAGGGTGTGTGTGGGGAAGTGGGGAGGGAGGTTATAGTGAGAGGGACAGAATCTGTGTTCTGGAATCTACCAGGCTGAGGGGGGGGGATTCGACCGTCAATTTCAACTTACCAAATGGGGCCCAAGACCCAAAGAAGCACCCACTGAGCTCATTTCACTCCGAATCAGCTGGACCCCAAACTTTTATAGATTCTCAGCCTGGAATCTGGTGAACTCCAGGGAGCCAGGAACGGAGGCTTGTTATATAAGCTTTGGAGTCAGACAGACCTAAGTTTGGATTCTGGCCCCACTATTCAGAAGCTACATGAACTTGGGCAAGTCATGTAACTCCTCAGATTCAATTCCTTCATTTTCCAATTGGAGATAAAAACCACATCCTCAGAGGGTTGCTGACTCAGTAGTTTTGACCGTATACCCTTGGCTGAGCAGCTCCCAGTAAGGAGAGGCATCAGGACACCTTGCCTCAATGCCTGTCTCCAAGCAGACGCCCAGTAAATGGCATCACTTGTCGTCTAGGCCCATCCCCACGGCTTCCCATTAGAGAACTAGTCATTCCTGAGAAACTTTTTCGAAGTGAAGGTCTTTTTAGTTAAAGACTTATTAAGGCAATCAGAAAAACAAAGACACATTTTTCTTCCCTAGAACCTCACAGTGGATTTGGACGAGAAGGCGTCACTCACCCGCCCCTGCCTCTTTTACCCGTTGGCCCGTTTCCCCAATCCCCCCACACCCGGCAGCCTGAGACAAAAAAACCCTGGCTCAATTGGCAGGCTTTCACCTCCCTCCAAGGAGCTCTGGAGAGGACTAATGAGGTTACCACAGGTGCTGCTATGCTACTAGCCATAAAAAAATAAAATAAAAATAAACTACTCTCTGTTGGAGAACAGTGATGGGGGACACAGGCTCAGAACCTGTTCCTGCGGGACTCTCAAACCACAGGGCCGTTTCAGTAACACATTCCTGTTTCTCGGCCTGGTATTCACTGACCAGGCTCTCATTAGGGCGGGCCTGGTGGATTCAACCCCGAGGCCCCAGTGGCCTGGACTCACTCAGGCAGCCCTCTGGGTGCCACCTACACAGGCTGCTCAAGTACCAGGTGGGAGGACAGGAGCTGTCTTTGGGAAGAGATCAACAATGATTTTTCAATTTTATTATTTTAAATAATGTTCAGTAGGTGGGACAAGGTTCTGAGGGCTGAGAACTATAGACACATGTGGCCAGAGGTGGTAGCGGTGAAGACGTAGCTGCTGGTCAACCCTGGCTTGTTGGAGTCAGGGTGAGGGTAGGGGAAAGAGCTCTGGATTCCCTTCAACACGACAGTGAGTACCCTGCCCCGCCTACCCACCCCCA
>NW_006781042.1:1408877-1414326 GCF_000442215.2 Lipotes vexillifer
CCCCGCCTACCCACCCCCACCCCCGCCAACAGAAAACCCCAGCAGTCACTGAGAGTTGGAAAATTGTCCTAGCCCAAAAATACATGCCGCGTGTTCTTGTTTGCCACGTTTTGTGGTGGGAACTGAGCCCCGGAATGAAGCTAAATCTTCATCTGTGAACTGAATGGAAGGACTTCCACCTGGTCGCCCAGGAATCGGCAGAGGTTGGGACCTGGAATCTGGATAGTGGCTGGAGCCCCCTTGAACATCAGGGTCTTCAGGGGAGTCCTGGGGCTTCACCCGTTCATTCCACAAGTACACGTTGGAGCTTTGCTCCCAGTGGGAGAGACAGATAATAAACAACAGATACATATCTCATGTGTTATTTGGTGACAATTTTATGGAGAAAAATAAGCCATGTAAGGGGATGGGGAGTCTTTGGAGAGGGGTGCCAGCAAAGATGGTAGGGTATTTCTATTCCTTATGTAGACTGTTCCCTTGAGAAAGGAATGAGCCAAGATACGGAGACCTGGGAGAGCAACCAGGGGGAAGGACTAGCAAGAACAAGAGCCCTGAGGCAGGCAGGAGCCTGGCTTCCTTGAGGAATAGCAAGGAGTCCAGTGTGGCTGGAGAGGAAGAGAGAGGGCTGGGGAGAGGGTGGGACGTGTGGGCAGAGAAGGAGGAGGGTTAGATCATGTGGGCCTGTAGGCCTCTCTGAGCCTCTGGCTTTTCCTGAGTAAGATGGGAGCCACTGGAAGGTTCTGAGACGGGGGGGGGCGGGGGGGGGCACGATCTCATGTACATGGATCACCCTGGTTGTTGGGAGTGGACGGTAAGCAGAGTCAAGTGGAAAGAGGGGTGACTATAGCAGTAATCCAGGTGAGGGATGACGGCGCTCCACGCCCTGGGTTTGAATCCTGACTCCATCTCATGTGACCTATATCACTTTGGGTGAGCTATTGATATTTAATCTCTCTGTGCTTCTGTCTCCTCACCTGTGAAATGGACTAGTACCCATTCTTCACAGGGCTCTTTCTAGGGTTGCTGTGAAGATTAAATGAGGTAATACATGCACAGTGCCTGGCACGCAGTAAGCGCTCCAACATCAGCCATTATTACACTGCTGCTGCTGTTAGTGGAACACAGGCAGTTTGGAGATGGGAAGTCAAGGTCTTCAGGGGCAAAGCGGTATCAAGGTTGAAGTCACCAACTGGAAGGTCAGTCTTTGAAGCCAGGACTCACTGGGAGGTCAGGACAAACAGTGAGTCAAGGATGAGCGGACGGCCCAGCTCCAGGGGCCACATAACAGACGTAACAGTGGGCAGTGGAGGGGATCCCAGGAGTTATCTGGGTGCCTAACTGGGATCATGAGCTCCAGGCAAGGAAACTGGGAAATAAGGAGTTGGGTTCCTGGTAGATCATAACGAAGGGGCTCTTCAAGACGTCCAACTGAGGAGCTACCCAGCTGCAAGGACAGCTCAAGAGTAAGCTTCAGCTTCCAACAAGGTAGGAAGCAGAGCAGCTGCTGACACAGTCCATCTTGCAAGCTGGGAAGTCCTGGAGGCAGCTGGGCAGGGTTCATGAGGCAGGGCTGGGGCTGATGCATGGGAGACAGACTGAAAACCACTGCAGGATTGAGAGGCTCCAGGGGACCGCTAGACACTTAGCGAAACCCACTGGCGTATTTGGATTAGAAATACTATATCTCAAAAGGTTGACCAGATATTTTGAAATGGGTTACAAACATCTCTGCTCCTAAGCCAGAGGACACAGGACAGAAACCAAGGACTTGAGGCCAAATTTTTGTATGGAACATGACCCAGCCACGCAGCGGGGTCTGAGGGGGTGTGTGGGCTAACAAAATCCTCCAGAATGGTATGTTGTCTCGTTCTTGGGATTGTGCTTTATAGAGTCATTCTGACAGGCAATGAGATGAAATTGTTGTTTGCTTCCCGTGTCTGCCCCCCTTCTTCCCCTTAGAGACTGCTCACTCTTGTTTTTCCCTTCCTCTAATGAATGTGATTATCCAGCTCTTGGGTGAGGGTGGAGGGTGGGAGGTTGGAAGGAGAGTCTCAAAAAACAGCCAGCTAACAACCAAACAACCGGTAACTGACCAATGAACAACCAACCGACTAACCAGTGGCAGAATAAAGGCCCCCTGGGGATGTCCGTGTCCTAATTCTTGGAACCTATGAATATGTTACCTTCCAAGACAAAGGGGACTTAAGGTAATTAATTGGTTGGCCTTAAAAATAGGATTATTGTCCTGGATTATCCAGGTGGGCCCAATGTAATGAGTGTCCTTAAAAATGGAAGAGGGAGGCAGAAGAGGAGGTCAGAGAGATGAGATGTGAGAAAGACTCAACCTTCCATTGCTGCCTTTGCAGACGGAGGAAGCAGCCAGAAGCCAAGGAATGTGAGCAGCCTCTAGAAGCTGGAAAAGGCAAGGAAACAGAGCTGCCCCTGGAGCCTCCAGAGAGGAACACCACCCTGACAATACCCTGATCTTGGCTTGGTGAAACCCATGTCAGACATCTGAGCTCCAACATTGTAAGATAATGAATTTGTATGGTTGAAGCTACTAAATTTGTGGCAATGTGTTAGAGCAGCAATGGAAAACGAACACACTGACCATGCAAACTCTCTCTCTATTCCACACGGCCAAGCCCAGTGTTGCAGCATGTGTGGCCCTCAGCCTGTTGCTCTAGCCTTAGTTCACGAGGTCCCCTGTCCTGTGCTCCAGCCAGTCAGGGAAGCTTACTGCTCTTGAACCAACCCTGCCTTTCACCTCTACCAATGTGCGAGCTTCCTCCTGGAAGGGTCATTTTGTCTTACATTTGCACAGGGCTTTCAGCCTTACAAAGCACCTTGCATGACAGCTCCATGTCTGCAAAAGTTACCCTCTCACTAGATATAAAGCCTCTTTGAGGGCAGGGTTCTGGACTTAAGTATTTATCTTGGCAACCCTCATAGGGAGAAGCTTAGCTGTGGTAAAAGTGGGCACAGGAGTGAAAACAAGAGGGTCAGAATGAGGTCACAACGCGTTGCCAAGGGCACTGGCTCCACCTCCTGGCTTAGCCACAGGCCCCAGACTCAGACTCCCTGATGACAGGGCCATGCTTTTGCCCTTTTAAATAGAGTAGGGTGTTCGGTAAACAGTTGTTAGAAACACTTCCCTCAGTACCCTCCCCTGGTTTCTTTCAGGTCCTACCATGAACTCTGCCAGATGCCTTCACTGGAAGGACCTCCAGTTGAAGGACCCCTTGGAGAGAGTCTTTATTCTGGGCCTTCCCCTAATGTTGGGCTCCCCTGTAGGTCCTGCCCTGGGCTCTGCTCCAGGCAGGACAGCTCCTTGGCTACTCTCTCTTCCCACAGGTGGGTGCAGGACAAGGTGCTGCAGGGCAGAGGGACCTGGGTATGGGGAGCCCGGGGCCACCAGGGCAGGCTTGCTCTTCCCTCTTGTGGGCTCGGCCAGTCCTGTTATTCTGGGTCACTCTAGGTAAACAGGGGAAAGAAATCAATGTCTGTCAGCTACAAAACAAACCCATCAGGAAAGGAATGTTACTGCCAGTGTTGGCAAACAAAGAAGGTGAAAACCTGTCTTTAACATCAGGCCCCAGGTATGCCCCCTAGGCCCCGTGGCCCTTCTGTGAGCAGAGGCCTGGTGGCGCTTTAAAGAGAGCACCTTTCGGGGCTTCCCTGGTGGCGCAGTGGTTGAGAGTCCGCCTGCCGATGCAGGGGACGCGGGTTCGTGCCCCGGTCCGGGAGGATCCCACATGCCACGGAGCGGCTGGGCCCGTGAGCCATGGCCGCTGAGCCTGCGCGTCCGGAGCCTGTGCCCCGCAACGGGAGAGGTCACAACGGTGAGAGGCCCGCGTACCACAAAAAAATTTAAAAAAATAAAGAGAGCCCCTTTCTACTTGCCTCTCTTCACTCTTCCAGTGTTACTTGGCCTACTCCCTCAGCTCCTGGGTGACAGACTCGTGACCGCACAGCCAGCGGGGGGCAGAGGCTGCTGGGATCCAAGCTGCTGTTTAGCTGGGCTCCGTGGCAAACCCGGGAGCCCATGGCAGTGCGGGCTGCTGGCTGGGCCCTTTCAGCAGTGGCGTTCCCATCTCCAAGGAGGCAGCCACGTCAATACAGGACTTCAGCATCTTGCCCTCTGGGCGGGCAGAGGTGTCCCCTAGCAACTGGGGCTGTGATCTGCATATGACAGCACATTGCATCTATTCAGGACTTTCTTCCCCCTGCTTTCTTTGAAAGAGCTTGCCCTATATCCAAGTTCCCTGTGAGTCCCATACAATGAAAACAGCAGTTGACAGGTTCCCTGTAACTCGTGAAATCTGAGTGCATCCAAGGGGAGAAAGAGAGCGCTCATTACTGAAACACAAAACGAGCCCCTTTCAAGGCAGGCTAGTTGGCCCTTCAGTTTGCTGCCGCTGACCCCGCTGCCCTTCTGAGCACAATAAACAGAGGGGGGAGAGGGAGAGAGAGGTCTTTACTCCTTAAGTTCCCAATTGATCACCCTCCTAACCCTCTGGGGCCCTCTTCGTCCAAACAATTCGGGTGACAGAGGTCAGGCCTCCAGCCATTCCTCCAGGGAGATCTTAGCTCTCCCTGTGGGGACTTTCCCAGGTGAAACAAAGACAAGCTCTAGAAGCCTCAAACAGACTCCTGTTGATGACGAAACAGCGGAAACAGAGAAAGGGGAAATTAGAGGTGCCCATAATCACAACGCTGGGCCTCAGTCCTTTCATCCAGCCAGGCGCCAACACCCTTTTCATACTCTGGGACTGGGCCATGCACTGTGGAAGCCCAGTCATGTCCAAGCTCCAACATAGCAGCCAATGACTGACCTCCTAGCACAGGGCCGGGGAAAGGAAGCCACGTAAGGGGCAGAAACTGCTCTGTTTGCCCACATTGGGTGTTTACCAGACATTTAATATCCCCCGAAAATCAGAGGATGAGAAAGAGGAGGAAGAGAAAGAAGAAATTCATAAGTACGTCAAAACAGTGCAAGCTTTCAAAGAAAGCCTGTAGAGAACTGCAGCCCATTCCTGAGGCTATCCAGTGAGGGCTCTAGAAGACCCCACTCCACCGCTTGGATGGTACGCCCTATTTTGCACAAAGCAACACGGGACAGTGTAAATGAAAAAAATACACTGGGGCTCTGGGGCTTATCCCACCCCGTCCTCAGAAGAGCAAGAGACGGCTAAGCAGGATAGGGCTCTATTCTTCATTTCTGATTCCAGAAGCAGTTACTGAGTCAGTACACTGTCCCCTTGTGCCAATGACCTGGTATAAGTTTACTTGGGGAGCACAGGCAATCATGTAAACATTGTGCTTCCGATTTTGTCATTGGGAAATAAACTGTACCACTTGCAAGTCTCTAAATATGCCATCTGCTTTCATTTTTCTATCTTCCTGTTGGAGTGGCCTCCACCCACTCGCCTACCTGACAAATTCCTGC
>NW_006781042.1:1414336-1422323 GCF_000442215.2 Lipotes vexillifer
GCTGGTTCTTCAAGCTGCCTATCTAGTGCTATATTCTTTATACACAGTCCTATCTTAGCACTATTCACATTGTATTATGGTGATCTGTTTACTTGCTTTTCTGTCACAAGACTATAATTCCTTTGAGGGTAGGATCACCCTCCATCAATCATTATTGTTGGTGGTTAGCTATTTAATAATTACCTGATGAATTGGATCATGACTAGGATAATTGTTTCTTTTTCAGGTCCTAGACTGGGTTTTATTCAATCACTAAGGACTTGTGAACAGGGCTATGGCACTACATAACTCTAGGGACCCCGTTCACATGGAATGTAATGTGAATGGGGCCCCCAGAGCCATACAATATGGTGGCCCTGCTTATGGAACTCCTACCATAGGCCAGGCACAATGGGGGAATGCAAGTATTAGGAGCTTACAGTCTAGTTAGAGAGACAGAGCTAACATGGAAGGATGCAACAAGGGCATAGTCAAGGGTGGCCCTACCCACTCCTGTGGGTGTGGCAGGAGTCCTGGGAAAGGAGAGATCTGTGTGGACTACAGCCATGGGGAAGGGCTTTGCGAAGAAGGTAGAACTTGCATTATTCATGAAGAAGAAAACAGGATTATAAGACGAAGGTGTGCAGAGCACAGAGGATTTTTAGGGCAGCGAAACTGTTCTGTATGAAACTATAATGGTTATAGTTAAACTATGTATAACTATATACATATCATTATAAATGTTACAACACAAAGAGTGAACCCTAATGGAAACCATGGACTTCGGGTGATAATGATGTGTCAATGTAGGTTCATCGATTACACCAAATGCACCCACTCTGGTGGGGGATGATGATAGTGGACGAGACTGTGCCTGTATGGGGACAAGGGTAAATAGGAAATCTCTGTACTTTCTGCTCAGTTTTGCTGTGAATCTAAAACTGTCATTAAAAAATAATGTCCATTTAATTAAAAAAAATTTTTTAAAAGGTATGAGCCCATTTTCAAGCATATTGAAGAAAGAGCCAGCAAAACACATGGGGAAGACAACAAACAACATGGCCTGACCACAGATGGTGGAAGGGAGCGCCCATTAGAGAGTAATGAGAACTTAGGTTGGGTAGACTAGGTGGGCAGACAGATGATGAAGAATCTTGAAAGCCAAGCAGAGAAGTTGGGACTTGATCTTGAAGAACGCCAAGAGGGCCTTATAGGTTTTAGAGCTGAGAAGTGATGTAATGAAAATTATAGCCATAGAAGCAGAGTTTTACGAGTATTAAGAGAGACTAGGACATTCTCCCAGTCATCAAGTTAGCAGGAGTTTCTCCCAGCTCAGTAGGTGTATGCTGTGATCTCATGACTATCTGTGAGCAGAGCTATGGAAAATCGGGCGGTTGATCTGAAGGCAGTGGGGCAGATCCTACAGTGCTCCTTGAGGAGGAATTTTCTAGAAATGGATCAAGATCACATTATGAGTGAAATGTCTCACATAACATGTGAGACAGGGAGTGCTCAAGCTTGAAGGGCTGGCCTGGCTGTGCTGCTTTCTTGCTGTTTGAAATATGGCCTTGATGTTGCTTTCCTAACGTCTAACAAGGATGATCAATAAGACAGTTCTGTGAACAATGGGCCAAATTTACCTTCTTGTTTATTCTCTGGATTTTTAGTACAGAGCTTGAGAGATGAAGATGTGGTTTTCTTTACAAGTTGCACCTTGGGAACCAGTCAGTCATTCAACAAATAGACTCTGAGGACAAAGCAGCAAAGAAAACAGACAAACTTCCTGCCCTCCCAGAGCTAACATTCTAGGAAGAAGCTATGTAAAGTTAGCTTCTCATCAGCTGTAGAGAAGGGTGGGTCCTAGAACTGCTTAAGCAGGAGAAGTCAGGAGAGACGGGTGACAAAGACCAGGGAAATGTGAGGGGTTGGCACCATGAGAAGGGAGCAAGCTTACCTTGTTCTGGAAAAGCAGTCCTCACGTTTTCCACCCCAACATGCCCAAGGGATGCAAACAGATACACCTCCCTCAGCAAGAGTGGTACCAGAAAGGGATGGGAGTGGTGAAACACCCCTGGAGAGAAGAGGTCCAGATACTCTCCCAGCTCCATCAGGATAACGGGGTGGAGTGATACACACACGGGAGCAGTTGCTTTCTCTGAGCATTCTCCGAAAATAGCATCTTTTCAGTAAGATCTTAAAAAATAATATTGACATGAAGATGATAAGCCCATCATGAAAATACATTAGGGGGAAAGCAAGAGTCAGTCTGCCTAATATGTAATCAAAATGTTAATGATCAGGCATGAGATGTAGAGAGAAGCAGGGGTGGAGGGGGTGGGGGTCAGTCTTCTTTGTGTACCTGCTCTGCCTGGGATGGAGACCTGGCTATACTGCCACCCAGCTCTCAAGAATTATTATAAAACTGGGTCAATGGATCCAAGTCACAGAGTGGCAGATTCCACCCCACTATGAGAAAAAACTTCCCGAGGATAAAAACTTTCAAACTGGCTCAGACGTCAAAGTACTGTACATCCCATCCTGGAAGAATTCAAACCCCAGGATGGTCATCTGTTAGAACAGGCATGTTGGACACCGTGGCCAATCAGAGCCCCCCCCCCCCACACACACACACTCACAATCTCAGATTCTGGTAAAGGAAAGCAGAGATCCGCAAGGTAGGAGGAGGTGTCTGAGGATCAGCCTCACTAGAACCCAGAGAAAAACCTTCAGCAACAATCGTAGGAGCCCAAAGGCTGCTTCTTAAAACTGAATGTTGACAGAGTTCATTTTCTGCCAGCTCTTCAACCCCAAGGGCTCAGCAGTCATTCCTACTGCTGGGAGGCATTTTAAAGATACCCAAAATGGAGAAGTGAGAAAATCAAGGGAGAGACTTGCCCAGGATCAGAACACAGTGAGGTGTGCTCTCAAGGGGCTGCGGAGAAACTCAGAACAGAAGGGCCTGGTTCTGGCTTAGAGGCAGATCCCCGCGGCCCCTGGGCCCTCCTTGGCCTCCTCGGATGATTGAACAAATGGCTCTAAATCACCTAGTGCTAGAGGAAGCCCGGTCCTCACAGGAGGGCCTGAGACTGGCCCCTGATAAGGCAGCTCGTCCTGTCTAGTTCCCCGTCCACACCCTCACAGCTGGGCCTGCGGTGGATGCTGCCGAGTTCAAAGGCACAGCTTCCCTTGGAGCCACATCAAGGACTCAAATGAGAAAAGGGTCCTCTGACCTTCTCATAGTGAGGGATGGGACCACCTTTGTGTTTTGTGTGTGTGTGTGTGTGTGTGTGTGTGTGTGTGTGTGTGCGTGTGTGTGCTGGATCTTTCCTGTCACTATTGTGTTTTCACGCACTGGATGTAGAATATCTGAAAACAATCGTCGGAAACAGTCTTTCACCTAAGGCTAGAGCCTGGAGCCTGGCCCAGTGTGGGGAGAGGCTATGTTGCCCCAGTGGGAACCTGGCGACCCATGTTAAGGAGGCTCACTAGAGGGCACGGCTGGCCTTTCCCAGCCTCGGCCCCAAATACTGGTGCTCTGAGACTCCCTCCACCAACTAGGCCATGGGCTCTGATGGGAAGTTCCTTCTACCCACCAGCATTCTCAATGGGAGAGGTTCACCTGAAGGCCAAACCTTATCCCCAGACCCACAATCCACCTCCGTCTCAAGGTTTACCACTTCAGCTTGAAAGCAACCTGAGAAGCAAGGCCATTCCAGGCCTGAAGCCTAGCCCTCTCCTGGGCTCTTGGGAAGGTGCCTTGTGGTCACAGCAAGCCATGTGGGGAGACAGTAGGATGTCCACCCGTCTTGAGGTTAAGGCTGCTGGGTTCTGGTGGTGGGAAGCGGACGAACTCGATGGCCGTAAGTAAGAGGTGAGGATGCTCCTTCGACCCCAGCTCAACCTCAGACCTGCACCAGCCTCCTCTCTGGGAAAGGTCAACAGGTCATACTCTCTCACATAGGCCTGCCCCATGCTGGGACGGATCGTCCAGCTCCAGAGGCCTCCCGTTAACAGAAAGTGCCACAGTAATGCTAACAGGGGCCGTCCAGGCCTCTGCGGTGTGACCTCTCCTGAAAGGAGCCAGGCTAAGCCGTGGGCCAACACCCACAGGCCGAAAAGGAGACTGGGAACATTGAGGGGGGAAAAAATGACAAGCATGAAGATTTGTACTGAGGGATACTGGCCGGGTGAGCCCGTCTGCAGACTGTCTCAGCCATTCTCTGTCGGCCCTGAGGTTTGAAGGATCCAGAGAGGAAAAATCAGGCTCCAAACTGATTATGGCCCCAAAAGGCGCCCTCTTTTCTGCCCTAAACACCAGGCAGAGCAAATGCTATCAATAACCCTGGCCACTCCCTGGTCCACTCAGGGTGTGCAGGGCTGGAGCTCGCTCCTTGGACACAGCCAGCTGTTCCGAACAGGTTTGGGAAAGTGATCTTTGGCACAGAATGAAAAGGGTGTGTGTGTGTGTGTGTGTGTGTGTGTGTGTGTGTGTGTGTGTGTGTGTGTGTGTGTGTGTGTGTGTGTGTTGCGGGGTGCTCGGGGAGAGAGGCCCAGGGAGGGGGATGAGAAAAAGAAGGGTAGAGACAAGGGGTCCGGAAAGGCAATATTATTTTTAATTGCCGAGAATCAGCCTGTGGCTGTTCTTCAAGGCTGCAGAGCACAGGCTTGCCAGGGATCGGAAACAAGCTACAGAGGAGGTAAGAAAGCCGGTCCCAAGGACTGTTCATTACCGAGCTGTCGTGTCTTATGGAAAATCAGGTGACGCCTCAGAGTTTATACAATCCTCTCCCCATCACCTCTCCCTCTTTCATTCCCCCCTAGAAAGGGAGCAGTGAATTTGAGCAATCTGGGAATTTTGGTTTCTGCCCTGCCCCTGAAGCATGACCGATGGCCCATTTTTCAAGCCAAATCTCACCCCTTGCAGGCAGCTGTCAGGAAACCACAGAAGGTGCCTGAAGGAGCACAAGAAATGGCTGGTTCTAATCTGGGGGAAAAAAATGAATTAACAAGGCAGCTACTTATGGAAGAATGTTTTCTTTTCTTCAGCCTCAGCCTGCATATTTTCACAACATGTGTACCCTGTTACCTTGTCACTTCCCTGTTTTCTTTGGGTAAATAACTGGGCTCTGGTCTTAGGGGGAAAAAAGAAAGAAAGAAAAAAAGCCGGGTCGGGAGGTTCTCCGGAAAGGCCCGCCTGGCTGAGCTGGAGGGGAGAACGAGTGTGCTCTGGGGATCACACAGGCGCGACGCAGACCCAGCCCAGCCCGTCCTGGATGGGGCTTTTCACTGAACTCTGCAAGTCACAGTGTGGAAGTCAGGGAAGGGAGGGAAGCCTGCTCCCTCAGCCATGGGGCTGGCAGGCCCCGAGGCTGGGGGAAATAAAGAACTTTTCTCCTTCGCCAAGTCAAATGGGAAGCCCTCTCTGAGCTCAACACAGTCAACCAAGCACACTCTGGCTTTTCTCCCAGCCTCGCCTTCCCACCAGCCAGGGAGCCACCGGGGTGAGGGGGGTCGGCCCATGGGGCCCGGCTGTGAACCCTGCAGGACCCAGGGCCTTGCACAGAGCACAGAGGAGGGTCTTCCTCGGCAGCGACACACAGCTGGTGTCTGGATGTGGTGGCAACGGTCTCCATCTTGAAAATGCTCAGAGGATTTTGAGTCTCTCTAGCAGACATGTTGCTTTGTCCTTTTTCACTTTTCTGGCCCAGGGACACTCACCTTGGGATATCTGTGCCACATGCCAGATGAGCACAAAACAGCACTGCTGTCCCAGGCAGGATACCTTTTAGACATGCGCTACTGATGAGGGTACAGGGCTGGGGGATGGCTGGTTTGTGTTTACCTGGTTATCCTGACAAATTGAGATTTATTTATAAAGCTATAGCAACACTTAGATGCTCACAGCTGATCGTTAGGATAAAGAGCCAGTACTAACAGCGCTCCCAATACTGCAAAAGGAGTTAGTTTACCATGCGGTGCAACACGTGTGCAGGGGGAAACTGAGGCAAGCCGTCCTCTGAGGCTGAGACCAGCACCGGAATTAGGCACAGAGGGATTAACTGGGTGCTGTCTGGGGCTCTGTGTTAGTGCATTTCCTTTCTGCATCTGCTCGGGAGCCTTTGATTCTACCCTTGAACTCCCTGTCTCGCCTTGTAGATCACACAGCCTTCGTCAGGCAGAGGTTGGGAATTCAAACCCGGAGTTTTCGGCTGCACAGTTCTGGCCCCCATCTGTTGAGTGCTTCCTTCAATATCACTGGGAGGCACACATGTCCCGCGAGGTGGGGTCACTTGGAGAGGAAGCGGGATGCCTTAGTAAGCGTTGCTTATTCCAAACTGGCACTTGCAGGGCGTCAAGGGCTTTCAGAGGGAGAGAAAGGGAAAACCGAAGTCTTTCTGGGAACAGGGGGAGAAAGACATTCGTGGGCCATCCAAATCATTCATGTGGTCTTATCCCGCAAAAGGCAGCGTCGGAGATGTGCTGTGAGGCAGGGGGTGCAGCTGTAAGAAGGCCATAGTCCGTGTTCATGGAGCCCTCGCTGCTCCCAGCACTGCTCAGTACGTTGTACATATTCTCTCTCTCTCTCTTTTTTTTTTTTTTTTTTTTTTTTTTTTTTTTTGGTGGGCCTCTCACTGTTGTGGCCTACTCCCTTTGCGGAGCACAGGCTCCGGACGCGCAGGCTCAGCGGCGATGGCTCACAGGCCCAGCCGCTCCGCGGCATTTTTTTTTTTTTTTTTTTTTTTTGCGGTAGGTGGGCCTCTCACTGTTGTGGCCTACTCCCTTTGCGGAGCACAGGCTCCGGACGCGCAGGCTCAGCGGCGATGGCTCACAGGCCCAGCCGCTCCGCGGCATGTGGGATCTTCCCGGACCGGGGCACGAACCCGCGTCCCCTGCATCGGCAGGCAGACTCTCAACCACTAGCGCCACCAGGGAAGCCCCACATTATCTCATTTAATCCTCCCAATAACCCTCGGAAGTGAGTACTATTGTCCTCCTGTTCCAGAGGAGGAAACCAAGGCACAGAGACAATACATAGCCTGCTCAAGTTCATCCAGAGAGCGGACAAGTGGCAATCACCCAGACAGGGTGAGTCCAAAGCCAGTGTTTCTATTCTCCATGCTGGGCTGACTCTGGGGTGAAGCTGCAGGAGCTCCCTTCTCACAATATGGCACTTAGGAGCAGTTCCTTCATCTGGCGTGATGGCCTGTCCCACACTGGCACCCGCAGTGGCAGCAGAAATGCAAGGTCTCTCGAGTCACTGTCCCCGTAGTGTTTCCACGCAGGGCCCTGCTGTGCTGGTCCCTGAGCAGTCACGCTTGGAGCTACCCTCCCTCCACGCAGCTCCCCAGGCCCCAGCCCATGCCCACCTGGTTTATAGTTGTGTCTGAGTGTGTGCCCTCCACACTTCCTCTCTTCCACCTTGTCACCCCCTCTAAGTGCCCTGGGCGGTGCTTGGCACAGTAGAGGTCCCAAGTCAGCCAGCCTGACCAAGGGTTAAGCCACATTTCTCCAAGTGTGGCCCTTGGACGACCGGCACCCGAATCCGCTAGGGTGTCTGAAGAATGCAGAGTCTCAGGCTCTGCCAGAAACCTCAGTAAGGGTCTCAGCAGTGGGGCTGGAAATCTGCATTTTCAACAAGCTCCCCCAAGGGATTCTGATGCTCCCTAAAGTTTGAGGCCCACAATTTAGGCTTTTTATGAATTAGTATATGTTGAACACCAGTCAGACGTGAAACCAGGCAGTGTCACGCTGAGCTCTGCCTCTTGTCCTTCAGAAGCTGTGGAGTGGGCACCGTGCAAAGAGCTCGGAGTTCGTCTGGGTGGAGGCATGGGTGTTCTTGAATGAGGAGGATAGGGTGAGAGGAAGTGAGGGGCAGCAGAGGAAGGTGTAGGAGGCAACATGGTAGCTCTGCCCGTCCAGCTGAAAGTCCTGGAGCGGCGAAGACCCTGGCAAAAAATTCCCCAGCAAAGGTTCCAAGCAGAATGGCTCCATTTTAAAAGGCATTCCT
>NW_006781042.1:1422542-1426114 GCF_000442215.2 Lipotes vexillifer
CATTCCTGAATCTGGCCATTTCCTGCTGGATGAGCCCAGCAAGCTGGATGGAGAGCAAATCAAGCCCTAGGGCTTTCAGAAGGGAAGTCAGGCAGCCTGTGAATTAGAGAGAACAGGGTGGAGAGCAGGTAGGCCACCTGGGGCAGAGGAGAGGGTGTGAGGGTGAGAGCCCTCCAGGGCTGCTGAAGGTCACTTTCAAAGGCGTAGGAGAGAGGCAGTCCCTGAGAGACCCTGAGTCCCCAACCTATTAATGAACGATAATCCCGGGAAGGCCACTGTGTCCAGAAAATGAGATTAAGCTTTGGAGTCAGTTTGGAGTTTGAAAAAAATGAAAAAAAATTAAAAAGTCCTTTATAAAATTGGAAAAGGTTTACCTCAACTCACCAACAACTCCCAAACAACTGAACACAAAGTACTTTAAACTTGGCATGCGGTTGGACCTCTATGAAAATAATTTCTCAGCTCATTTGAAAGGAAAATAGTGCTATTTTGGTGACCACCTATACTATCTGGGCATGCTCAGTAGAAGAAACTCAAGCGAAAATTTGACCATCAGTTGGAAAAGTGGGACAAGGAGGAGAGAGAGAAGGAGGTGACATGAATATGGGAAGCCTTTGGGTGCGTGGAGGCCGACTTCTCCTTCTGGAACTGTTTGTGCCTCTGTGGACTGGGACGAGACACTTCACATCTCTGGGTCTGGGGAGCACGCAGATGAGCAGGGGAGAACGCAGCACAGCCAGCAGAGTGGCTGCCTTGTGGCACCGGGGCCACCCGGGCATACGGGCGGCACTGCTGTCCACCCTGCGTGCTTGGGTCCTCTTCACAGTCCAGCCTGGGCAAACACAGACCTTTCCCACCATTTCTTCAGTGGGCAAACCACAGGACACGGAGTAAGCGCAGCTCTGCGGTCTTCTTTAGGATAGGAAAGTTAGGGCATGAGTCAGAACTGCTCCTAGGGTTTGTATTTATATAGTGTCATATATTTATTTCTTTACCTTGTGTCATACAGCACATACACAAATCACGAATACCTGGCATTTGTATTTATATAATGTCTTACATAGAGTGTCATATATATTTATATGGTGTCACGTATATGACAGTGTAAATACAAGTCAAGGGTGTTCATATACATATTACAAATACCTACTACATTATAGGTATATACAGGTAAATACCTATATATATATGGGTATTTGTACGTGTATATATATATACATACACACACACACACACACATATACACATGCACACACATATATGTATAGGTATTTGTGTGTGTATATAAAACACTATATATAAAGACGAATCACATATACAGACGCACACACACACACACACACACACACACACACACACACACACACGCAGCGTCACTGTTTCAGTTACCTAAGGCTTCCCGATGAAACCACAGACAAAAAACATTTGACTCTTATTGAGGGTAGACTTGTGTCCCCCAAAAGATATACTGAAGTGTTACTTAACCTGTGAACATGACTTTATTTGTAAATAGGATCTTTGCAGTTGTAACTAAGATGTAAGTTAAGATGAGCTCATACTAGTGTAGGGTGGACCCTTATTCCAACATGACTGGTGTCCTTATAAGGAGAGTAGAGACACAGAGACAGACATACACAGGAAGAAGACACAGACACACAGGCAAGATGACCACATGGAGATGGAGACAGGCACTGGAGTGATGGAACTACAAGGATTGCCAGCAACCACTGGAAAGTAGGAAGCAGCAGGGAAGGATCCTTCCCGAGAGCCTTCAGGGGAGCATGGCCTTGCAGGCCACTTAATTTCAGACTTCTGGCCTCCAGAACTGTGAGAGAATACATTTCTGTTGTTTTAAGCCACCCAGTTAAGCACCAGTGTGTGGGACTTTGCTAGGGCCGACGTAGGAAACTAACAGGACTCCCGCTGCAGGGTGGAAGGGAAGCAAAGCCTTTGTGTTCATCAGGCTTTTACATCTGCTGAGCCCCACCATTCTTGGCCCCTTCCTTTGGCACTCTCTCTCTCAGGGGAAGGGGTAGGGTGGAGATACTTAACTGTTTCCAACTGAAACCAACATCTGACAGGTTATGAAGGCCTCACGCCCCCAACTCCTCCGTGGTGATGGCTGATAGCCAAGGGCACCTGGTCACCACCCTAAGCCCAAGCTTTGGTCACCTGGAAGTGGGGAGATGAGAGAGGATGACACTTCACAGCCTTTCTCTCCCTGTCCCACACCCTCCGGCACTAGGACAGCTTTTTTGAGAGCTTTGAGCTCTCAAAGGGTGGTAGAAATTTATGTGCCTCTAGATCAGAGTTCAGGCTGTTAGAGAGTTTTCTCTTTTCACTTTTATGGTACACAGGAATTCTCCCCAACCCCTTCAAAACAGGCACACATCTTTTTAAAATTTGCACCTTTTTTTTTCAGACTGGTTTCCTATGGTGAAGGAAAGGCTAGGAAATGCCCAGTAAATCATCTGTCTGTCCTCACTCAACTGAGAGGCAGGAAATGCCGAGAACAGTCCCCTTACCTTTTCCACTTTGCATATAACAAGAGCTATCAGGACCCTTTGAAGGGCAGCCCCTCTGACAGCAATATGAATTCTTCAAGGCCACTGGACTGTTTCTAGGGACCAGACCCAAAGGCAGCAGGCACATTTGGGATGCTGACTGCCTCCACCATCAGCCCCTTCCATGGTCAGCCTCTCCCTGGGCTGGCCCTGGGAAGTGGATCCAATCAACAACGATCTAAGGGGTTCCAGGTCCATGGCATGGTAGTAAGTCTGTGCAGGACACAAGGAATTTTAATCCCTAGTCCTTGTCTTTAAGGAGTTTACAATCTAGACGGCGTGACAGCTCAGTCATGAACTTCAAGATAACGACCCCGTACAAGGGGGTTTACGGAAACGTCCAAGGAGAGGCTGGGTGTGTGTGGGGAGGAACAGAAGATGCTCGCCGGTGGCCAGCAAAGGCTTCTTGGAAGAGCTGAAGAAGCCTCCGGCGGAGGCATGGCGACTTGGTAGGGTCTGGGGACATGGGAATGAAGGAGGAGATGCCGGAGCTCCTGAGGACAGGCTGGAACGGGGGGCGGGGGAGGCCGGGAGGCACGTGGCTCCTCAGGGGACGGTGAGAAGGCCGGGGTGCACGGAGAACGCCGGGCAGGGACAGGAAACAGGGCTGCAGAGGTGAGCAGAAGCTTTCTGGCAGGGGTTGGGAGTGGGGGGTGTGTCTTGAGAGCCCAGCTGAGGATGGTGGGCTGTGGAGGGGGACAGACTGAAACCGGGCCCGAAACCTGCGTAAACGGGCTGTGTCCCTCCCGAGAAGGCTGTCTCCCCTCGGACTCGAATTCAGAGAAAGGCCTGTGAGGCCTGATGTGGGCTCCACCGCGGGCTTCCCAGTGGCCATGCGGGGGCTTCTGACGTGCACTTCAGAGCAAACCTTCCCTCAGGCCTCCTGGGGCGTTTTCTGCTCCAGTTTCCCACGCCAGGATCAGCCCTCACTGCTCGCTGTCCCATTTGCTCTTTCTGGCCCCGCCCCCCTCGACGCCCCGCCCACCCCCTGGGCGTCCCGCCCACCCG
>NW_006781042.1:1426124-1453349 GCF_000442215.2 Lipotes vexillifer
GCCCACCCGGCCCCCGCCATTCGCCATTCGGGGCAGGTGCGCCTCCCCTTCGGGAACTAGAGGCATCGTCTTCGGCTGGGCCTGCTTTTCTCCCCGCGACCAGTTCTCCGGCTCTCCTGGGGCCACCGCCTTCCACCTGGCCCTGACTTTCAGGAACAGCGCGGGAGGGATCAGGCTGCTCTGCTGGGAGGGTGAGGACAGGAGCGGGGCTGGGAGGCCACTGGCTCCCGGTGCGGCCTGAGGAAGGCCCCGGGAGGGAGAAGACCTCAAAAGGAGGATGGGAAAGTCAGGCCCAAAGGTGGGTCTTTCCCATTTGAGGTCTGTCCCCGGTACCTGAGCGGGAGCCACGAGCCTTTGTCTGCACCCTTCAGCACCGCTTCTCCAGGCCCCGGAAGGCTCCAGACACATGTGGACATTCGGTACTTATGTACTGAATAAATGAAGTCGGGGTGAAGGGGTGAGTGGGTAAATGAGTAACCCAGCAGAGCCCCCGTGGAAGAGAAGGGACCCTCTGCAACCCCACGGCAGGTAATGGGGTTCTGGACACTCTACCCCCAAATATGGCAACTTAGCATATGAAATATTTTAAGCTGAAAGAGTCTGAGAAAACGGTGGAAGCAGGAAGTTCACTCTGACAGTTCCCCTGACCCTTCTTCCCTGAAACAGCCCATAAAACCCTCAGGTGAGTGGTGCCCTCCCATACCCAGAGGTATATCTTGTCTCCGAAGACAAAGGAACACCGAGAAGAATCCTAACAAACAGGCCTTGCTGAGTTTCCCCAGTTCTCTCCTCTGACCTCGTGTTTCTTACGCTATCATATTCCTCCACGACTGCCCACTCCTCATCAGACACAGCGTAAAAATATCCAATCTGTTTCCTTGGGTCTTCCTTCCCTTATGAAGGCCCTCGTGTCACACAAAACTGACATTAAATAAGTGTGTATGCTTCTCTCCTGCTAATCTGTCTTTGGCAGTTTAATTTTCAAACCCAGCCAGGGATCCTGAGAGGGTCCGGGAAAACTTTTTCCTCCCTTACACAGGTCGATGAGCAGACGTCCCAGGAATTCCAGCATGCAGAGGAGAGGGGACCTCACTCCATCTGGGTCCCCTATGCCTGTCTCCCGTTTCCCCCGCACTGAAAACGTCCCCTGTGACCACACTTCTCAGCCACCAATAGATGGACCAGGAGATGCTGACTGGTTTAGGGTACGACTCATCCACTTCTCTTGAGGGCCACTGTGGGTTGTTTCCCCCAGCAATGTCCGCTTCGTGGACTGGATGTCAAGGCTTAATGTGTTATCCCTTCCAGAAATATTTTAATTTTAAGAGATGACTGTGCTGAGCACATAGCATTTAACAGAGGAGAAGGGAAGGAGAGAAAGGGACCTAACACATACTGATTCCCTCTTATGTACTAGACACCATGCTAGCGCTCTTAAGATATGAACTAGACACCATGCTAGCGCTCTCAAGAAGTCTTTATTTATTCTAATACCTTTACTGCTACTCATTCAATCATTCCTTTTTGAGCACCTACTATGTTCCAGGCATGGTCTAGACTTGAGGAGACATCAGGGAAAGAAACAGACAAAAATCCTGTCCTCATCACATTTACCTTCTAGTAGAGAAAACAGACAATAAACAAGAAGATGAATAGCATGTGTAAGATACTAGAAGGTGATCAATGCTATGGAGGAAAATAAAGCTGGTGAGGAGACAGCAAGTGCCAGCCCTGGGAGCTGGTGGTGGGAGAGGCACAATTAAAACAAGTTGGTCAGGGAAGGCACCACTGAGAAGGTGATATCTAAGCAAGACTTGAAGCGGCCAGGGAGTGAGCCTCGGCGACATCTGGGGGAGATTACAGGTGTAGGGTCTACCTGCAGAGGAGAAGGTATGAACCTGTGGCAGGAACGTGCCTGGTCTGTTCAAGGCACAGGGAGGAGGCCAGTTTGGCAGGTAGAATACTAAGCCCACTCTCTAAACATGGAGACAACTAGCTTTTCCTGGTAGCTCACCTGGTTAACTCATCTTGCTAAGGAGGTCAAAGTCATAGGCTTAGGCTACGTTTGTTTTCCAGCAAAAGTCATCTCGCAAGGCCAGAAGAATGGATGATTTCTCACAACTCTGTCCTTCATGCTGGTCTGGAGCCCAACTCCCCTGCTGCTACCTGTCTGTTTACACAAATCACACTCTCTGAGCCTTCTGTGAAATGGGCGTATACTTAATAACG
Source organism: Lipotes vexillifer (assembly GCF_000442215.2). Lineage (NCBI taxonomy): Eukaryota > Metazoa > Chordata > Mammalia > Artiodactyla > Lipotidae > Lipotes > Lipotes vexillifer. The sequence goes on from NW_006781042.1 coordinate 1,428,354, forward strand.
TTCACCCCGAGAGACTGTGCTACTATAGTGTATAAAGCACTTTGTAAACTGAGGTGTTCTGTAGAAATTCTTCACTGTTGTTATTATTGTACCATAAAGCAACTCAGGGGCTGCGTTCAGCTCACGTTGGGTCTGTAAAGCCATTTTAACAGGCAAATATAATTTCTTAGTTCTGTTTGCTAAGTTGTAAAGCCTATTTTTACTTATTATTTGGGGTGGGAAGAGACTTCATGAGGCTCTCTGGCTGATCTGTCAGTCCATTTCCCAGACCTGAGATAATCCTACGATCCCCACCCTTACCCACACCCCACCTTAGCTTCTGTCTCCCAGCCTCACTGGAGTTGCGTGTCTGTGCCAATGGCCTGTATTACTAAATCCCATGGTGTGACCTCAACTGGGCTCTCAATGCTGCCAAACAGTTTTCATCCTTTGGTTAAGCCCTTGTTTGCCTCCTGCAGTGACAGCTCCAAACCCAAGTCCCCAACCCCACATCTACTCCCCTCGTTGCCGGCAGATGGCCTGGCTTTGGCCACACTAAGAGGTGCAAGTTCAACAATGTGGGCTTCTCCCTGCCTGAACATTCCTTTCCACACCTCAGTCTACTCTTTACCCTTCTTTTCTAGATCCAGGGCCAACACCATCTCCCGGTGGAGGGGATAATGTCTTCCTGTGCTGGTGAGCACATCACACTTTCTATAAAAGCAATCAGAGCGAACCAAAAGGATTTACGAATGAGGAAGTTGATTGTTTTGCTGCTTATAACAGCAAAAACTGGGAAGCAGCTCTCTGTCCAGCAACAGGGAATTGTTTAAACTGATTATGGGTACAGCCATGAGATGGCAAGAAAAACTTTATAAGCAGTAAGATCCCAATTTTTCAAAGAGCTAAAAAAAAATTTATTATTATTATTTTTTTTAGTAACAACAAACACAAATATGTGCATAGGAGAAAAAAAGACTGGAAGGAAATACACAAAAATATAAACTGATTATCTTCAGGTGATGAGATTATGTGTGATTCTTTTTTTTTTTTTTGCTTTTAGTACTTTATTCTGAAATTTCCACTGTAAGCAATTTTTATATTTAGAACAAAAGGCAAAAATATTATTAACAATGTTTCTCTGAAGAAAAGCTGCCTGTGATTCAGTTCTGCTTCTTGCCCTTTAAATGCAGCCTTTCCTGGGTGGTGTCTGGTTGACAGCTGCACAGTAACTCTTGTTACACGTAAGGACTAGAAGCAAAGAAAACCATAACCAATTAACATTACAGTGGGAACCGAGGCGTGCAGAATGGAGAGGCCTCAACGGGAATGTGTTATTACTAATTTTTTTTTTTTTCCCCACTGTGGGACAGGTGTTTAGGGGAACGCACTGAATTTGCTCCAGATAATTTATTTTTTAAAATACTTTGATTACTTCATTTTTTCGCCTCTGTTTTCATGGGAACTTTTAACATGTGGAAACATTTGGTTACGGCTATTTCATTCTAAGTCTCCTTAATCTATTTATGTGAGGCCCTACTGTGTGCCAGCCCTGGTGGTGCAAGGGGTTGTCTGCCAGGGGTTCTCAACATGGGATTGTGTGGCACCCTTACCAGAGGCTTTGGAATCGTCTGGGGGGGGGGTGTTTTTTTGAGTGCCAAAATGATTTTGAGTGCCAGAACGATAGAATGTTTTTTTTGAGTGCCAAAATGCCAAGGGCGCTACTGACTTACTGGGTGAGGACCAGGGTTGCTGAACAGTCTACAATACGTAGACAGTCCTGTGTTACCAAGAACTGAACTACTCCCAGTGCCAACACTCTGGGAGAGAAGAACGGAACTGGACGGTTGATGCAGACCATGTCTGGGAGGGATGGAGAGAAAGGAAGGGACAGTTGCTTCTTGGCAGCAGCCCAGCATCACCATGCTGAGATTCAGGGTTACTGGATCGCCCAGATTTTCCGACAAAGCCAGAGATGTAGATGGTGATGTAAAATTTCCTGATTTTTAAAAAACACTGCATGGGCCAAACAAAACACATCTGTGGGCCAGATTTGGCCCTCGGGTTGCCAAGTTGCAACCCTGTCTTAGGGAAAGACGCAGTCTCTGTCTTCATAAGGGTATAACAGAGCCCTTATGAGTTCAAGTTCAAGTTCAAGAGTGGACAAACCTGGGTTCAAATTGCAGCCCTATCATTCACTACCTACGACTTCAGCAAGTAAACTTCGTCTGAACCTCACTTTCCTACTCCATAAAACAGAACTAATGGGAACACTCATTGGTCTGCTATGAAGATTAATCCCAGCAGAAGTCCCCAGCACCTTGCACACGGGGAATGCTTAATAAAGTACAGTTTTCATTATTATTAAGGATGTCACAGTCTAACATAAGCACCTACTGTGTACAGCACACTATGCTAAGTGCTGAGGACTTATAAATAGGTGTGAGAGAAAGTCCTTGACCCAGAGGTGTTTTCATTCCGGAAAGAGAGAGAAACCCTGGACGTAAATATTGTGAGCCAGTCAGATATAAGAAAGTGACCCACATCAGACAGTTACAGGAGACCAGAGGAGGGCATTTCTCGTGAAGGGGGTGGGGGTGGGTAGAGTCCACCCAGACGGAGGGAGAAGGGGAGGTGAAGCCCAAGCAAAGGAGACCTTATAAAATCACAGTAACAGCTGAGTGCTTACCACATGCTAGACCCGCTCTGAGTACCCCACGGGTGGTAAATATGTTTCTTTGGACTCATACCCATGAGGGACAAGGCACGCAACGGGAAGGGTCCCCTGGAGCCAGGGCATTGGGGGAGCTGACTGCCGGGCCAGAGCATGGTGGAGTATCTCACTTGTTGGCGGGATAGTGGAAGCAAGGAAGCGACATGTAGGAGCAGCCATCAGGGGTCGGTGTGCAAGGGATGGAGCAGAAGTGGAGACGAGGCAGCAGACTTATGGGGAGGCCCCGTGTGGGGCCCGGGAATGGGTAATGGGTGGGAGCCCTGTGAAGGGTGCTTTCTTTCCCAGGACTCTGGACGGAGGAAATTTGGGAGGTGGTGCGGGATGCTGTCAAAACTGACTGCCTGGGGGATGATGGGAATTTTATAGAAGGAAAACAATTTTAAACTCTTGTCTCCTCCCACCTCCATGCTTCCCCGGCTCTCCTTCCAATACCCTCCACTAGCATGTCCGTGTTCTCTACTGACCAGACCTTGTGGTTGCAAATGCCTTCTCCTTAACTATTTTTGCAAATCTGGAAGCAGCTCTTTCTTTCGCTAATGTACCGTTATTTTCAAATCTCTCCAGAAAGCCTGTACTTAGCCCCCCTTTGTCGCCACCTCTCTAGAACACAGATCACTGCTAGGGTTGATGGCTGGGGTGTAGCAAAGCTTCCAGAGTTTTGACCCATCAGGGCTGGCTGATGTAAAATCCCATACTGCATACAAAGGAAGAGTGCGCTTAGGAAATTCTGTGAAACAATGTTTTCAGGGGGAAACTGGTAATCCACTAAAAGAACAAACTGTTTCCAAGCACTCCAACAGCATTTACAGTCCAACAGGCAAAATGCTGTTTATACACGAGGCCCATCTACTTTTCAAAGTAGAGCAGGCCACACCTCTCTTAGGGAAGATTTTTGTTAGCTGTGATTCTGATTTATTCGACAGGATGGAGAGTAATAAGACGATTTGGCTGGGGATGTGCGATGCCTGAAGCTCTCTAGACCGTAACCCGAATTAGTCCAAACCAGTGTCGTTTCACGGCAGTGCATCTTTAGCATGAAAGATTCCATGAATAATAACTTACCACCCTGGCCCCATAACTGCGGTACAACTGTGGGTGGGGATCACGCCCCTTAACAGTCTTCCAGGAAAGGGCCCCTTGCTCTGAAGTGAGTAAAGTGCCGTTGTGTCCATATTTCCAGGAGGCAAAGTAAACAAATGCAAGTATGTGGTAGTCGGACCCCCTGCAGGCTAGAAGGGAGTGTCTGTCTGTAGTGTATACACAGGAAGGGAGCAGGGCCCACTGAACAGAGCTGAGAGGGTCTCTTCCTGGTGCGCCCTCAGAAGACATCTGAGTCCCACTAGCTCTTTTCCCGAAGCAGGACAGCCTATGTCCCCCTTCAGAGACCCCCGCCTAATTCTTCTCCTAGGTCCCACCCCACCCTGTGAAACAGACGCAGGACAGCTTGCAGTGGCAGTGTTACTAGACAGCAGTCAGAGCTGACCAACGTTCTCACAGGCTGCCTTCTCATAGATGACAGGTTTCCTCTCCCCAGGGATGACCAAGGAACAGCTCAGCATCTATCAGCAGGGACTGTGGTAGGATTGTGGTTCCCTCAGTAATAAAAAAAACACCTATCAGACCCTTCTTTCCTTCTTCTAGAACCTTTTGTAAAAATGTATCCGGGACACGGACGAAGCAGCAGACACAGGCTAACGAGTACGGGGCTACCGGGCCCCGTGATTTGGCTCAGGTCACTTCTCCTCGGTCAAATGGAGAGTTAGGCTCAAAGAAATCTGAGTTGGTTCCTGGGCCGAACATTCTGTGACTTCTAGACACAGCGGCTCAAAAACTGGGACTGTTCCAAGTCAGACTCAGAGCCTGGGAATTAGCATTGTCCTGCTGAGGAGGTGGGACGGATGGCTGGAAGCATATCTGATGGCTTTTGAAGGACCCGACCCCGGCCCTGGGCTCAAAGCTCTCTCAGCTCCCACCCTGAAGTGTCACTCTCCCAGTCACTCCCTGGGGATTTGAATCCTCCCGAGGGACTGTTCAGGGGTCCTGCAATCAAATGCAAATTACGCCTTTAAGCAGGAAAGGGGTGGGAGGAGGGATTCGCTGACAACCCTGGGAGCCTAGCCTAAGGCCCTTGGGAGTGACAGCCCCCCACAGGGGGAGGTCAGGAGGGAACGAGCAGAAAAGGGAGGGAGCCCAGGAGGGGCTCCGGCGGCCCCCACTTCATGTCCAGTGTGCCCCCGAACACGGGAAAGAGCAGAAAAGGGAGGGAGCCCAGGAGGGGCTCCGGCGGCCCCCACTTCATGTCCAGTGTGCCCCCGAACACGGTCCTGGACGGGGGGCTGATCCTGGGGCCGCTCACCCTTAGCATTGTCCTGGCCCTGCCCATGCATCACTGTTCACTGGCTGCACTTTTGGCCCGCCCGCGCTAACCTGCAATTCTACAGGCTAGGCTCAGAACCCAGACTCATCCCCTAGCTTCCTCTCATTCCTTCCCAGGCTCAGAGAAGTCAGTACTGAGCACAAGGAGAGGGGGGCCCAATGGGGCCATAGACTGGAGAAGGGCGCACAGAGAGTGGCAGGGCCAGCTAGGCACCAGCTCCAACAGAGTAGGCCAGACTCTTCTCCCTGCCCCTCCCCGTGCCAGCCCACAACCCTCTCCCATCAGCCCGTCTAAAATTACCATTTTACAGCATCTGCAGCCAAGCTGAGCACTAAACAAGATGAATAGCCGTGACGCACGCATGAGCTGAGTGGAAGTATGCAGCAGGGCTGGGCCGGGCTGGGCACCGGGGTGAGTGAGCCATAGGGGGCGAGCGGTGAGGTCCTAGGCAGGGTGACGGACAGGATTCACCCAGCTCTAAAGGGAGATGGCAGAGGGACAAGGAAGCCCCAGCAATGTCAGTCTGCTAGAAAAAGAGAGAGATGGAGCAATTAACAAAGAGAGAGACAGATAGAGGGAGAGAGGGAGAGTTCAAGATAGATAGCTATAGATACAGATGGATAGATAGGTAGATAGATAGATAGGCAGATAGTTAATAGATAGATAGAATATGATGCTAACTTTACAAAGCTTCTCCCTCTTGTCCTTCTGCTTCCCTCCCTAAAAGGAAACTGGGGGGGGGGGGGTCCTCCACTGGACTCTTATTTTGAACTCTTACAGTGGGGCACCCATGTCTGTGAACCCCCTTCCCCCAAGCAGCCTTTTCCAGGGAAGCTCTGGTCAACCACACAGACGAAATAACTCTATTCATAAAAAGTCCCTGAAAGTCTTGGCGATGGAGCTCTGGGAGAGACCAAGGAGGGAATGATATGAGTGTGTTCTAAGTCAGGGTGTTCCAACACTCTGTCCCAGGCTGGTCTGTTCTTTCCCTGGGAGGGAAAATGCCCAGGTAGAGATTGGAGACTCATGACCTGAAGATATTTCCTCAGAGCTCTGGCTCCAGGGGAAGAGATGAGCTAAGGAATTGAGGTCCACAGACTTGGAGACCCATGCTGATTCTCCCATCCCAAGGCTCACAGCAGATTCCCTGGCGCTCTAGGACTCTGAGTGAGCGGGACTCCTGGACCCCTACACTCCTCCCTGGAGCCAGAGCATCCCCACTTTGGTCCGCTTTGTGTCCTGGGCTTCTCTTTAGGTTTTCATTCCTTTTCCACAACATTTTCAGTGGCTAGAATAAGTGTGGAAATCACTGGCCTGTACTGGCAGGCAGGAAGTGGAAGCCAGTACATGGTGGCTGGAAGGAAGGCAGGCAGGAAGTGGAAGCCAGTACATGGTGGCTGGAAGGAAGGCAGGCAGGAAGTGGAAGCCAGTACATGGTGGCTGGAAGGAAGGCCGGCAGAATGAGGGTCTATAGAAACAGGGTGGGATGTGGCAGAGGATGCTGAGAAAAGAAGGTCAACACCGAGGGGAGGTTGAGATCAGCACTAACGTGTGAACCAGCTCCCAGAGGAAAACGTCTCCCCAAGAGAAGTGGAACCAGCTGCTGTCTGCAATCACCCTGCTAGACCCTGAACCGGACCCCAAAGTAGGGCCATTCGTTAAGCAACGGTCTAGTCCCCCTGAGCCATTCTTGGTAGGAGGTGATAAGAGGCAGGGTGTGCTGGTGTTGGAGTCGTAGCTGCCCACTCGAAAATATTTCCAAGCGGAGGACATCCTCGAATAGGCACATGATGCAGTGCATGTCTAAATCTGGCCCTGCCCGCAGGGTCTGTCAGAATGAGAAAATACTGATAAACTACACAGATGTGTTTCTAGCCTTCTCAGTGGCCCAGAATTGCTAAGAACTCCCACTTCGCCATTAACATGGGAAGAAATGGGCAGAGTTAGTCACCCAAGATGGCAGCTCCCATTCCCTTGGCTCTGTCCTAGGTGGACCCATATTTCTCCAGTGGCCAGGAGTCCCTCCTCCCTTCTCCACCTAACTGATAGACCTTGCCTTCTGTCCCCTCCATGGGCTCCTCCTTCCCAGCCTCCCTTAATTATGTTTCTTCCAGGTTTGGGCTTCTGCCTTCTTTTCAAACTCCGCTCTCTTTGAGTGGCCTTACACTCTGCTGGCTTCATTTATCACTGAAAACCTGTGACCTCAGCCCCAGCCACCTCCTGAATTGCCCGCATATATTTCCAACTGTCTGCCGAACATCTCCAGTAGGAGATTCTACAGTTGTCTCAAATCACACATGTCCAAAACTGATTTCATTATCTACGCTCTCCTGCTTCCCACCACAAGCCCCTACATGAGTCCCTCCCCTGTCCTTTCTCTCTCAGTCAATGATATCACCAGCCACTCAGGCATCCCAATGGAAACCTTAGAGTCACCTCTGACCCCTCCCTCTCCCACATCAAGGTCTGTCAGTGTTAACTCTGATGAGTCCTTTTTTTTTTTTTTTTTTTTGTGGTACGCGGGCCTCTCACTGCTGTGGCCTCTCCCGCTGCGGAGCACAGGCTCCGGTCGCGCAGGCTCAGCGGCCATGGCTCACGGGCCCAGCCACTCAGCGGCATGTGGGATCCTCCCGGACCGGGCCACGAACCCGTGTCCCCTGCATTGGCAGGCGGACTCTCAACCACTACACCACCAGGGAAGCCCCAGATGAGTCCTTTAAATCTCTCTCCCTTCCATTTGTGCCACCATTAGGCTCTTAGCATCTCTCTGCTACTACAATCCCTCCTACAGGATCTCCCAGCCTTGGATCTCCCTCCACTTTACAAACAGGAGACAATTCTCTAAACATAGATCAGATTCAGTAAATATTTGCTGAGGGCCCACTTTGTGCCCGGAACTGGGCACATAGTTGTAAATATGACCAGTAGGGTCCCTGTCCTCATGGGGCTCACATCCCAGTTGGGGAGCCAGCTGGGAAAAAGCACAAAACACATGAAGGAATAAAATAATTTTAAGTTGTAGTAAGTGCTCCGAGAAGGATAAATAGGGCTGAGGTAGGAAAAAAGGGGGTGGGGGTGGGGGGGTGTGTGTGCCACCACCCACATGAAGGCCTTCAAAGGCTCCTCAATACCTACAGAACAAAGTTCAGCTCCTCAGCTTGGCATCCGAGGCCCTTGCCAATGTGGCCCAATCTTTTTTCAGCTCCTCTCGCACCACCTCCTCCCTCCCCAAACCATTCCACCCTATGCTGCATATCCCATTCATCTTTGGGTCCCAAGCTCCCTGTCCCTGGCAAATAGCAAGTGGGTAATAAATGCTTGGGGAATCAATGTGTGGATGAATGAATGATGGATAGGGTTCCCTTTACAGTCAGGCCCTCTCCGCCGTCTCACGTCTACTCTTTGGTGAAGCTTCTTTTCCGTGGCTCCTCCCCCTGAGTCTCCATGGTGTTTCCACTGTTGCTGCCCCAGGTACTTGTAATATCTGACTGTCTCTCCTGCGAGACTGCTAAGGCATTGAGGGAGGTCTTGTTCCATTCTGAAAAAATGCCTGGCACACAGTGGGTGCCTGCAACATGCCAGTTGAATTGACTGTGAAGAGCATGAAGCAAAGGGAAGTGATTGTTGTCCTTTGAGGACCGTTACCTGCTGAAACAACTCTAGTGGCCAAAATATTTGGATGGAAAGAAGCAGTGTGAAGACATCCATTGCCAAGTGGACGGCCAGAGGCACACACCTCCTCCTGCTCAAGGAACAGCTTCAAAGAGCCTCACTTTGTCACTGTGTCTTTGCCTTTGAAAATATTTTTGCACAACCAAAGCGGAGAGCAATGAAGCAGATATATGCCCATGGAGACTGGTGCTCAAAGAGTTGCCTGTATTCATGTGAACAGAAACTCCCCTGGGTCGTGAGTTGGTTCTAGGGCTCAGTTCATCCCTTCACAGGATGTGTGAAGAATCAGCTCCATTTCCATCTTACCAACTAGGGTACTTGTTTCTTTCCAAGGACCTTAAATGAAACCTATCTTCTCTGCTGTTCCCACATCCCATTCTTGGAACTCCCTAATCGTTATTCCCTAAGACCAGAATAATTGAACACAGGGGTCTGTTGGTCTCCGACAAATACCTCAGAGTCCCTGGCTCCTCTGGCAGGACGGGGGGAAAGTGGACGGGGAACCAAGCATAAAAATTACAATTAAAAAATCTGATTAAAAGTAAGAATAAAAATAAGAGGTAGATTTTCTGACTTTTTTTAGGCTTGGTGCCTGCTCTCAGAAAGGTATTGGGCATGTGCCAATCTGCCTGGCTTTCTCAAATCACTGTTGATTCATCTGAATTTCACACATGGTCACCTCATCCTCCTTTCTTTTTCAATCTCCCCAGAAAGCACCCCACCCCTGACCTGAGTATTTCGTTAGTCTTACGTCCTTAGGGACCATTTCAGATTTTTTCTTTGACAGCCTTATTTTATTCACTCTGGTTCAATGTGGCCAACTCAACTGTCCTCAGCCAAGCCTCCAAAGGAAATATGATCCACTTGCTGCGTCAGATCATTTGGAAATAGATACGATTGGCTTGGAGTCACTCCATGCGGGGCTGTAAAATTGCTCTCTCTCCTTCTAAGTGGGTTGGGTCAAACCCAAACTGAGGCAAGAGGTTTCCAAGGAACACAGAGCAAAGGACTGGAGTAAGTCGTGGTGATTCAGTCAGTGGACCTCTTGCTTCTGAGTCAGTATTAACCTTCCACTGGCAGCAAGTATGTGTAGACGGCCTTCATAGTCAAACAAGATAGTGAGGTCTTCAACACTGGGGTTCATGAAACATTTTACAAGAGTAGCAGGGATGCACGCTTGGTGTGAATCTCTTCATTCAAGCCAAGTTCTAGTTTAAATTTTTGTGTTTCCAATATAAATGAAGTTTAGTTAAATTGATTTTGAGATTTATGTATCTTGTGCAACGTTGGCAGGGTGTCTATACTTCCACTGGGCCAACTCCACAAAATACCATTGAAGTTCTCACGTACATTGTCCCAAGTCTCTTTGGAATTTCAAATGGGTTTAACTTATTCTTTGAATTAGCTTTGCACTGTGTCATTTTGTTCTAATTACCTGAGAGGCTGTCTAGTAAAATGAAAGAGCCTAGGTTGGGAATCAGAAGACCAGGGTCAAAGTCCAAGCTATATCATTCACTGGGCAACTCCCTTAACATGCCTCAGTTGCCTCATCTACAAAATGGGAATTGTGCTCCATGTTTTGCAAACCACAAAGCAACATATAAATATAGGGAGGTTTTGGCCTTAGCAGTGCCTGTGTGATTGGAAATGAAGTGCTTCTCCAGGTTCTACTGAAGTTGTGAGTGAAAACAATGTGATAGGGATATGAATGTGGGTGCTCAGATGAGCAGGACACTGACCTGTTAGAAAGCCTAGTTCCTACTGAAGCCAAATCCTTTAATCTCATTAACTAGGATTTTTATATATCTTTTATTTGGGTAAGTCTTAGAAGCAAGCCATTCAATCTTGTACCCAATGGAAGAATTTTTCTCCATTTTTCTATCAAGAACATCATGGTAGTGCTTGATAATCAATAATATGCTTTTACTATTGGTATAGCCACTATGGAGAACATTATGGATGTTCCTTAAAAAACTACAAATAGAGCTACCATATGATCCTGCAGTCCCACTCCTGGGTATATATCTGGAGAAGACCATAATTCAAAAAGATATATGCACCCCAATGTTCATAGCAGCACTTTTTACGATAGCCAAGACATGGAAGCAGCCTAAATGTCCATCGACAGATGAATGGACAAAGAAGATGATATATACACACACACACACACACACACACACACACACACACACACACACACACAATGGAATATTATTCAGCCATAAAAAAGAATGAAATAATGCCATTTACAGCAACATGGATGGACCTAGAGATCATCATACTAAGTGAAGTAAGCCGGACAGAGAAAGACAAATTGTTATATGAGATTGCTTATACGTGGAACCTAAAAAAAATGATACAAATGAACTTATTTACAAAACAGAAATAGATTCACAGACATAGAAAACAAACTTATGGTTACCCAAGGGGAAAAAGGGGGAGATAAATTAGGAGTCTGGGATTAAAATATACATACTACTATATATAAAATAGATAACTGATGGCTTCACAGGCAAATTCTATCAAACATTTAGAGAAGAGCTAACACTTATCCTTCTCACATTCTTCCAAAAAGTTGCAGAGGGAGGAACACACCCAAATTCATTCTATGAGGCTACCATCACCCTGATACCAAAACCAGATAAAGATAACACACAAAAAAGAAAATTACAGACCAATAACACTGATGAATACCAATGCAAAAATCTTCAACAAAATACTAGCAAACAGAATCCAACAACACATTAAAAGTATCATACAACATGATCAAGTGGGATTTATCCCAGGAATGCAAGGATTCTTCAATATATGCAAATCAATCCATCTGATACACCATATTAACAAATTAAGGGATAAAAACCATATGATCATCTCAATAGATGCAGAAAGAGCTTTTGACAAAATTCAACACCATTTTATGATAAAAACTCTCCAGAAAATGGGCACAGAGGGAACCTACCTCAACATTATAAAGGCCATATATGACAAACCCACAGCAAACATCATTCTCAATGGTGAAAAACTGAAAGCATTTCCATTAAGATCAGGAACAAGACAAGGATGTCCACTCTCGCCACTCTTATTCAACCTAGTTTTGGAAGTCCTAGCCATGGCAATTAGAGAAGAAAAAGAAATAAAAGGAATACAAATTGGAAAAGAAGAAGTAAAACTGTCACTGTTTGCAGATGACATGATACTATACATAGAAAATCCTAAAGATGCCACCAGAAAACTACTAGAACTAACCAGTGAATTTGGTAAGGTTGCAGAATACAAAATTAATGCACAGAAATCTCTTGCATTCCTATACACCAACAATGAAAGATCAGAAAGAGAAATTAAGGAAACAATCCCATTTACCATTGCAACAAAAAGAATAAGATACCTAGGAATAAACCTACCTAAGGAGGTAAAAGACTTGTACTCAGAGAACTATAAAATACTGGTGAAAGAAATCAAAGATGACATAAACAGATGGAGAAATATACCATGTTCCTGGACTGGAAGAATCAATATTGTGAAAATGACTATAGTACTCAAAGCAATCTACAGGTTCAGTGCAATCCCTAGCAAACTACCAATGGCATTATTCACAGAATTAGAACAAAAAATTTTACAGTTTGTATGGAAACACAATAGACCCTGAATAGCCAAAGCAATCTTGAGAAAGGAAAATGGAGCTGGAGGAATCAGACGCCCTGACTTCAGACTATACTACAAAGCTACAGTAATCAAGACAGTATGGTACTGGCACAAAATCAGAGACATAGATCAATGGTACAGGATAGAAAGCCCAGAGATAAACCCACGCACATATGGTCACCTAATTTATGACAAAGGAGGCAAGAACATACAATGGAGAAGAGGCAGCCTCTTCAATAAGTGGTGCTGGGAAAACTGGACAGCTACATGTAAAAGAATGAAATTAGAACACTACCTAACACCATACACAAAAATAAACTCAAAATGGATTAGAGACCTAAATTTAAGACTGGACACTATAAAACTCTTAGAGGAAAACATAGGAAGAACACTCTTTGACATAAACCACAGCAAGATCTTTTTTGACCCACCTCCTAGAGTAATGAAAATAAAAACAAAAATAAACAAATGGGACCTAATTAAACTTAAAAGCTCTTGCACAGCAGAAGAAACCATAAACAAGACGAAAAGGCAACCCTCCGAAAGAGAGAAAATGTTTGCAAACAAAGCAACAGACAAAGGATTAATCTCCAAAATATACAAACAGCACATGGAGCTCAATACCAAAAGAACAAACAACCCAATTAAAAAATGGGCGGAAGACCTAAATAGACATTTCACCAAAGAAGACATACAGATGGCCAAGAGGCACATGAAAAGATGCTCAACATCACTAATTATTAGAGAAATGCAAATCAAAACTACAATGAGGCATCACCTCACACAGGTCAGAATGGCCATCTTCAAAAAATCTACAAACAATAAGTGCTGGAGAGGGTGTGGAGAAAAGGGAACTCTTTTGCAGTGTTGGTGGGAATGTAAATAGATATAGCCACTAAGGAGAACAGTATGGAGCTTCCTTAAAAAACTAAAAATAGAACTACTATATGACCCAGCAATCCCACTACTGGGCATATACCCTGAGAAAACCATAATTCAAAAGGACACACGTACCCCAATATTCATTGCAGCACTATTTACAACAGCCAGGACGTGGAAACAACCTAAATGTCCAATGACAGATGAATGGATAAAGAAGATGTGGCACATATATACGGTGGAAATAAAAAGGAACGAAATTGGGTCACTTGTAGAGATGTGGATGGATGTAGAGTCTGTCATATAGAGTGAAGTAAGTCAGAAAGAGAAAAACAAATATCATATATTAACTCATATATGTGGAATCTAGAAAAATGGTACAGATGAACCTATTTGCAGGGCAATAGAGACGCAGACGTAGAAAATGGACATGTGGACACAGAGGGGAAGGGGAGGGTGGGACAAATTGGGAGATTAGGTTTGACATAAATACACTATCATGTGTAAAATAGATAGTAGTGGGAACCTGCTGTATAGCACAGGGAGCTTGGCTCGGTGCTCTGTGACAACGTAGGTGGGTGGGATGGTGGGGGGTGTGTGGGAAGGAGGTCCAAGAGGGAGGTGATATATGTATACATATAGCTGACTCACTTCATTGTACAGCAGGAACTAATACAACATTTTAAAGCATTATACTCCAATAAAAAAAATAAAATAATATAGATAACCAACAAGGCCTACTGTATAGCACAGGGAACTATACTCAATATCTTGTAATAACCTATAATGGAAGAGAATTTTAAAAAAGGATATATATATACTTGAAACTAACACAACATTGTAAATCAACAACTTTTCAATAAAAATTAAAGATGAATGATATGCCTTTACTGAATGGCTTCTAGACCCCAGACTTCTAGCCTCTAGAGAAGAGGAATAAAAGATTTTTACTTCAAGGAATTCTGTATGTTGGGGAAGATGAGCTTTTAAACAGACAATTATGGAGAAAAAGCTAGAAGGGGAACAGTAGAATCTCTCTAGGGAAGGGGTTAGCAAACTACGGCCCTAGGGCCAAATTCAGTCCACCACCTATTTTTGTAAAGAAAGTTTTGCTGGAACACAGCCATGCTCATTGGTTTGTCTGTATTGTCTATGGTTACTTTTGCACTACAATGGCAGAACTGAGTAGTTGTGACAGAAACAGTAGGGCCTGCAAAACTTTTATGGCCTTTTACAGCAAAAGTTTGCTGCCCTCTGGTCTAAGGGAATCAAGTCTTTCAAAGATTTAACTTGGGTCCTCAAAGTTGAATAGGAATTAGCCAAGTAGAGAACAGGACAAGGGCATTCTGGTTGGTTGGAACAGCAAGTACAAAGGAGCGGAGTTATTAAAGGATATTTCATGTTTAAGAAGCAATGGGAAGTCGTCTCAGTGGTACATGACAGGGAACAATGAGAGATGAGTTTGAGAGATGGGCTGAAGTTGGACAGAGAAGGACCCTTTAAGTCAGTGCTAATATGTTTAAAATTAATCCTGTCGACTTTTGGTCTCCAAATGGAATGTACACCCCAGAGTTTACACAAGATGATTCGTTAGGATTCGGGAAGAAATTGTTAGGATTTAAACTTTATTTTCATCTAATAAATAAGTAATTGGCTTTATAATATTTAATATACGCACTGACTGGGGTGGTCACTCCATCCATGGCATATGGCCACATGTCATGGGTGGTTCACGAGATGAAGCATTCTTTGGCAAGGTTAGGAACTGCACAGTGCAGATGGGTCAATGGTGGTGACCTCAGTCCTTCCTCTTCTGCTGGCTTTTAACAAAATATGAACCACTGCAGTTGACATGTTCTTGGGTCATTGGATTATGGATATTATCTAGTTTAACCTAACAAAATGGACAAGGGGACTAAAAATATTCTTGCATAGAAACAACAGATCAAAGATAATATTAGTAGTATAAGTATAGGTAAAAAAACAAGAATAGTAGATGGATACTTTTCCTAGAACAAGTTCTCTTCAGCCATATTCTAGCTAAAAACAATGACCAAACTTTCAAACAAGAAGTTTGAACAACAAACAAGAAGTCAAGACAGAACAATTAGAAAATTCCAAGAGAACTATCAGACACATGGATTTACATCCACCATCATTTATGATGAACTTTGCCTGACGTTTTTACTGTGCTTTGTGATATTAGCTAATGATAGTACGAAGAAACCATCACAATTAGCAGTATATTTTAAGCTATTGCTCACTTCATCTTTATTTCAGCCTTTAAAAAAATTTAACTTTGTGTATGTTTTATAATGTACACGACGTATTAGTAAAATAATACATGTATATAAGGTAACAATAAAACTACATGTCTTGGGAGTACATACTCAAAAATTGTTTACTCTTAGAGGGTTCAATCAAAAAAGTTTGGAGACTTTTTACAGAGAATAGAGAAACAATCGAGGTCCCAGTAGAGGAGGAGATGGGATTACGTTTGTTTTGGAGAAAGATGGCATAGGCTGCCATGTGGAAGACAAGACTGGAGAGAGGGAAAGGCATTGCAGAGTGGCCACTTCTGACCATTTTTAAGTGCTTGGAGATCTTGAAACAAAAGGTGTAAATATTAAGAGCTGTTATTACAAAATCCACTCTGCCAGCTCTCTGTTCTTTCAGAAATGAACAGTGTTAAGCCCAAGCAAGGCCACAAAGGATTACACTGACAATATAGCTTCGCAGTGAACAAAGTTATTTGGATGACATGGACGCACAGAGCAGATTTCAGGGATGAGAAAACATACCCTAAGAACACTGCATGTCATCCAGACTCAACTTTCCTCTCTGACCTATATGGGTTTCCAAGGCAAAGATTCTTTAATCATGAGGGACATAGCCACTGTTTCAGTCAGAGAGGATATTCCCACTGCTAACAGGCATGACTAATTGATTCTGAGAGGCAGGCACATCCTATCAAGACTCTGGATGTAGTAGGTAGGGTGTGGCTTCTGGGAAGGACTAGGGCGTTTCTCCTTGGAGAAGGGCCAGGTGGGCCATTTACCTATTACAGCCAGTTCCCCTTAACCACCTGTTCCTTGCCACAAAGGACCAAGTTGCCAGATTTGAAGAACTTAACCTATATCCTGTCAAGTCTTTAAGAAAAGAAGCGGCTAAATTAAATTCGGCAGGATAAGGAATTCCAGGGGAAATACAGGTCAGGCAGTCCCTGAGCAGGAACCAGCACTGGTCTTGAGGTCTAAACCTAAAACCCCTAAAACATCAAAGAGAGTTTCCTTCTCTGTGCTCCATGAAGGACAGCACACCCTCTTCCGTTCTGCCTTTCTCTTCAAAGCACTTGGAGGGGAAAGTGAAAATCAAAACAAAACAAAAGCAACAACAACCACTTTTTATGGCCAAAGATGGAGTTAGGAAGGAAAAAAGGCATGCTCTGTTTTTCACAACTAGATCATCTGGCCCTACTCTACAAAATCTTAAATCTTATGCCTCATGTGGATTCTTCATTCCAACAATGTCTGTTTCCTCCTCTCAAACACCCCATCCAATTCCACCCTTTGCTCTTGGTTGAAATACTACTTAACTTGGAGCCCACACAAGCCTCCATCAGCTTCATAAAGCTTCCCTCACTGCTCCTAAACCCACTCCCTCCTCGTCCTCCTGGTTAGCCAGAGTTTCACAACCAATGAGGGCCTCCTTGTGTGCTTCTGTAAGCATTTTGGGTCTCCCCAGCTGACTTTCGTTGGGGGAACGTATCCTGTGTTTCAACAGCACCTAGAACCACGCTAAACCCAAGTTTACAAATACTTATTGTCTGACCATCCAGCTAATAGTGCGTGTCATTTAGAGAAAAGAGTGATCAAGCTGGAGAATAAATAACCCTCTCATTTCTCTGTGAAGAGCGAGATCTTGGGAGAGTGGCAGGTGAATTAAACTGAATAAGAGGGAGATGGATTAATGACCTTCATGTTCGTGGGGTCAGAGCTTATCTCAGTTGTCAAGGATTTCTGACTTTTAACGAGTTCTGATGACCCACACTGGTATGCAGTGGACTGCTTGAAACTAGAGCCTCAAAATGAACACAAGGAACTCAGAATTCTTCTCCTATGTTTGACCTCAGCAGATAGTTTGAATTCTCTAGATCTTGTATTAAAAACAAAACAACAAAAAAGGAACAAGATGGGATTCACTCACAACCTGGGAGCACTCGGAAGGGGCAGAGAACAGACAGATCTGTCCAGTGGATTCTGTCCGTGTTACTTCGGTACAGCTGCTGGGGTCAGATGCCAGCACAGACGTGCTCTTACGAGGACACATCCTGCCCGAGCTTACAGGGCCTAAAGGAAATACCAACATAGAAGACAAGCCTAACATCCTTTCTTATCGCACCCATAAAAAACAGCAAATGCGGGAGGCTTAGCTAACAGTAGCCTAGATGATGTGGGGCCTGGTTGGAGGACATAGTTAGCATGCTTTCACCCCGATGAGGGAAGAAAGTTCCTCCTTTCTCACCCCTTCCCCCAAATTAAAACAATGAAAATCAGTTCTCATTATCCCGATAATTAAGTCCCATTCAGCCAGCTGACAGCGGCCAAAGAATGATTTTTCTGTGCTGTGCTGTGTGGCTGCCCTCCATGGCCCCATTCATGGGCCACTGTGTGCATTTAATCGCCCTTAGCGGGCTGAGCTAATGAAATGCTGGGGCCTTGCCCTGCCCTGACCCTGCTGCCATTTCTATCTGAGCTCAGCACGTCCTTTGCTTGACGGTTGCAACTGAACAAGCAGATTTTTCTCTCCCATTATGGAGTGTAAAGAGCCTGTGTTGGCAGCCTGTGGGGCTGAGGACCCCACTGGAAAGCCAGTGAATGCCTCCGGAGGTTAACTTGCAAAGCTGTTTTCCAGACTGAGAGGCGGGCTGGAGGAAGGGGTAGAGCGCTGGAGACCCAAAGGCACTGAGGGCTGTGGCCCCCATGCATAGGGGGAGGAAGGGCAGGGGGCTCCCCTGGGGCAGAAAGGGAAGATGAGTCTGGTAGAAGTAAGGGGCCATGCAGCGGGGTGAGCTGATTTATCCTGACACACACCTGAACAAAAGCTCTTTTTCAGTTATCAAAAATCTCCCTCACTGGGGTCAAAGTGGGAAAAACCATTTTGTTTGGTTTCCAGTTCGAAGAGCCGGGTGAAAGTGCGGGATCCCTGTCGAGAGACTGCTCTCTTGAAATTCCTAGCTGTTGTTTTAATGATTCCCCAAGATTCAGAAGTTAGGGAATAGGATGCTAAAATTATAGGATTTATCCATACTGAAATTTAGGGAATTACAGTTAGCTAATGAAAAACAATTTTCCTTGAGGGAAGTTGGAGAGAAGAGGCCCCAAATGTATAAAATGTGTTAGTATGGCGGCTTTATCTAGAAAGGACATATCTAATAAAGGATTTGAATCAGGGGTGACAAATTCAAATGCCCCCAGGGGCCAGAGAGTTCACCAAAATGAGTGAAGGGAGACTGGTGGGAACTATGGCCAATGAGAAAACACCCACCCCATCCAGAGCAGGCAGTTGACATGCAGACTCAGCCCCTTTCTGCCATACGGGTAGGCAGGCCCCTGAATGACATGATTTCCTGTGTTTTGTTAAAAAGAAAACCCAGAAATCTCTATTCTTATATGAAATCTCCCAATTGCTAATGTTGGAAACTAATTCAATATGTTAAGAAAAAAAAAAAAAAAAAAAAAAAACCCAGCGTGCTAGCCAAACAAAATATGTTAGCATACTGCAAGCCCACCCCTCACATTCGCAGGGCCTGGGCCAAAAGTACAAATGGAGGTCCACGTATCACATGTCTAAATACTGAAAAGGTATAAATCAAGCTCACTAACTGTTAAAATACGTTCTGTCTGCTTACAATGAAAAAACATGCCTTCCTAATGACCTGGAAGCCAGGTGTGAATTCAGAGTTTGGGGATACCTTGGCGCTCCTTTCAGAAATGGCGCAGCAGGGTGAGAGCTGGCTCCCAGTCCCCAGCCCTTATCTTCCTACCCCTGGCTCCGTCCTGCATTGCCAGGGGCCTCATACACCCACGTGGACACTCCAGTCCACAAGTCCAAGTTCTGGCTCTACCCCTATATCTCAAATGGCCACTCCTTGACTGTCCCTCCAGCTTAGTGGTACCCACATCAAGGGTGCAGTCTGCCCTTGGGAGGACAGACCCAAATAGGCTTGGAGACCCAGAGTGTGGTCTAGAAGGAGGAGCATGGGCTCAGGGTGGTCACATCTCTTTGGTCCATGGGGTTAGACAAGGGCCAGAATGAGGCCCTTTAAAACGTGGGGTTCAAGGCAGGACCCTCCCTTATCAGATCTAAATGCAGTACTGGCATCAATTTGAGATCCCGGACTTCAATAATCAAACGCCCAGAAGTGAAGATATCTTGATTCTTGGCCTGGTTTTATGACTAACTAGCTATGTGACCGTGGATAGGTCACAATCTTTTGATGACTCGGTTTCTACGTGAATCAAATGGGGACAAATACCTTTTCTAACCAACTCATTTGAGAAATAAAATGAGATTATGCAGTGAAAATACTTTAAAAATAGTAACTAACTAGAGAAATGAAAAGGATAAGAAAATAATAACTGCCACAGACACAACTTTTATCAAAGGGAACAGATATATGAAGATCTCACTCAACACGTCATTAAAAAATCTATATTATCCCAAGATACGTGCTAAGTCAGTAAGAATTGAAATGACAGTACTTTTCACTGAGGGTCTTCCCTCTTTTCCAACAATTTTTTGGGATGAGTCTCTTATCACACTGATCTTAAAGGCTATTGCAGAAATAAATGAAACTAAACCAAAAACTCTGTGGATTTCAGTGATTCATGGCCCTTTACCCAAAACATAGCAACCACTTTTAATCAGCATTAAAGCAGGATCTCTTTTTAGGGGCACATGTGCTCTTCCTGTGATAGTTATTCTAGAAATGTTGGGTCCTGATTTTTAATGAAAGAAAACCAGTGGGAAAAGTGGCAAAGGGAAAAGACTATTTAAAAGAGGAAGGAAATATTAAAAATTTCCATAAACATCTAAATCAATAACAAGTCAGGAATTTTATTTTTAAAGATGTAAGGGAAAATAACTTCAGACCACAGGGGGAGACAAAATTGTACAAAGGGTAACTTGGTATACAAGGAAGCATTGATGTGACAGTAAATTTAAGAGTTCCTTCCAAAGAAATATTGTTTGATATTGATAATCATGCCAAAGCATACTTGGCCTGATACTCAAAGATACCTTTCTATTTAGACCAAGCCAGGACTGACTCTGAAAGCATAGCTAGAGAGGAGATAAGGTTTTGTATCTTCTTAAATACCCATGGAGGTGTTGGGAATTGTGGGAATTGGTTGTGTTAGAATGCCTAGCACCCATTTCCCCTGCCTAACAACACCGTTTTCTTTTGGGGGGGATAATCTCTTCCCCATAGGATACAGTCTGTGGATAGAGCTGATTATCATGAGATTTGTGATCCAAGTTAGGCCAATCAGATTCTTCCTCACTGGGATATGAGCTTTGAACAGACGGACAAAGAGAATGGGAATATTAGGAATGTCATCCCGTCTGAGTGGAGTATCCTAACCAGACTTTTGTGACCCTGGTCATGGTTTTTGCTTCCTAGATTCCAGAGCTTGATTGCTTCTTGCCCATTTTTGGGACTGGGTCTCCAGTCTTCCCTCAAGCCCGTGGGCCCCCTACATCCTTCTCTTAAACTCCCTTTGGCTTATGTTAGCCAGAGGTGTTTCTGTTGCATGCAGCCAAAGAACCTTAATGGACACAAGTTATCGTGTCCATTTATTGTCATACCCAATGCACCATGGGTACTGACTTTCAGTCCAATGTATCCAGTGTTTATTGAGACTTTCCATATACCTTGACATTCACACAAAAACAGTATAGAGGCTTAACACAAAAACAGTGGCACTATCCCAGGTTTCTTTTACCCAGTTACACATATTCAGCTTCTTTCTTGGTTTTCCTGAAATGCTGGAATGTTCATTTAGTTTTTCACTTCATAGTATGAGCTGTTCAAAAAATGGCCACCAGACTCGCAGCACTTCAAAGGGCACTCCCAGAATGAGTATGTAGTTGGAATCAGTATGACAGTGAGTCAGCCTGGTGAGCCTAAGGCCTGCTGAAAGATTGATGTGTCAATATCACATGCTTAGAAACCAGGTTCCAATGCACCTGACTGCCCTTGAACAAAGTTAGTGGAAAAGGCCGAAGAAATATTGTTTGATATTGATAATCATGCCAAAGCATACTTGGCCTGATACTCAAAGATATCTTTGAGTATATCTTTGGAAGGAAGAATGATGAAGGAAGAATGATGAAGATGGGAGATAAGTGGGGGGTGGGGGTGGGGGGTGGGTAGGTGAAGGTATGGAGGAAGGAAATGAAAAGGACGAGGAACTGATAGCAGAAAGTGCTTGGGTCACTGTGAGAGATGGACAAGAGAATAGGACATCAGGGGCCCTTATCTTGATATTTTTCTGTATGTCCACCAACCACAGGAGGTGGAGTAATTTAGAGGTTAAGAAGACAGGGACTCTAGGGCCAAACTACAGCTAGAGTGTGTTTGAACTTCAGCTTTACGACTTGCTAGCCCTATGACCTTAGTTAGGCAAGTTATTTAACCTCTCTGTGCCTCAATGCCCTGATCTGTAAAACAGGGTAATAATAACAAGACATGTAAATGCTCAGCATACTCTGATGCATTAGCACTCAGCAAATATTAGCTACCATTATTCATTCAACAAACATTTATTGAGCATCTATGACGTTCCAGGTGCTGTTCTGGTCCTTGGGCTATATCAGTAAACAAAATAGACAAAGATCCCTACCCTCATGAAGTTTACATGCTAGTGTGAGTGGGAGCGAGGGCAGAGAGAATTAAAGATGTTGGTGCTATTATTAATATCTGACCCAATTATTATTATCTGACCCAATATCCACCTATTCCACCAAATTTTCCAGAACTCCTTTAAATCCTTATCCTCTGCTTTAAACGTTCTGTTCATTTGGTGCCTTAACTGAAACCCATTTGGCCCTGAGGATGTGATTTTTCCCATTGCACTCAAAAGCGGGTTATGCTTTTTCTCTCACTGTCCACATATCCCAGAGCCTGAAGATAAAGAAGCTGATTTCCTTGATTCCCACGGCGACTTTCGTACCCTTTCTCCTCCTCATCCTATACAAACCACAGCTATTCCTCAGACTCTGTAACTCTTCTCGCATTTTGTTGCTGTCATCAACAACCTCCCCGTCACTCATTTATTGGACACTGGAACACCCAGTGCATTCGTCCTCCCTTTCACCCTTATGTCTGTCACCGTTCTTCATGACTTTAACATCCCGAGTTCCTTGGCCCCCTCACGTCCAGTGATCTGTTCTTCCACCTTCCTCAGTTACTTTAAAATGGCCATAGCCTAGACTTGTCATCACAACCTTTCAAGTGTAGATTTCATTTGTCATGTGATCTAACCACCAGTTTAATCTTTCCTGTTAACTTTTTCTAGTATTTCTCCTCCAGTCAATTAAGCTCACCTGCTCATTTATTATTTGTTTTGTTTTGTTTTGCTCTGTTGTGTTCTATTTATCACCTCCTCTCATGTCCTTGTTTGTCTCTTTACCCATCATCAATTTTATGGCCCATTATTGTAAACATTGCCTACATATACTACAAATATCCTCTACTCCTTTGCCCCTCTCTCCTCAAGCCAAACTTGTCTAGCACAACCCCAAGCTGATTAAACCCAACTACTGGAGAGAATAATATACTGAGTCGACTGATCACACTTTAAATCCATGACTACTGCAGTTCTCAGATAAGTACTCAATATCGCCCAGAAATCGTACATTGCTTCCCTAGTAAGTTCATTCTAATTCTTCCAAGATCACTCTTCATATCTCTTCTCCCTCTCAAATCTCCAGTGATCACCTACTTTCAGCTGAAGGTCTCAACTCTTGTCTCATTGAGAAACAGAAATAATCAGACAGAAACTCTCTCATCTCCCCATAGTGACATCTGCAAAGTATGGTGTAGTATTTGTCTTCCCTCTCATTACAACAGAAGTGTCCCTCTTCCTATTAAAGCCAAAACCCTCTACTTGGGTTTTGGAGGCCATCTATTCTTGATGTCTCAAGGACTTTGTTCCTGAGGTCATCCCCCTCCCTTATCTGCATTATCAGTTTCTTCCACTCTACTGAGTCATACTATCAGCATCAGCAACAAAGTACCCAGGTATCTCTTGTCTTTAAAAATCTTCCCTTCCGATACAACATTCTACTCCAGCTACCATCCTATTCTCTGTCTCCATCCTAATTAGTTTTACCTAGTGTATATGAAATGCTGCTGACTTTTTAGACTTTATTTTTGGAGAAGTTTCAGATTCACAGCAAAATTGATCAGAAGGTACACAGATATTCCCCTACCTCCATACGTGCATAGTCTCTGGCGTCGTCAACATTTCCCGCCAGAGCGGTACATTTGTTACAACTGATGAACCCACATCGATACATCATTTATCCTTCGCAGCCCATTGTTTGCACTAGGCTTCCCTTTGGTGTTGTATAAATACATAATGGTTTGAGTTTAGACAAATGACATGCATCCATCATTATAGTATCATATGGAACAGTTTCACTGCCCTAAAAATCCTCTGTGCTCTGCCGATTCATCCCTCTCTCCCCACTGGCCTCCGGCAATTTCTATATTGATGTTGTATTCAGCAAACCTGGTGAACTCTCTAATTATTTTAAATAACTTTCCTATACTATGGATTCTGTGTAAACAATCTTATTATCTTTAAGGAAAATAGCTTTGTCTCTTCCCTTTCCAATTCTTATATCTTTTTTGTGTGTGTGTGGTACGCGGGCCTCTCACTGTTGTGGCCTCTCCTGTTGCGGAGCACAGGCTCAGCGGCCATGGCCATGGGCCCAGCCGCTCCACGGCATGTGGGATCCTCCTGGACTGGGGCACGAACCTGTGTCCCCTGCATCGGCAGGCGGACTCTCAACCACTGCGCCACCGGGGAAGCCCGATTCTTATATCTTATTCTCTTTCTCTTCCCATTGCACTGGTACAATTTTCAGAATGGTATTGAATAATAGGGGTGATAGTAGGTATCATGATCCTTTATTTTCTGATTTTAATGAGAATACAGTTTAGGTTTTACCACTGAGTGTTTTGTTTATAAAGGTATTTGTTATATATTCTTTATCAAGTTAAGGAAGTTCCCTCCTATTCTTAGTTTACTGAGTGTTTATAGCAAAGGAACTTTGGATTCTATCTAATGACTTTCCTGCATCTGAAAAGGATCATAGACCTGTTCTATTTTAATTTATTACAGTGGCGTATTATAGTAGCAGCTTCTGATGTTGGGTAATCCTTCAATTTTTAAGAAATTTCAACAGAAGATTTTTTAAATGCACACACACACATACCATCATCATCTCTGGTAATATTTTATTTAGGAATTTTTCATCTATATTTGTAACAGACTAATCTACAATTGTATAGCCTTAGACTTCATCAAATTCATACTAGCCTCATAAATTGGGTATTTTCCCTCTTTTTCTACACTCTATATAGATAGTTTGTATTATATAGAAGTTAGCTGTTCCTTGCTTGATTGGTAAAGCATTCCTG
>NW_006781042.1:1453359-1454845 GCF_000442215.2 Lipotes vexillifer
ACCTAGGCCCAATGCCATTTGAGTGGAAGATTTTGAATAATGATTTAGTTCCTTCATGGGTTTCTGACTGATTTGAATTTTCCAATTAATTATCACTGATTGAATTTTAAAATTTTATTTTTCTAAAAATTATTGATTTAATCCATTGGCATTAAGTGGTCTATAGAGTTGTTCATAAAGTTGCTCATCCTACTTTATTCTAATTTTTTTCATCACAGCTATATCTGTAGTTATGAGTCATGGTGTCTTTTTAATCCTTAATATTATTTATTATGTTTTTGTCTTAGTTTCTTGAGCAGTCTTATCGAGTTTTATCTCTTTAACTAGTAATTTCAAATAATCAGCTTCTGGATTTGTTGAGTCCATTTTTTTTTTGTTTGCTTCTCTGTTTCTTTTCCATTAATTTCTGAACTGTATTATTTTGTTCTCTGCTTTTTCTGGACTTAATCTGTTGGTTTCCTTGTTTCTAGATTTAAATACCTAACTCCCTTATATTCACTCTATTTTTTTGTTAATGATTTTTAAGATTATAAATTTCTCTCTTAAGTACTGCCTTAGCTTTGTCTTCAAGCTTTGATATATGACTTCATTGTTTCTATTTTAACATATGAGTTACTTAGGAGCCTGATTTCCAAACACTTTTTTTTTTTTTTTTTTTTTTTTTTTTGCGGTACGCGGGCCTCTCACTGTTGTGGCCTCTCCCGTTGCGGAGCACAGGCTCTGGACGGGCAGGCTCAGCGGCCATGGCTCACGGGCCCAGCCGCTCCGCGGCTTGTGGGATCTTCCCGGATTGGGGCACGAACCCATGTCCCCTGCATCGGCAGGCGGACTCTCAACCACTGCGCCACCAGGGAAGCCCCTCCAAACATATTTTAAACTATTTTTTATTGACTTTTTCTTATTTAATTCTTAGCAGTTCTTAAAAATTTGTTGAGACCCCCTTTGTGGCCTATTATGTCAGTTCATGTAAATGTTCAATGTTTTCTTAAAAAAGAATATGTATCCTTTATTGTTGAATTTTGAGTAAAGGGTCAGTTTGTAGTTATATCTTTTAAGTTCTTAATAAGTGTCTTTGTAAAAATGAATTTAAATCTCCTACAATGATTGTATATTTGTAATTCTCTCAGTTTTTATTTTATATATTTCAAGGTTTTGAGGTTATGTTTTTAGAGGCATGCAGGTTCATGATTATTATGTCTTCTTGATGTAGAGTTCCTTTTATCATTATGACTTTCTCTTTATCACCTTTAATATATATTGCCCTATATTCTATTTGTCTGTTATTAATACTCTGACCTGACCTTTCTTTTGGTTAGTATTTCCTGGTATATCATTTGCCATCTATTTATTTCTAAGTTTCTGTGTGGTTTGGCCTAGGTGTGTCTTTTGAAAACAGCCCATAACTGGATACTTTAAAAATGCTTATCTGGGGCTTCCCTGGTGGCGCAGTGGTTGAGAGTCCGCCTGCCGATGCAGGGGACGCGGG
>NW_006781042.1:1455128-1463259 GCF_000442215.2 Lipotes vexillifer
AAAAAAAAAAAAAAAAAAAATGCTTACCTGATAATCTCTAATTTTTATTAGATACCTTTAATCCACTTACACTTATTGTGGTTATTATTATATTTGATTTATTTCTTCCATATTATTTATTCTATTTATCTTCCTTCTTTGTTTCTTCATTTTTTTTCTCCTTTCTTGCCTTCTCTTATATTGATAAGGTGTTCTGTATTCCATATTTTCCTCCTTGTTGGTTTGGAAGCTATAGATTGAAGTTCTATTCAGTTTCACCCTAAAGTTTTACCACCTACATTGAATTGCAAATGTTTGAAAGTATAAAGATTTTCCGTATCTTATCCTCCTCTGAACAGGCAAAAGTTTTAGCACATTTTAACTATCTAATGAACACTCCCTCTCCCATCATATTATCTTGATTAATATTTTGTTTTAACCTTTATTTTAAACTCCAGGTTTAGTTATCTTTATAATCTGTTGAAGTGTATTGTAATCAATTTACTTCTGTGCCCACTGTAAATTCTTGATTTGTATACCCTACTCAGGATTCAGTTTTCTTCATGTTATAATACACACTTTAATGGTACTTTTAGTGAAGATCCAAGGCTGACAAACTTCATTTATTTTATTTTACTTCGAAAAACTCCTTTATTTTTAACTCAGTTTAAAGTGCCAGTTTAGCTAGGTATAAAACTCTAGATTAACAATTTTTTTTCCTCTCAGATCTTTGAAGATATCATCCCACTGTCTTCTGCAATCTATTGTTGCTACTGAGGTGTCTATTATCAATGCAATTGTTATTCCTTAACGAGTACCGTCTCTTCTGGTAACTTTCAATATTGTCTTTTTTTAATCCTTGAGATTCTATAGTTGCGCTACAAAATATATAGATGTTGATTTATTTTTATTTATCCTGCTCAGTATTCAAAGTGCACTTTTTCAGTTAATATCTTTTCAAATGTTGATTCTTCACCATCCCCTCCAGTTTCTTCCAGAACTCTTACTAGACATAAATTGGAGCTTCTCAATCTATCTTCCACGGCCTCTGACTCTGGGCTGCATTTTGGGTGATTTCTTAAATACTACCTTCCCATTTGCTAATCCCCTCTTCATCCATGTCCTGTCTAGAGTTTATTCTATTTAGAGATTTTACCTTTCCACTTGGTTCTTTTTATATTTACCAGTTCTTGTTTCATTTATGCCTGCTTTGTTTCACAATTTTCTTTTAAAAATAGATGTTATTCCTCTTTGAATATTTAAATGCACTTAACTTAAAGTCTTTGTCAGATTGTTCTATTCATTTCTTTTGGACAAAATTCATCTAACAAATGTTAATTTTGTTGACTGTTTTTCCTGGTGTTGAATATCTTTGCTTGGGTGCCAATTTGAGTGGGCTGTCCTTTTACTTTCTTTCTCCTGACCTTTTCTACCCTAGAGGTTTTATAGATGTCTCTGGCTCAGAACCAAGTGATGGCTTGAGATCTGCCTAGCCATGGTATTAGTGATCTCTCCCTGAGTAGTGGAAGCATCCTGGTTTCTGGCTGCTGAGCTGTGACTACTTCCTCCTTCATCCAAAGGCTTACAGTTTCATGGAAGCAGTCCTAGGTAGTGTCACATGCATCTTTTTTTCAACCTCCTTTCCCTAATGAGAAAGTTCTACTTCAGTGCTTAATTTTAAGCCATGAGCCTAAATCCAGTCATCTACCATGCTTGGAGCAATTTAGTCCCTTTTACTCCACAGGAGCTTCTTGTAGTGCTTCTGGATTTGAAGTTCAGCCAAATACAGCTTCAGCCTTGTTTACCATTTCAACATTAATTCACCTAGAAAAAGAAAATTAGCTTCATTTGCTGAAGCATTTGCTGAATTATTTGGAGTTGGACAGACCAGGGTGTTAACCACAGACCCACCACTTAACAGCTGGGAGATTGGGGGAAAGTTTTCTAACTTGCTTGAGACTCAGTTTTCTCATTCATCAATTAGAAATGATAATACCTACCTCATAAGATTGATGGGATAAAGTTTGAAACAGTGTTTGACACCCAGTAGATGCTCACAGTACATATTAATATGATTATCAAACAATCATTTTAAAAGGTAAATATTTAGTTTCAAACAAATCCATATTTGTAGTCAGAATTCTTTTCCCACTAAATATGGTACCTGGACTCAGAGACTTTCTCCTTAGTACTCTTCATGCCCGCCTCCTGGTACTTACTGATCAAGATGCTTAGTAATATGAATTTTAGCAGGCTGATCATAGGTTCTTACAACAGATATGATAAAATTTCATTAATTTTGTTTGTACTTTATGATTTATATCCAACTTTCAAAGTATTCTTGAGACAGTTTACAATAACAGACACGTGTACAATAAGTTAGATGAATAAGAAAAAGAGAAGTTTGAACCACAGAGGAGGAAGGGAACATAATTATAAAACCTGAGTTAAACGTTACTGTAATTGAGCATTAAATTTGTTCAAGGCTTCTTGGCAGCTGAAGGCAAAAGAGAGGAAATGTGGTGGGTGACATAGTTCTCAATAGCTAAAGTTTTTCTCTTAAGTAGTTTAGCAAGGTTATGATGGGCTAAAAACCTTTTGGGGGTTGAGCTCCATTCAGGGTGCATGGTGCAGAAGAAGGAATTCTCTACACGAGTCTATCCCCACGGCTTTAGCAATAGGTTGAACAACTCTGGATTTGGATGGTTTAGTGCCAATATTGTATGACTGGAGCCAGGAAGCTGGGATTGATGACTTTTTAAAGAGTAATGTTTTGAAAAGTTCAGATATTTGTCATCGAAATTTGGAAAATACAAAAGAGTATAAGGAAAACAAAAATATCTCTTTGTAATCCCATTGCCTAGAAACAATCTTTATTAAAACTTTCGTGAGTTTCCTTCTAGACGTTTTTCTACGTGAACATATATTAGCTGATGACTTGTAGTTTTCTTCCAGTTAGATGACTATAAATTAGGTGGTCTTTGGCCCAAGTGGTTGTTATATTTAATAATAAGAATATCTGCCGCTCGCCTACTGAACGTCCAACGCGCTCTTGGTATTTACACTCCTTCTAATACCAAGAGGTACAAGGCAGTTTCTCGTGTTTGCAGAGAGGTTATGTAACTTGTCTAAACAACACCCAGTAAGAGGAGGAGCAAGAACACACGTTTGGGTGTGTCTGACTGTGCAGCGTAGTGTTTTTCTCTTACCAGGTGCTGCTTCTCTGAGACACAGGCATCTCCCTGGATCCTGGTGCTTTCCTGGGACTCCTGGGAGTCGGGGTGCCTGGGTCTGACATCAGCTCAGCTGGCTCCTGGGCTCCGAATGGCCGGAACAGAAAGCAGAAGGAGGTTGTTCTTTCCCTCCTCTCTTTCTTCTTTTCTCCCCTTCTCCTGTATGCTGGAGGTCAAGAATCTAACTTGTCTATGTTCCCAGGTTAGCTCAGGCAGCTGTTCTGATGGGTTTAGCACGCTAAAATATTGTAATTCAAACATCTTTTATGGGGATCAAGGTAAGAGAAAGTCAGGAATCCTGGTTCTGTTTTCAGTCTGCATGATACCAAAGAGCATGGAGCATTTTTGCCTACCATTGTTATTATTGTGCTTTATAACTGAAGCTTTGTGCAGATGTAACTTTCCTCTCTCTTGAGCCCTTATCTGCCCAGGAACTTCTCTCTTGGGTGAGTCACAGGCTGAAGCATCCTACAGCAGCCCCTAAGTAGCCACTAAGAGCCTGCTACCTCTGCACAGACCCAGGTCACATGGTCACCAGGACAGGCTGCTTGCCACATCCAGAAGGGGCAGTTAATTGTGAGTGGTCTCTGGCCAATGCAAGCAGTGTCCTGCGGACAGGGGGTGCTTTCTGGCTGAAAACTGGCCAATCTTCTCCCTTCTCCATCACCACTATTGGGGACTGATGAGCTAAGTGTTGAAGAACCAAGAGGCCTAAATGTCGGGGCTCCTGGGCGCCCACACGGTGAGCTGAGAGCCTCTGAGTGGTGAGCTCTGAGCTCCTGGTTGAATCAGGCTGGGTTGCCAGCGGGCGTGAGTCAGCAACCGAGATGCCCCCTCTCCGCAACATTTGCAAAACTCTAAGCACAGGGCTTTGTCTTTCCTAGCAATTACTCATCTGACCCTGGCATTCCAGAGCCTGCTTCCTGAAGGAGATGTTTGTGAGAAGAAAAGTTTTCCAAGAGGATGTTACACACCTGAGCTTCCACACTCTGTGCAGTGGTAATTCATCTCAACTGCCGGAAGTATAATACATGGCAAACCATGAAGAGGCTGGTTTTCCCGATGTGCCAAGTGACTTGCCCCTAATGTTTGGGACCCATTTAATAACAATAACAACCAGAGCACAAACAGTAATAATAACAGCAAATAACTCTTAAATAGCACTGAACATGTGACAGTCAGTAATCTAAGCACTTTACCTATATTAACTCATGTATTTCCCTCATTTTACAGATAAGCGATGAAGCACAATGAATTTAAATAACTCGCCTAATGTCACAGAGCTAGTAAGAGGCTGAGCCAGAATCCCAGGAATTCTAGTTTCTTAACCCAGCTCACAAGTTTGCGTCGGATGTTCATGTGAGAGGAATAGTGGAAGATTGGAGAAAATCACAAATTTTGCAACATATAGCTTCTCTAATCCAAGGGTGGCTCAGGTTGTCCACCCACACTTAGCATATCAAGGTTCTGTCATGTTAATTCCATATTCTACATCTCAGAGAAGTTGTGGCTGGCTATTTGGAAGGGGAGAAAAAAAAATCCCCCAAACCTTGAGCTGGCGAGAAGTGTTTGGAATTTTGGATGCATGTGAAGAGCAGCTCACTGTAGCACCACAGGGTTTATGGACCACACTGGGGAAAAGCCCTGGCAACACTGCCCAGAAACGGAACATCCCTAGTTGAGAAGAGGCCCCATCCAGGGAAAACTCTGATGGCTGGAGTGCGCACATGTAGATGGTAATTGGCCAGGGGCGCGGTGAGAGTTTCCAGACAGTCACTGGGAAAATGCTGAGGTGGCCATCAGCATTTTCCACCGCCAGTTCATGGACCCTGGAGGAGTTTGTTGTCTTTCACGTTGTAGCTGTCTACCAGGCCCTGGATTAGTTTCCTGTGGCTGCTGTAACAAATTACCACGAATGTAGTGGCTTGAAGCAATACAAATTTATTATCTTACAGTTCAGGAGGTCAAAAGTCTGACACAGGTCTCGCTGTGTTAAAATCAAGATGCTGGAAGGGCTGTGTTCCTTTCTAGAGCTTCTAGGGGAAAATTCATTTTCTTCCTTTTCCAGCTTCAAAAGGCTGCCCACATTTCTTGGCTTGTGGCCCCCTCCCACCTTCAAAGCCAGCAACGACCCATCAAAATCTTTCTCATAACACATCACTCTGACTCTCATTCTTCCGCTTCCCTCTTCCCCATTTAAGGACCCTGTGATTACATTGGGCCCACCTGTATAACCCAGGATGCTACTATTTTAAAGTCAACTGACTAGCAACCTTAATTTCAACTGCTTCCTTAATTCTCCCTCGCCATATAATATAACATATTCACAGGTTCCAGGGATTAGGACCTAGACAGCATTGTGAGGCCATTATTCTGCCTACCGTAGGACCCAAATGGAAAAGCTGAGAACCCCAATCATGGGCATTCACAGCCCAGCTGAGAGCCTGCTAAGCAGCTGGCAGTCTCTGCTGCAAGCTGGAGAAGGCTCACCGGGGGTCTGCCTCAGAGAAAAGGTTGGGAAATCACATAAATGATGCCTAAAGAGCTACCGAAGCACCCATCTTCTTGAGAAGATGCAAAGAACTCAAAGTCTAGAGCATCAATATTTCTACTTCCAGTCAGAACTTAGATGTATCCAGAACATTTCTTAATCATGTGCTTTGGATGTTAGGCGCACTTTTTTCAAAAGCAGCTTGAGCCTGCGGGCGTGTTTCGCCTGTCTCCCTTCTAGGGTAGTGACTGTAGTACTTGCAATGTGCTTATATTTCTTGGTCTTGACACAGCTCCTTCAGGAGTGTACAGGAGTGAGGCCTCTAATTCCAACATCTACTGGGTTACCTGCTCAGGGTTTACCCCATCCATACACTTTTAGTCTGCCCAGGCTGACAAGGTTGGATTTTTAAATTTTAAGCATCTTAATATGATGATTATTATTTAATTTTTCAGTGCTTCGAAGCCATTCCAGGATCATGGCAGTAGCTTTCTCTGTTGGTCCATTATGAACAGTGCTAATTCCCTGTGTGATTTTGGGCAGGTTACTTGACCTCTCCTTGTCTCAGTTTCCTCATCTGCACCATCAGGATAATAATAGCACCTACCTCACAGGGCTGGAGTAAGGAGTAGATGAGTGACCACACGAAGCCCTTAGAACAGTGCATGGTACTTGGTAAAGCTGTGATACATCTTGGCTGTTATGAGTATCAAAAGACCTAATAAGACATGAACCTCTTCTCTTATAGTCAGAGAGCCAGCCGTTTTGATACCTCCAGAACACTGATATTCACACAATCTTGAGTGCAGCAGGCACATTCCTAAGCAAAATTCCTTTTTGTATTGCTCTACAGGAATACTGTTCCCATAAGGGCTGTTTCTTGTAGTCAAAGGGAGGCCTCAAGGCCCATTTCAAGTGGGTGGATGACAGGCAGATGGAGAGCTGAGTAGCTGTGCTAAGGCCAAGAGGCCAAGAGAAAACTGCTCTTCTCAGCTTGGGATAGGGGCACAAATACAGCAGAGGAGGTTCTCCTGGGGCTCTCTGGTGCCCACAGTTTACCCTGATCCAAACTCAAAAGGGGAGCCTCCTAGGACAGTGTCATGTGGCCCTCATGGTCAGCCCAATCCTACTAATTCAAAAGGCCACCTGGACAATCCTTCTCAGGAACAGATCTTGGCCAAGACCATTCGAATCCAGCTTCAAACCTCTATGCCCCATCTCCACTTCCATCTCTGCACTCTGTGGCACAGCGTTGAACACCACAGAATGGTCCTTGGGTTCTACAAAGAAGCATGAGTCCTCATGCTTCCCACACCACCCCAGGACCGCTTGCTGACCTCTGACCTCTGACCTCATGGCTGGTAGTCTGCTTTGCGGTAGTTACCCAGCCTACCTCCAGATGGCCAGATCCCACCGCCAAGTCCAGAAGAGCTTCAGGGCTGGAGAATTTAAAACTCAAACGGCACAACGGCCACATAAATTCCTCAAATATGCACCCCAAAACAAAAGAGTCCCCGGGGATTCAGTTTCTCTCACTAAGTTTGAGCTGAGGGAAAAACATTTTAATGGCACATAAGGAAAGCTGTCAGAGAACTGTTTTGCTCAACATCAAATGCATTCCAGGCCTTATCTAATCAGGGAGTCTTCACAGCTGATGAAGAGGCCGTTCCTGCAAATTGTTTCCGAGCCAGGGAGAAGAGCCTTGATTTTAAATACAAAATAATGGTCCTTTTGGCACAGGCAAAGTCGGTTGGCAGCTGGAGGTTTGGGGTGACCCCTGACCCTCTCCCACAGTTCCTCCTGAGTCCTGCTGCACAAAACTAAGCCATCCTCAAATCCCAGGCTCTAATTGGCTCTGGTTTGTTTTGCTTTTCTATTCTATCCAGAGCTTCAAAAGGCGCTTCCATAATTGTTTGAGGCATGAAAAAGGCAGGTTTCAGCTTTCCTAACTGGAATTGGAGGTAATTACTGTCTTGCCCACACGAGCCGGTACATGCTTCAGATCAGATGCTCCTGGGTTGTTTTATAAAGTGTAGCTTGGCCTCTGAGCCAGGAGAGGGAGGATGATGGAAGCTTCCAAAGTCTTTGTTCCAGAGAGAGAAGAATCTGAACACCTCAGAAATGCTGAAGGGAGTTTCCACATTCTTCTGCCGTCACTGCAAGCTCTACCCAGGAGGTCTGGCCTGAGAAGACTGTGTCCTCGACCTCATTCTAGAAAATTCAGGAGACGTTTTTTTGGTCCTCTCTCTTAAGAGACAGAAGCTGACACCTCACAGAATTCCCGTTTTGTTTGTAATCAGAAATTATGGGCTCGGCCTGGGCTGTCCTCCTGTAAAACCTCAGGACAGGGCCAAACTGAGCCAGGCATAGTAAGAGCCGCCTCAGAGAACCCGACTGCGGTTCACTTTTTTTTTTTTTTTTTGGGACG
>NW_006781042.1:1463496-1466927 GCF_000442215.2 Lipotes vexillifer
GGCCATGGCTCACGGGCCCAGCCGCTCCGCGGCACGTGGGATCTTCCCGGACTGGGGCACGAACCCGCGTCCCCTGCATCGGCAGGCGGACTCTCAACCACTGCGCCACCAGGGAAGCCCATGCGGTTCACTTTTGTACACTTAGGACAGCAAGCCCAAACACGGGGTCTCAGATTCACCTCCCCGAGTGTGGTCTG
Organism: Lipotes vexillifer; assembly: GCF_000442215.2. NCBI lineage: Eukaryota > Metazoa > Chordata > Mammalia > Artiodactyla > Lipotidae > Lipotes > Lipotes vexillifer. The sequence goes on from NW_006781042.1 coordinate 1,463,694, forward strand.
GGAAGCAAGACCCTATTTCAAATCTCAGCCTGCTGTCTGTGTGTCCACAGGCAGCTGACTCACATGGCAAATCCTCCATGCCTCCCCGATTGTGGTCTGGGAAGCAAGACCCTATTTCAAATCTCAGCCTGCTGTCTGTGTGTCCACAGGCAGCTGACTCACATGGCAAATCCTCCATGCCTCCCCTCTAGAATGAGGACAGTGGCCCAACCTCAGAGGGTTGCTGTGACATCTAAACAAGGTCCACCTTGTGTAAAGTGCTGGAGATAGTACCTACACATAGTGAGTGCTCAGTTAACGCTAGCTGTTATTAGCTAACGTAATCGTCAGGGGCATGGCCATGGTGCCAAAGAATCCACTCTGCAAATGATGGAGGTTTTCAAGACTCTAGGGATTCAGGAGAGGAGGAAGAAGCGAAACTGCTGCAGCAACAATGGAAGGAAGCTGGAGGGGGAGCAGAGTGCTACCCCCTCCCCAAATGTCTTCCTGCCCAAGCGCATGGCCTTAAACATATTGGGTTTCCTGAAAGTGCACAGATTTGAGATTTAGTTGTGCCTTTGTTCAACGATATATCTCACTGGGGACTAGCTGGTTAAACGGCATTCACACATCAGTGTGAACTGGTTTACTTGCTTTCATCCTAACATCTACACACTTAGCGTCTCCAAGGGGCCAAGGAGCTTGGGACTGAGGAGGAAAGAGAAAATGATAAGAGTCATGAAGCACTGCCCAGGACACGGCTAGTTGTTCAGATTCTGGGAGTTCCAGTTTCATCCACTCACTGGCCCACAGACAGCCTGCCTGGCTCATGGGAAAAGAGGAGGTGGGAGTCACGTGTCCAGGGGGCCCTGAATTGCTTTTCTGACTTCTGTATTTGTGTGTCAACCACTCCTAAATGCAACTGACCGCTCTTTTCAAATGGCTTCCAGGACTCCTGCCTTCTCCTCTGCCTAAGAGAGCAACATACGGGCAGCCCAGGGTGCAGGCCTCAGACCTCGCCTCTCCTTTTACACACCATTCCTAAATTATCTCATCTGGACCCTCTGATGAGGGCTCCACTCTGCTTCTGTGTTGCCAACTCCCCAGCCAAAGTGCTCTCCTGATTTGGGTATTCAGTTGCCTACTGGACAAGGTATAATCATATATTTATTTTCATACTTTTTTGTATAGTATCTGTCTCTCAATAGGCTGTAAACTTCATGAGCATGAGCTGCGTTCTATCTGCCTCTTGTCCTCCCCTACGCCCAGCCCAGTGCCTGACACACAGTAAGTCCTCACTAAATATTTGCTGAAGGGATGAGTGATTTCAAAGTAGAGATGAGGGCTTGGGTCAGGCAGAGAGTTTTTAGGCACAAGAAGGCCATAAAATCCAGCAAAAAATACTTGACATCACATCTTGTTTTCCTGAAGTAGGCTATTTGGCCACTTCCCCCTCCCACTTGATGAAGTTTCATATTTAATAAAAGCCCTGAACAGTTAGAACAAACATGTAGGCCCTGATCATGAACTTGATAGACTGCTTAGAACCTAAATGCCTGGCATGGGGAGTGCCTAAATTATACTCATCAACATGGTCGACTCTCAGTTTTCCATTCCAGTGGATAATCTAATAGCCAATAATCTAATAGTCTGTAATTTAATAGTTTATAACCTTGAAAGTCTTACATGTGGCTTTGGATTATGTTTCTGAATTTGCATCAGGATATAAGGAGCTCTGATGGTTTAGAAATTCACAATAATTTGAGCTCAGATGTCCAATGTCACCGTCCCGGTTGCCTATTAAGGGCTCGTCTCGGCTCCAACCACATGCAGAAAAAATACTGCATTGGGCTTGGGAGGAAAATGCGTTGGTTTTTTGGGTCATCAGAATTGGGGTCCAAACTTCAGCCCTTTCACTTACCAGCTCTGTTTTCATGTGACCTGGTCTGGTCTCTGCTTTCTCACCAATACCTACCTCCAAGAACTGTTAGGAAATGCAGTCAAGTTCTCAGAGAAAATTCATCTGAACTATTCCCCCAGGTAGATGCAAAACAGGTCAAAGGCAGAGTTGGGCCCTCTGCAAAGTTTCTGTTTCACATCTGAGGAAAGAAAGATTTCTCTTTTCTTCTCTTTTTCTTTCTTCTTTAAAGGACCTTCTCTTCCAGGCCCAGTGGGCTAAAGTAAACAAGGTCCTTGCTTTACAAGTCATATCTGGAAAGCTCCTGCTAACACGTGTACAAATCTGGAAGAAAAACACTGTCCTAGGCAATCTAATACGGAAACTGACTGTGGGCCCTGCCTGGACTCCTCTGCATAGGTAGGGCATCCACTGACCCTACCGATGGTATGAATGGTGTGACTTTCTTCATGTTAATGCGTATGTCTGGGCATTTGCTCATGTTGCCTTGGGTCCAAGTCTCAAGGTTAGAATGTGGAGACATCCTGAGATCCAAGGCAGAACCAGTCATGTTGTCAGTGGGTAGATGGGACCCCAGAGTTCCCACCTCCTTTTCCTGTCATGAAGTTTATATGTCGAGGGAAAACAGCTGTCCATGCGCAGGCCAACTGGGACTGAAGCCAGCTGTTCCTTCCAGATGCCAAAAGCCAGATGTACACCCACTCTTCTTTCCCACTCCCTAAGCCTGAAGTCTCAAACTTTATCGAATTTATTAATAACCTCGCTAAAAATGCATTTCCCCAGGCTCCCCCTCCAGAGAATCTGATTCAGTTAGTTCAGGTTGGCCAGGACATCCGCATTTAAAATGACAATACCCCCACCCCTACCTTCTTTTCTCCCTAGGAAATTCAGATATAATTGCTCTGAGAATCATACCTTGAACAACAATCTCTACAGTGAAGGCTGGCAAATGTTTAACAACTAGTCTTGGAGGGGAGAAAGTCTGGATTGTAGCCTGTTGATTTCTGTGATGTAAATATCCCCATCACGGTCAATTCAAGCTACCAACACGACATCCTGATTTTGAAGATGGGAAAAGGTATGTGCAATCAATCCTTACAAGCTCATAGGAACTGCTTCCAGCAGGCCACTGGATGGAAGCCTCTGGATGCCTCTGAATGGTGGTTCCTGGGCTCTGGCATAGAAAGGCCACTGTTCAGCTCACGATGTCACATCTCTTAGTTTAGTTTTGTTTTTCCCTAAATCCCTAGCTCTTTGAATGGTTTGTTTTAGTGACTGGTTCCCAGAGACCTCTAGGGGTCCCAAAGCAGAAAGAGAGGAAAGGGAGAGGGAAAGAG
>NW_006781042.1:1467009-1483994 GCF_000442215.2 Lipotes vexillifer
GGGAAAGAGCTCCAGGAAAGAAATCGCAATTAGCGTGGGATGCTGGCCTCAGCCACACTGACAACCTTGTTCAACCCAGCTTTCAGCGGGGGAGGAGGCTTTCAAACACCTGCTTCTGCCTTCGTTTGATAAGCTTTCTGGTCGACTCACATAAACCTGATCTGCTGACCTGGGGGATGATGAAAAGGCTGAGTGTTGGGGACCTGAGGGGATGAAAGGGGCTGGGGGAGGACCATGGGGTGGTCATATGACCCAGGGTGGCCAGAGGCTTAAGGCTCCCCCTTTGTCGCCCTGGCTCTGGCCCCGTGTTGGAAGGTTTTGGTGATTTCCTCCCGCCCCCGACTAGGCGACCAGATGTGGAAAGGTCTCCAGTTCCCAGGGCTCCGGACACAACTGCTCGTTGTTTCTCGCCCGCAGACAGGGCGTGCGATCACAGGCAGAACAGCTACACAATCACTCACCAAAGAGCTGAGCCCAGTCAGGTGCGGGTTCAAACCTACTCTGCACGTCCGCAGCAAAAAGCTGAACTGAAATAGACTGAAAAGTAACCCCATCCCTCCCTGTCTTGCTCTAAGTCCACTTGGTAGGGATGCTGAGGACTTCAGGAGAGGCAAGGCCAACAGCTCTTCCACAATGATAAAAATCCTCATGGATGCCGTGACCTTTTGAACAAATGCAGCCTCTCGGGCCTGCTGCTTCTCTCATCCTTATCGCAGTACTGACAGAGTGAGTGAGCCCTCTATCCACTTCAGGCTTGGAGCTTGAAGGACCCCACTACTCTGAAAAGGATGCCTTCTGCAGTCCACTGAGCTTTCACTGCTCATTGGATGAAAGGGAGAGAAGAAAAGTGTTATAAAGGAAGGGGTGCAGGCGTTAGCTTCCTTGTTTACCTTAATTATACCACCCTGATCATCCGAGGAATTTCCCAGAACCTAGCTTCCTCCCCCATCCACATACCTTTCAAGAGTGGGGCACACGGAAGCCTAAAAATACCCTAACCTCCCTTGTATAAAGAACCTGTCTCATCTAGTCCATCCACAAGAATAAGCCGGTATCTAACAAGCCAATGTTTCTAGCTTATGCAACAAATGGTGGCCATTACAACCTGACACAAAGACCTGGTACATGCATGTATTAGCATGTAGCTCATTCACCTACAAATGCTGGAAGTGATGGAATGACACCCATTTCCCTAAAGCAATGGGTCTCAAAGTGAGTTCTATGGACCCCTGGGGTCCCTGAGACCCTAAGAAGGTATCTGCAAGGTCAAAACGATTTCCATAATTCCAAGATGTTATTTGCCTGATTCACTGTGTTGACATTTGGGTAAAACTGTCATATTCTTCACTGCCGCTAAGTCGCAGGACAGAAAAAAAAAAAAAAAAAAAAGAGGAAATCGGTTTCACTTAAGCATGTCCACGATGAAGCAGTAAAAATTATTACTTTTATGAAATCTTTGCCCAAAGTCCACGTCTTTTGACTACTGTGTGTGGCAAATTGGAAAGCAAGCACAACGCACTTCTGGTGCATCCTGAGGTACAATGGTTGTTCGGAGAAAAAGCTTTTGTGAGAGTGTCCAAGTTGTGAGCTGAACTGGCCACTTTCATGAAACACCATGTTTACTCGAAAGGACCAATTTACCATGGTTATTCAGACTTGGTTATTGGAGACATTTTCTCCAAAATGAACAAGCTGAACCTGTCACTTTAAGAGAGATAATTCACAGTGCTTGTTGTCAAAATAAAAGCTTTCAAGCAAAAATTAGAATTTCTGAAAACTTGTATCTGTCACAGTGAACTTAACACCTTCTCAATACTTAGAGAGGTTTCTGAGGAGATCAGTGGTGATATTAACAAATGTGAATTTTTAGTTTTCATCATGAAATAGATCAAACTCAGATCTGCATAGCTTAGTGAAGCAATATTTTCCAAACGACCATGCATGGTATTACAAAATCATGCATGGGCAAAAGATCCATTCAGCGCAGCACAGACCAAACAGATTTTAATCTAACTAAGTACAAAGAGTTCATTGAGACAGTTTCAGATTCCACATTGCAACTAACCTTTAATAAACGACCATTTATTGAGTTCTGGTATAGTGTAAAGAAGAATATCCACAATTATCTAAAAAGGCTATTAAAAAATACTCCTCCCTTTTCCAGCTATGTATCTATATGACGCTGGGTTTCCTTCATAAACTTCAACCAAAACAACGTTATCACAGCTGATTGAATGCAGAAGCAGATATGAGAATCCAGCTGTCTTCTATTAAGCCAGACATTAAAGGGATTTGCAAAAATGTAAAACACTGTCATTCTTCTCATTAAAGTTTGTTCTCTTTTGTTTTGGAAAACACAGTTGTTTTTACAGTAAGACTGTGTTATTTTAAACAAATTAACAAAGTTATCAATTTTTATGAATTAATAAATGTGAATTTATTCATATAAACATATATTAAATGGATTAACAAATAATTATTAAATAGTTTTCTGTTTTAATTTTTAATATGGTAAATGATTTAAATATCTATCAATCACTGTGTAGCAAAATACTCCCAAGCTTAGTGGCCTGAAACAATAGTCACTAAACGGATAAAGAAGATGTGGTACATGTATATGCTGGAATACTACTCAGCCATAAAAAAGAATGAAATAATGCCATTTGTAGCAACATGGATGGACCTAGAGATTATCATACTAAGTGAAGTAAGTCAGACAGAGAAAGACAAATGCCACATGATATCACTTATATGTGGAATCTAAAATATGATACAAATGAACTTATCTACGAAACAGAAACAGACCCACAGACATAGAGAACGGAGGAAGATGGTTCCCAAGAGGAAGGAGGGGTGGGAGAGGGATGGATTGGGAGTTTGGGGTTAGCAGATGCAAGGCTGGCATATATAGCATATATATATATATATATATATATAGAGAGAGAGAGAGAGAGAGAGAATGGATAAACAGCAAGGTCCTACTGTATAGCACAGGGGACTATATTCAATATCCTGTGATAAACCGTAATGGAAAAGAATATGAAAAAGAATGTGTATAACTGAATCACTTTGCCGTACAGCAGAAATTAAATACAACATTGTAAATCAACTATACTTCAGTAAAATAAATTTAAGAAAAACCACACAATCGTCACTTGTTAGCCCTCAGAGTTGCTGTGGATGAGGAATTCAGGAGTGGCTTGGCTGGGCTGTTCTGGCTCAGGGTCTCTCAAGAGGTTGTAGCCTTAAGCCAGTTGTGGCTGGCTCGAGAGGGGCCTCAGTTCCTATTCACGTAGGTGTCTCCCAGTGTACTCAAAATATGGTGACCGGCTTTCTCTAGAGTGGACAGTACAGGAGACCAGGTGGAAACCTGTAGTCCCTTTTAAGGCCTAACCTCTGAAATCACACATCCTCACTTCTGCCACTTTCTGTCTGCACACAGACCAGCCCTGATTCTCAACACACAGGGGCATGAATGCTGGGAGATAAGGCTCACTGGGGGCTATCCTGGAGGCTGACTACCCTGGGACTTATCAACAGATACAGCCACATAAACAAAGGCTTTTGGGGGTCCTCAACAAGTTTTAAGTGTATGAGGGAGTCCCAAAGACCAAAACATGAGAGCTGATAGCCTCAAGGAATTGATCCACATCTTAAAAGGGTGAGGAGTCTTTACTGATTCCTCTTCTCGTTCTCGTTCTCCTTCTTGTCTCCTTACTCATAGCCATACCATCATTTAGGCAACTTTTTGCTCACTTACCCTCCATGAGCTTGGGGACAGTTCCTTCTAGCTCTGTTTCTTCTGAACTTGAACTTACCGGGGGCCCCCTTATGAGTTTAACCCTCCCTGTAGCCTTGGCCTGTTGGATTTTTGCCTGGCAACGCTTGAGGCTCACGTCAGCTCTAGTCCTTCTCTGATCAGGCTCCCTGAACGGCTCGTGTCTCCAAGAGGGGGCCAGGTGGGAGAGGAAGAGCAGCTCTGGGCCAAGCGCCTAGAGGCACTGGAGAGACAGCAGTGAGCTGCACAGGCCAGGGTCCCTGCCCTCGTGGAGATGACAATTCTGGAAGCGAGGAGAGAGCAAAACAATAAATACAACCAACACCAAAATGATGTACACTTGGCCCGCTGCGGAAGAGGAGCCTGCAAATGTGTGGATTTCGGTATCTGTGAGGGCTCCTGGAGGGGCGACTGTTGTATGTTAGCAAGTGCTAACTAAGTATTAAGGGGGGAAAGGCAGAGTCAGGTCAAGGGGAGTGGGAGTGCAAGGGGCGATGGGGAGAGCTTGAGATGAGCTAGAAGGTGACATTTTAGTGAAGACTTGAAGAGGTGAGGGAACAGCTGCAGCAAAGGCCCCAGTGTGGACACATATCTGGTGTGTTTGAAGGTGACTGGAGATGAATCAGGGAGGGGGAGGGGGAGGGGGAGGGCAGAAAGGTCAGCATCAACAGGGGCGAGATCCTTCAGGGCCCCGACGGCTTTTTACTCTGGGTGAGATGGGAGTCACTGTGAGCCATCTGGGGGTGTGAGGCAAGGTATGTTGAGAGTATGCTGGTAGGGCAAGTAGAAGCAGGGGGGCTACTTAGTGGGAAGTGGAAAGAGGGAGCCTGGTAGGAGGTTATCACAGTTGACCAGGGAAGAGATGGTGGTGGCTTGGACCAGGATGCCAGCAGAGGAGATGCTGAGAATTGGGTGGATTCTGGATAGGTTTTGCAAGTACAGACAATAGGATGCCCCAGCACCTTGGAGGTGGGGTGTGAGAGAAAGTCGGGGATCAAGTATGACCCCATTTAGGTTTGGGGACTTAAATAGCCTGAGGGTTGGAGTTGCTATCACTTGAGAAGAGAAAGTTGCACGTGGAACAGCTTGCAGGGAGGAGATTTAGAAAGTTCCACGGGACACATTAAGTCCATGCCCTTCCCTGAGTTTTCTGTAAAAGCCCAGCTGCACCTGATCCCCGGGGTCCCTAAGAGCAGAGGTTTCTGACTGCCTGTACAGGCCCCGTCTCCTGCCTGCTTTACAGAAGACAGTGACGAAAATCACTCACTGTGTGCAATTTAATTTAAAAGAGTGGGAGAATGTTGTTCTTGAGCCTCTCACTCTTTTTTTTCTTTGTCTTCCTTATCGGAAAGGAAAGAAAACAGCCAGGGGAGATAGGATCTCAGGTCTCCAAATCCTAGCAGGTAATTTGGGAGTTGAAAACAAATCTCCCCTGAAATGTATTAAGCAGGTGAAGGGGATTCCAGCTTCAGCTCTTAAACTGCACCTTCTCCTGGCCTGGCAAATAACTTCCTTCCAGCCCCAGGCAAATCCACTCCCACCCACCAAATGCCTGCAGTTAATAAACGTTAAACAACAACAAAGCCCCAAAGTAGAAAGAGGAAGACTGATTGGAGGCCAAGATACCAGAAGGGCTGCTTGAGAGCCTCTCCCTGAGGGCTGCACCCAGAGAAGGAACATTCAGGCAAAGGAAGCAGGGGCCCAGGGCTGGGGGACCCAAGACATGACTGCTTTCAGAACACCAGAGCAGGGGAATATCTGACTTGAGTCACAATGATTACATTTCTTGAGCAGACTTGCCCACTTGTTTGACTAGAACTTCATGCCACTAACCGTGCTCAAACCCTTCAAAATGGCTAAACTCTCCAGCATCCATTACTGAGCCATGATCTAAATCATGCTTCCCGCTAAGCACGGCAGGACTGGAGATTCCAAACTCGGGTCTAGATAAGTCAGCTGAGGGTTGGCGAGGATGTTCTCAGAGGTCCAGGGAGAACTAAGAAAAATTAGGATTATGTTAGGCTGTGAGAACTTCACCCAGCATTACTTATTATTCCCATTTTAAAGATCCGAAAACTAAGGCTCAGACAGGTTGAGTGGCCCCACAGCTGGTCAGGAGCCGAGCCAGTACAGGGATCCATACAATAAATCATGGCGACTGTCATTTGCTGGGTACCTATAAGACAGGAGAAGTACCCTGTGCTTTGTGCGCGTTAACATGTTCATTCCTCATGGGTTACTTCCTTTTCAAAGAAGTGAAACTGTCCAATAGAACTTCCTGCCACGACAGAAATGTTCTATGTCTGCACTGTCCAGTACCATGATAGTCACCCGCTCCACATGGCTACTGAACACTTGAAGTGTGCAGAGTGGGACTAAGGAACGGAATTTTAAATTTTATTTCATTTTAATTGATTTACATTTAAATAGCCACATGTGGCTGGTGGCTACTCTATTGGACAGTGCCGTTGTAGGAGGTTCAGTAGCATTTCCAAAAGCTTGTTAAGCAGTGAGGCAAGGGTTGCATCCCAAGGTTGACTGAACCCAAAGTCCATGCCCTTTCCTTCTTCCCTCTGCTCCCAGTAAATGGCCCCACATTTTGCAAAGTGAAGGGCTTGGGAATGAAACTGACCAGACAGTATACAGTGAGCCAGAAACAAAGCCAGATCCCCTAAAGGCCAGGTCCGTATTTGAGCCTGCTTCCTCTGAAGGCATCCAGAGGTCTCAACAGGCAGCCCAACTCCCCAGCTGGGGGCTCTTGAGACCCGGTATCAGCAATTTCCCAGAGCCTACCAGTGGTAACCTGGTTGACTGAGGGTTCTATGACTCACGGGTCCCAACCCTACTATTTAAACAGCAGCATTTCCTTTTTGGGGGCTTAAGACTATTTGGTAGAGAGGTAGTGAGCTCCCAGGCCCAGCCTCCCCCTGTCAAAACATGTAGCCCTCAAAGGTTTCCACTTCAGGTACCGCCCATGAGGTACAGCTACCACCTGCCAGGGGTCTGAGTGCAAATGTTTAACCTGAGCTGAGCCATCATTGCTTTGTCAGCTTCTCTACAGCTCTCCGATGTGCATCTCTGCCACATCACTCTCCTGCTGCAAATGCGTTCCAGGATGCTCAGAACGCAAGCGAAGTCTTCCTTCCCTGACCTGGACTCTGCTTACTTCTCCAACCTCATGTACCCTTGTCGTCCCCATTGCTCACTCTGCTCCAATCTTGACTTCCTTGCTGTTCCCCAATACATCAGACTGGTCCCTGTCCCAGGCCTTTGCATTTATCGTTCCTTCTGCCTGGAATGCTCTTCATTCAGCCCTTGCCCAAATGTCACTTCTGCAGAGAGGTCTTCCTGACTCCACTGTGTGTAAAAGTGTCCCCCTCACCTATATCTCTTTATCGTGCTTTACTTTTTTCAAGGCACTTATCACTAGTTAGTGTGTGTGTGTGTGTGTGTGTGTGTGTGTGTGTGTGTGTATTAGTTGGTTTGCTTATTTTCTGTTGCTCCCACTAAAATGTAAACAGAGTAAGGAGGGACACTGTCTTTTTTCACTCTGTATCTCCAGTGTCTAGAATGGAGTCTGGCACATAGCTGCTCACTGAATATTTGTCGAATGAACCAATGAGTCAATGAATGAATGCATGCATGACTGCTCAAGGCGAGCGTGAGGGGATGGGGAGGGATGGGTAGGCTCAGGCTTGGCTCGTCTACACAGATCAACGTGTCCATGATTTGGATGCTACACCATGAGAAACAAAGAGATTTGCTGGTTTAATTTCTTTTGCCTTGGGAAAGTTAAGGATCACAGATAATCCAGAACTCAGTGCGAAGTTCTCTGATTTATAGTCGAGGAATTATTCACACAGAGGTAAACGAGAGCACAGGACTGACAAGCGAACTGTAGGAGAATGATGGGGAACAGACTGAGGGACCCCTACAATCTGTACTCCTTCAACTGGCCTGGGTTCCCAACAGCACTGGCTCAAACTTGGATCCATAGAATCCCTGACAATTGTCACTCCCAGAATCCTTTGGGCCGGTCACCCAAGTGGTGACTGCAAGTGAAGGCATCCTGGTTAAGTCCGCCCTTACGTGAACGTGACGTCGTCAGGCCATCTAAGAGGCACGCCCAGAACGGCAGGTGTTTTCCAAGGATGCCCAGTCTCACAAAGTTCTCCTAAAACCTGAACTTGGGGGCGGGGGGATTTTCCTTTCCTTCTTTAATGTATTCCACAGAAATGGGCCTCTTTTATTCCACCTCAGAAAATTCAAAGAAACAAAATTACCAGCACCGAGAAGTGTCTGACACAGAGGAGGTAATCAATAGACACTGAATGAACGAACAAAAATATCTAGGCAAAGGGGAACTGTGGCCTGGTAAGGAATGGTAGAGTTGAGCAAACCCTGACAGACAGAAACCATGGGCTGGATCCCCTACTCTGGTTTCAGGCCTCAGTTTCCCTATCTGTAAAACCAAGTTCTGGGCTGGCTGGACTCGAATTTCCCTCCCAGCTCTGACACTCTCTAATTCTCTGAACACGTCTTCACAGCTTTCTTGTGGACTAGGTCTTACTACTTGTGTCCTACTGAAAGCCAGGCCTACTGCTCTGGAGACCACCCATTGTTTTTAAGCACCAGAGGTCATTTAATAGCATTTCTCCCACAATATTTTTCATGTTCTCCATGAAAGAACGTTCTGGAAGGTAGCCATCATCGAAATAGGAAGTAAAGCCAGGCTGGGGTTCCATTTATCAGCTAACACAGGCTTAACCAAAGTTCCTGTTGGCCGATATGGTGATTCTGGGAGTTTGCCCAGGTTTCAGAGGTTTTAGACTCAGAGAAGTAAGAAATCATCTCTGTGGCTTGTGGGATTTGGTACCTATTTCCCTCCTTTCCGCAGCTCAGGGCTGTGGGTACCAAGTGAAGTCCCCGGTGACTCTCCTCTCCCCCGTTCAGGGCCTCAGTGCGGCGGTCCAGCGCCCGAGAGCCCCCTCCTGGAGGGGCACACTCGGAATGCACCGCACTGGTGCGAATCAGTCCCCTGCCCACTGCAGTGCTTTATTTTAAGCCACGCGTGAATTTCACCGTTTCCTTCTACTCTTAAGAACTGTCCCAAAGCACCAGCCCAAATGAATTCAGACTCGTCTACTTTTGCAGCTCTGTTCACAGCCTTGATGTACCAAGAGGAAAAAGAACCCTGGACGGAGAGTCTGAGAGCAGGAGTCCAGCAGGAGGCATCTCTCTAGGCCTCAGTTTCCTCAGACGCGAGGTCAGGATGTGGTGCTGGCCAGGGGCCCTGCCTCTTCCAGCCTCGTGATCCCCGCCACCCCTGCCCGGCACCACCCCGTACCGGCCCAGAGGCAGAGCCAGCTCTTTCCCATGAGGGAGGCACAGCTTGTACGTTAGTTATGCAACTTCTAGAAAGGCAGGGACTCTTCTTTTTCTTTTCTTTTTTACTCTAGGAAGAGAGAAACAGTTTTGTGATCCCAGTAACCAATAAACATAATGAAAATCATGGTAACCATCGGCCTAATGAAACCCGAGGCAAAAGCCTCCACATTCTCAAACAAGACCCTGGGAATTCAAAGCTCTCTGAAGCCATACGTGGCCAGGGCCTTGCTGAAGGCCTCAGGATGCTGGCTGATGGCTGATGAAAGAATTTTAACGCGCCACTGAAATTCTCTTTTCCAATATAACCACTTTGAAACCTGTTAATTACAGACACACAGCCAGCCCCCACCCCCGTCCCCCGACAGGACCCCGGGCTGCACCAGGGAGAGCCCAGCTCCAAGGCTGCTGGCTTCCATGGTGCTACACATGCTTTGTGTTGGGTGAATTAGCTTCAGGAAGAGAATCCAAATTAATTAAAACCACATGGCCACTCCCCTCACCCCTAGCCTCCTACCCCACCTCCTTCCCCTGGAGACAGAGGCCAGTTCAGTCTAATTTGGTCCAGTGTTTTTGTTTCCTAAAATCTGTCTTGGGCTCTGGGCCATTAATAGGTTGCAGCTGATTTTAATCTACATGAATCAGAGACCTCGCTTCTTGGGCTTTAAGGAGATTACAAATTGTGTGTCCCACAAACGGGATGGAAAGGAAAGGCCCTGGGTGGGGAGGGGGAGGGGAACAGATCCTGGAAGGCGCACAAACTCTGCTCTCCATTAAGCGGGTGGGTTTGAATGAGCCTGTGATCTGTCAAAGCTGGGGGAGGGAAGTGAAGAGGAGGTAAGGGTCTTGCCACTGTGACCCCATGGCAGGAACACAGAACCTGGGCCTGTGAAAACAGTTAAAATCAAAGATCTGGATGGACAGGGAGGTTCCTACTCACCTATCTTCAACAAATTAATTTCCCAAGTTTTTGCTGGGCACCTATCATGAGCTAAAGCAGGGGTCAGCAAACTACAGCCCACGGGCCAGATTGGGCCGACGGTCTGATTGTGTAAATAAAGTTTTATTGGAAGACAGCCAGGCCCACTTGTTTACATATTTTCTATGGCTTCTTTAGTAATTGTAGCAGAGATGCTAGGGCCTGCAAAGCCGAAAATATTTACTATGTGTCCCTCATAGTAAAAGTTTGCTGACCCCTCACCTGGAGAACTACTGGGCAGCCACTCCACTCACATGACAAAAGAGGACAGATTTAGGATCCACTCAACGCCCACATCATACCAAGCTCTAGGCTCATTCCAAACATCACTCTTTAGGGAAGTGTCTTTATGCTCAATTAACCAATGGCAACCGAGAACTCGGCCAACTGTCTTGCCACTCAGTTATGGGTTCAAGTATTTGCCCTGACAACCCTATACCCCCGTTTCGCAAATGGACACACTTCCAGCCAAGGAAGGATGTCTCCCCGGGCTGCAGTGGCCTGGAACCCCCCTCCCTTCTCCTCCTCTTCTGGGAGGTGGGCCTTATGTTGGGCCTTGAACAGGATCACAGCTCAGCAGAGTGCCACACTAGCTTGCACAGAATGTCAACTCTATGTAAAGACACCACCCCCCCCCCCCCCCCCCCAGCAAACAGGAGCTGAGAGTTCCTGCAAAGGATAACGGTCTGCACCTCACGTCTCCATCTCCACTGCTGTCCCCAGGGCCCTCTTCCTTGGCAAGCTTCTCCCTGAACTTTAGGTAGTGCCTCAAAGGAGTGTAGAATTCACTGAGGAGCCATGGGTCCCAATCCTGAGGGTCCTGCTATTGTTCAGAGGTCTCCCAGCTCACTAGAGATTGTGAACTGCCTGAGGATGACAGAGGGGCACCAGCTGAGCAGGCATGAAGTATAAAGCAAACTCCTACCATCGCAAACAACTGCAGTCCTGTGCTGGACCAGGGCAAAACCTGGGAAATGCCCCCATCAGCATCTTTGGGTCCCACCATCATAGGGACTCTGTGCTCAGAAAAGCCTTAAGCAGGGCTCAGACCCTGGCCTGGAAGAGGATAAGGCCTGGCTCCTCCGGTTTCTACCCTGCAGTGAGCCTCCTAGCACATTCCCTGGTTGGTACTCTTCACTTCCACCAGCACCAAGGTTGTGGATATAACCCTCAAGGCTCTGTTTTGCCTAGAACTGGTGTCCTGATAGGCCTGGGCTCTCTGCTCCATGGAACCCAACAGCCAGGAGGTTTTTGCTCCTGCTTCCCTGAGTCTAGACCACAGGAAGAGCAGAGGCTCATGACTGACACATGGGCTCATGCAGGTGTCCAAGACATCTGATCTAGCAAAGGCCCTGAGCTGGGCTGTTGAGCGATATTGGCTCTGTTGTCTCTGGTAATGGCTTCATGGCCCTTGAACAGAAAGGAACGCACCATGGTTAATTAGCAGCCACTGAGAGTTTGTTACGAGCTGGGTGTCACATGGTTGAAGAAACACCCTGGCAAGAGAGACTCTGAGAAGGTCACATGCCAAGGAGTTTGTGGTGTGCAGTGTCTCCCCACATTGAGTCATTCAGAAATGCCTGCCCATAGCACACCACAGGGTGATGGTCCACACTCCTCAGCCTGGCTGCGATGCCGGCCCGAGGACCCTCCGTGATATGGGGCCCCCTGCAAAGAACAGAGTGCTTAAGTCAAGCGCTGCCCTCTGTGCCACCAAACAAAGGTGAGTCAGAATACAGCAGGATGAAAAAGCTCATAAACACTCTGGCGCTGGGCTCCCAAACTAAATCTCAGAGCGAAGCAAGCCAGCTGAGCTTAAAAACACATAACACACAAGAACGCCCGGCTACTATTGGCTGGGCAGATTGGGTGCTAAAATGGCTTCAGAGCAATGAAGGAAGACAGAATTAATTTTAAGATGAGTTCAACCTTCTCTCCCTTTCAAGCATATAAGGGTGGGAACTGTGGATTAAAATTGAAAATTGATTTCACTGCTCCTTCAGAAGGCACAGGGCAGTGACTTAGCCCACCTCCACCGCTCTCCTTCCCCATCCTCTCAAAATACACTGGCCCTTGACTCACCTCTGACACGTGGAGCTTTTGCTCTAAATCATATTTTGTGTCCTGCGTAAACAAGGGCTGGTAACTACTACAGGAAATTAGTTTCACAAGCACTGAACGTGTACCAACCTGTGGTATGGGGAGTTGCCAGGTTTTCTTCTGAGAATTTTCACAGACTCTCAAAACTTTCTCTCAGCTTCCCCTCGGCACACTTGAATGCATGCACACCCACCATGCGTGCGCACACACCCAAACGCAAAATTTCCCCTCAGTTTCCCCCAGCACGCATGAACAGAGACACGTGCTCACACACAGATACCCTCGCATTCTCAAAACTTCCCCTTGGTTCTCCCACAACTAGAAACTTGAGCAGCTAGGTGTGTGGGAGCTCCCTGTCACCCTCTCAGACACACATGAAACTTTTTGCCCACTCAGCATACCCCCAGCACATACCCCCAGGAACTCAGAGCCAAGGATGTTTATATTCCTATGTACACACACACACACACACACACACACACACACACACACACACACACACACACACACACCAACTGGAGCTCCCTGTCACCCTCTCAGACACACATGAAACTTTTTGCCCACTCAGCATACCCCCAGCACATACCCCCAGGAACTCAGAGCCAAGGATGTTTATATTCCTATGTACACACACACACACACACACACACACACACACACACACACACACACACAGCCACATTCCAACTGGCTCAGTCATAGCCTTGACAGGCCTGGGTCTGCTTGCCATTGCTTCTCATTTTGCCTCTAATGGGACCTTCTTGTAACAGAGAGGTTTGCCATCCGTTTGGTAGCATTTACTGAGCCTGAGGGCTGGGAAGGTGGCTTTTTTAAAGTACACGTGACGGTAGAGCAAAAAGCAGGGACAAAGGCATCCCTTTCGATTTCCTGCCTGAGTTTCACATGCTAATAAGCAGTGTTCTGGATTGTTTAGAGAATTTCTTTATTTGCTGCCCTGTCTGAAACCAGGCTGGGAGGACAGAGGCTCAGCTGAGGAATTTCCACAAGTCCCATTGTCGGGGGTGGGGGTGGGCAAAAACTGCCATGCTGATTTATTACCTATACGGCATAATGAACCCTGGGTTACTCTGAGTCACCCTTTAGGTCTCGGTACGCCTGTGCCAATCTGTGCTGGTGGTTTCATCTTGCTTGGTCCTGATATGGCTGGAAACTCAATGGTGGTCCTTGACCATAAGAGGGAGGATCTCTGGGTGTGTTCTGATCACCAGTATCCAGGTAGGGGAGGGAAAGATGACCCCGTCCAGGATGGGGCAGGACATGCTCATGTCTGACTAACTACCTAACATCATCTCAGGGTCCTGCTTTGCCATCTCCCATTATTCTAGGCCCAGGCTGCCTGAGGGCAAACCGTGTCCTCTGGACGGCCTGGGTAGAAGACTGCTAGAAATTTGACAACCCTTTCAAATTAGCCTGAATTTTGCATAAAGTTGATTCAGGCTGCAGCCCGTATTTGGTGTAGCGTACAGAGTAAGGGACCCCTTGCTGAAACTCCACGGCCCCCACAGGTCTGCAGCTCACAAATTGGGAATCACTGTACAGAAATTAGGGGAGGAGCAAGAAATAAGCCTGGGGTCCCAGATGGAGTCACACTGTGACAGGGCTCAGGGGCCCAGAGAAGGAATTTGTGCCTATGCTAGTTGGCCATGCAGAGCCATTAAAAAGCCATGTGCAATTATTATGATGATGATGTTATTAAAGCCAAGAAATGACACGGTTGGACATGAACCAGCAAAAAAGAATGACTCTTTTGCAATTAAGTCCCTTTCCCCCTCTCCAGATGTCTGAGCCTCAACATCCCGTGTCCACCAGGCCTTCCTGGATGAGTGTCAGCCCAGACGCCACTTTCCTGTCTTCATCTTCAGAGGTTTTTATTGTCTGGTGTGGCCCTACCCAAAGCGAGTGGCCCGGCCCAGGCTTCTGTGCCCCATGAATGTGAGCACCAGCGACGTACACAAATGAGCACAGCCTAAATTAAAGAACGTGCCTACGGGGCTTCCCTGGTGGCGCAGTGGTTGAGAGTCCGCCTGCCGATGCAGGGGACACGGGTTCGTGCCCCGGTCTGGGAAGATCCCACGTGCCGCGGAGCGGCTGGGCCCGTGAGCCATGGCCGCTGAGCCTGCGCGTCCGGAGCCTGTGCTCCACAGCGGGAGAGGCCACAACGGTGAGAGGCCCGCGTACCGCGACAAAAAAAAATAAAGTGAACAGACTGTCACCTGAAGTTAAATACTGATTGATATCTGTGTAGCTCTCGGTAAGATTGACAAAAGAATTTACATTTAGAAGTCTAAATTTTTTAGCAATTTCTATTTAAAAAGTTGGGGGATTAAATCATGTGACTTTCAAGCACCTTCTAATTCATAATTTTATGCAATTCTGAGATCTGGAGGATTTTTTGTCAAGTGAAGAGGAGAGTCCCGTGCAGTGTTCTTGCCTCCAGTTTACTTGAGATATAGGGCGTTTAGTCCCACTTTTTGGTTATTTCTAGTTCTACCCTGAATGCATAGGTGACACTCCTAAGCCCCTGGTACACTTAAGCTTTGCTGTTGATGGCTCAGATTTCTGTCCCTTGACCTCACAAAGTACCGGCAGAGGTCTCACTACAGAGCTTGTGAGCAGAGCCCATGGTCTGTCAGAGCCTTTGTTAATGTAAATTGACTGAATAAAATTATGTGCTTCTTAGCAGGAGCTGATAAACTGACGATGGGCTTGGAAATGTACAAAACATTTTCTATAGACGGGATGAGCTGAAAGCAGGGAAGAGTGTGTTCACTAGACAGGAGGAACATGGCTATTTGGAGTGAAAGGTCAGTCCACAGCATCATAATAAACAATTACTACTGATGTGGATATTCACAACAAAGTAATGACACTACACTTAATCAACAGCACCAAAAAATAGACATAGCATGGACAAAAGTTCCCTGATATAAATGGCTGCCTAGACTTAATATCCTTGTGGATCCTTGGGAGGTATCCTTTGAGACCAAACTGAGACTTGTCGGAGAATGTTGCCCTCTGCCTGTTGAACTACCATACTGCAAGAAGAAGTAATGAGCCTTAAGTACAGATGAACCTTGTGTAATGTCTTAAAGGAGAACCATAGTTTAGGCCAAAGTGAGGCCTAATCCCTCAGCTGTGCCCCCCTCATTCCTAGCCCATCTGACCCTTGCCCCCCAAACCTCTCAGAGAAGAACCTGGCTTTACTTGCTGAGTCAGGAAATGTAGCTAGAGGTAGCACCCCACACGGGTTTGGGGAAAGTGTCTGTGCTCCCAGTTCATCTCTGTGCTCCGTCTGCCTTGGGGAGAACTGCTAAGGCTTTCGGTACTCAAGTCTGTCCATGCCTAACATGAGGGCTACCGTCAACAGGCGTCCACCACCTCTAGACAGGGCCGTGAGGATGAAGGTGTAACGAGAGCCTGTGAGGGCTTTGTGCTTCCTGGAAGAAAGACGGCACTGTGAGGTTTTATCGTCTACCTACTCTGCTTTTTACTGATCCATCTCCCTTCTGTTTTTCCTTTTGGGGGGTCAGTGTCAAGTTTATTAGGTATTAATTTCCGAAAAGGCCTTCTTGCACCTCAGAGCAGGGTTTTATTTGGTGCCTCGGAGAATTTTTTTTCCCATAACCTGGACCCTCTAAGGATTCCTGTTGGTCAGGGTGAAAGAGGCCTGTGTGTGTTCAGCTAGTCAGTTCAGCTCAGTTTAACAAATATTTATGGAGCATTCACGAACACATACCTAGCCTTGAGAGGCAGGGCAGGACCAGAAACAGCGGGGAAGGTCATGAACTCTGCAGCCAGGCCACCTGGGGTGAGTTCTCACTCCACAGTTCCACGTACGTCCTAGGACAACCTCGGCCACCTCTTGGAATCTCTGTTTTGCTACTTGTAAAATGGAGAAAATCCCATCCATCTCACAGGCAAAGTCATGAAGAGGTATAGCTCTCCTAGTGAGTAGTGGGTGGGTGGGTGAACAGTAATTCCCCGCTTCGGGATCCGGCCTCTGGAGAAGTGGGGAGACGAGATGCCGCTGTCCTCCATCCTGTTTCTCCTCCCTGAGGCCCTCTGTCTAGCCCTTGTTCATCCATTTTAGAAAAAAAAAAAGGTCAGCTGGTTAAACCAGAGGTTCTGGAACTTTCTCACCTCAGTTTTCCCCAGCACTCCCGGGCAACCTACTTCCCCCATACATTCCCTCCTTCCCCCAAATACTCCAAGGCCTCCACACTACTATTCCCCTCCACCCTCTCTCCAAACCCATCCCCACGAGGTAGGAGCAAAGAACCTTCCCAGTCTTTTGAGAAAGAGAGCACAGTGGAGATGACTTTGCTCTGCAGCACACCCTTCAGAAAAGACTGAACTGTGGGCTCCTTGAGGCGCTAGTCCCCCGAAGGCGAGCTCCAGTCAGGAGGGAGGCGATGCGAGGCCAGGCAGGGTGGGCTAAGGCTGTCACCAGAGGGGGCCCGTCGGGGCAGGACCAACACAGATGCCCTCAGCCCGGATCCAGCCTAGAAGACGCCGCAAGGGTGCTCCCTGGCAGACACCGCCGTCCAGCCTGAGAGAAGCGCGGTACAGGTGTCCACAGAGGGCCCTGTGCCTCCCTGAAGGAGGCTTTTTGCTGTTTCTCCGTTGCCAGGGAGGAACGCTCGGATAGGCGCCGCCGGGTCAATACACTTTGAATTAAGCTTCTGACGCTTACAAGGGGCCAGGCTTCCCACAAACCCCCCC
>NW_006781042.1:1484131-1499009 GCF_000442215.2 Lipotes vexillifer
CCCCCCCCCCCCCCCCCCGACGCACAGAGCTTTGAGGTGGCGCGCGTTCAGTCTGCTTGTTCTTTTAGAAGCGTGCCCGGGAAGCCGGCCGTCATTTGTTTCCGAAAGGTAGGAGCTCATCAGGTGGGTGGTCTTTGCATTTTCTGTGCGCTTTGATTCCCTTCCTCTTCTTTTCAGGACCACTGAGGGGTTTACTTTCCCCTCTCCCAGCAGTGCTCAGGGGGTTTGGCTGCACAGTGCATCCGTGCTGGGTTTTCCCACAGGCCCCTGCAAAGGCAGCCGGGTTGTCTTCAGAAAGCCCTGGGCGGCCCCGTTGGAGGGAGCGGGGCTGCAGCTGTGCACCCCGCCCTTCTGCAGCAGGCTTTGATCAGGTTCTGTGGGGCTGCATGAAGCCTGGCCTCCCATCTCCGGCGTCTCTCAGGTGGAAAGTTCTGTTCAGCCTGTCTGTGGCTTCAAAGGCTCTCCCTCCTTCGGGCTGGGACGAGACTGATAATGGTTCTCATTCTGCTGTCGTGTGATCTCCCAGCAGCCCCCATCCTTCCATTGACAGGCTTCTGCTCGTTTGCTTGGGCTGCTCTGGCCGAGCTCAAACCACCTTTCTGGTTGAGGAAGCACGTTGACACCCTCTCCCATTGAGGCTTTTCTGATGGCTCAGACGTGGCCTCCGGCCCAGACAAAGGCGACCGAGCCGCTGCAGGCGGGCACCTGGTGAATCAGACTCTGGGCCTGAGGGCAGGGCAGGTGTCTGAGGGGCAAAGGACTCCCTGAGCCTGCGAGTCTGTGAGGAGGAACCCTCAGCTCCGCCCTCCCTGCCTCTGTAGTCCGGGGCTGAAGGAAGGCGATGCTTCCTGCTCCGGTTCCCCACAGGAATCCAGCCATGGGGCCTGAAGCCGCGCACTGCCCCATGAACCTGGGCAAAGCAGAGGAAAGGCCACAGATCCTCAAGCTGACTATGTTTCCCGAGAGCTCGAGCTATTCACTCTCTTGAGCCACAGGCACTAGGCCAGCCAAACTCGGGAAGTTCCTTTTCTGGCCTATTACTTCCAAGGGTTGTAGCCTTACAGCCTCAGTTCTCAGCCCAAGGGGTAAACAACAGCTAATGCGGCCACTCCAGGGCCCTCTTCCGGCTCCCACCCCACGCCACCGCTGACCCTGGACTCGGGCCTCCCAGTGCTCTGACCGGGGTGAGAGGACCAGGGCTGGACGACCACGGCGGCCGTCAGTGGGTTCCGACGGGGGTGCTGCCTCACAGAGGGCCACGTGTCTCACCACGCGGACGGGGTTAGGCTGCACACTGCCCTTCGGTTTCCTCATATTTAACGTGAGGGTGGCCAAGGGCAACAGGAGCGGTCAGGAGAGCATCCTTCTATCCCAGCCTGAGAGCACAGGGCTCTTCCTTCCTTTTGATCGTACTCAAAACAACTCCTGCCATAGAACAATGAGGCCGGGAGGAGGCCAGAAGGAATTTATTATGCTGCTGCCCTGTGGCTCAGCCTTGC
Organism: Lipotes vexillifer; assembly: GCF_000442215.2. Lineage (NCBI taxonomy): Eukaryota > Metazoa > Chordata > Mammalia > Artiodactyla > Lipotidae > Lipotes > Lipotes vexillifer. The sequence goes on from NW_006781042.1 coordinate 1,485,631, forward strand.
CTGACTTTATCTCGCACAGAGGTCTGCACGGGAGGAAATCTGGCAGGTCCTTGGGTTGTCTCCGTGCCCCAGCTCTCCCTCCAACAAAGAGCGCTGGAAGGACAGGGAAGCAGCTGACGTGTTAGCCACGGCTCAGCCTAAGCCACAGCCAGTGGGGGAGCAGCCTAGATCTCCTAAAACTCTGATGGGGACGCTGTGAAAGGCACAGGGACTCCTGATACATGGAGCCTGCCTGAGTCCAGCCAGGCAAGAGGGGGCCCCAGATGTGCTGGGCTGCTCAGGACAGGCCTTTCTAGAGCCCGTCTCTCAGCTGGTTTCCTCTCTTCTTGGTCCTGGCTGGGGAAGGAGCTAAGCAGATGTGTCCTCTGTGTGTGGACTGTCCAGCTTCTCACTCAGCAGAGGCCACTCGGTTAGGGGTTTCGTCTCTTCCTCTAACAAGGGGAGAGAGGAAAAGCCTGGGGCCTTGGGGCCCAGAGGTCCAAGATCGGTCTCAGCCGTGACCATATTTCCCCCGAATGTGGATATTTTGCCATCCCTCTGCTGTTAACAGGGTCTAACCAGGTTCTCTCAGCAAACTTAATCTCAGTCATCCATCACCCAACTGTAGTGTCAGCGCTGCTAATATTCAGAAAATAAACAAATCCCCTTTCATCATCCAGCTGGGCGCTCTGGGATGCTGTGGGACTCTGGACCCAATGTCTTTGTGGGGCTTGAGCCTTATTGTAATGCTGTGGATCGAGCATAGGTAGACCTGGGCTCATTTGCTGAATGACCTTGAACAGGCTATATGACCTCTCAGAACCTCAGTTTCCTCATCTGTAAGATGGGGATGTGAACACTAACCTTGTAGAATTATTCTGAGGATCAAACAAGATAATGTATGTAAACATATCTAGTATATGTTAGACACTCTAGAAGGAGCGTGGTCATTACTACTACCACCATTTCAAACAGGTGGGCGTGTCTGATCTGATCTTCTTGAATCCTGAGTAGCCTCCTTGAGTGAGCCACGAGCCCCACGCTCAGTCATAAGGAGCAAGTATGTGAGGAAAACAAGAGGAAACAGACCCGCAGCACACAGTTAATGCAGTCCACCGCAGACGCCAACAGCAAATCCAGGACTGAACTTGGTTTCCAGACCTCCAGACTCTCCCGCTCTCCAGTCCCTACCTCTCTCTGGGCATCTCCACTGTATTAGTTTCCCAGGGCTGCCGCACCAAATGATCACAAGCCTGGTGGCTTAAACAACAGAAATTTAGGACTTCCCTGGTGGTGCAGTGGTTGGGAACCCGCCTGCCAATGCAGGGGACGCGGGTTCGAGCCCTGGTCCGGGAAGATCCCACATGCCGCGGAGCAACTAAGCCCGTGCACCACAGCTACTGAGCCTGCGCTCTAGAGCCTGCGAGCCACAACTACTGAGCCTGAGTGCCACAACTACTGAAGCCCGTGTGCCTAAAGCCTGTGCTCCGCAACAAGAGAAGCCACCGCAATGAGAAGCCCGTGCACCGCAACGAAGAGTAGCCCCTGCTCACCGGAACTAGAGAAAGCCTGCGCGCAGCAACAAAGACCCAACACAGCCAAAGATAAATTAATTAATTAATTAATTAATTTTTAAAAATTTCTTAAAAAAACAACAGAAATTCATTCTTTCACAGTTCTGGAGGCCAGAAGTCCAAAATCAAGGGGTCGGCAGGGCTGTGCTGCCCCTCAGGGGAGGATATGTCCTTGCCTCTGCCAGCTTCTGGTGGCTCCAGGTGTTCCTTGGCTTATGGCAGCATCACTCCAGTCTCTGCCTCCATGTTCACATGGCTTTCTCCTCTTCATGTCTCTCTCTGTGTGTCTCTTATAAAGACACTTCTTATCGGATTTAGAGCCCACCTAGGTAATCTGGAATGATCTCATCTCAAGGTCTTTAACTTAATTACATCTGCAAAGACCCTTTTCCCAAAGGTCACATTCACGGGTTCCAGGGCTTAGGATGTGGACATATCTTTTGGGGCAGGGGGCACCGTTTAGCCCACCACACCCACTAACCCTGCCAAATGTCCTGTTGGATTATGACTAGAAAGTTGAGAGATCTCACCTGCGGCTGGGGAGAAGGCTCACTCCTCTCCAGGCTCACATAATCAGCTCTCCATTTGACCCCCAAAAGGGAGTGTGGTCCATCTTTGAAAGAAAATCTGGCCGTTCATTCTTTATTTACTGGCAGGTAGCGAGGACAAGTTCCACCTGCCCTGTGAAAAACTGAGACCAACTCCCTCACGGCGGCCGGTGGAAGAGCTCAATTCAGACCTGCGTCCTGGCGCCTCCTGTTTCAAGCCCACTGCGCCCCTGAGGCTTATGAGTGAGCTGCAAAGACCTACTTCCGAATGGTGTGATGAGTCTCCTTCCTGCCAAGTCTCAGGAAGCACTCATTCTCCCAGTGCTCAGGCCCTTCCACTTCTCTTCTCCTTGCCATCCTGCCGAGGCCCCGCACTCACAGAGAACACCTAGGAGACTCCGTTCAGCTCTTTTCTCAGAGGCCTCCTCTGGCCCTACTCCCCGGCCCCTTTTCTCCATTTCCTCTTTCAGCCCCTTCTTCAGCCATGAAGATCTGTGTCTAATAGAAAGGGTGCCGTCCCAGGTGTTCCCCAGCCCTCTCAGGAAGGCCTTCCCCCGCTAGAGGGCTGAGACCTCAGCTTCCAGACTGTGAGAGAAGATTATAACTCTAGACTGCTTTTTATTCTTCCAATCAAATAATACTGATATGTAGATTTAACACAGGCCTTGGTTCCTTCTAGGTGGTTTCCAGAAAGAAACCAGTTCTGTGCCCTTTCCCTCTGAAGAGTCTAGGTCAGCAGGGCTCTGTTGGTGGCTTTCCTTTCTTCTCAACATCTACTATTAATAACTCTGCTTTTGCAGCTCTCTCTTTCAAGGTATTCCTCCTATTTCTGGCTTGCAGATGTTGACGAGTGGCACGTGTAGCATTCAGCGTTCACAAATGTGGGAGCTCTAAAACGCTGGATCACAAGCTAACAGAGTCCCACATGTTTACTGGCATCTGGTCAAGGGTGGAAAAGTCACTGCGACCCTACAGTCTTGAGAATAAAGTAGGAGCGAAGACAAACTGCAAAGAAGTGAAAAGAAGCCACGGTAGACAATGAAATTCTTTAGTGTGTTCCTTGTTTAGCTAAGGATAGCGCGGCAAGGAGCCAGGTAAAGTCCATTACTTTCCGAACCATCCTTCAACTTGTCTACCGAGGGCTCCAGTTTCTCCGCTTTCCCTGTCCACAGGTTTGTACAGAATTTATATCTTCACATACAGACTGTGAGTTCTGTGTACACCGAAAATGGCCCTTTAGACCTGGAAGGGCCTTGTACCGCTTTAGAATGTGACTCCCAAAAGAATGAACTCTGACCTGTGCTCTTCCATTGCTGGTGGGAATGTAAAATGGTTCCGCCACTGTGGAAAACAGTGTGGCAGTTCCTCAAAAAGTTAAACATAGAATTACTGTATGATCCAGCAATTCTACTTCTAGGTATATACCCCAAAGAATTGAAAGCAGGCATTCACATAAATACATGCACACACAAATTCATACCAGCACTATTCACAATAGCCAAAAGGTAGAAACAGCCCAAATGTCCATCAGTGGACGAATGGATAAACAAAAGGTGGTATATCCATACAACGGAATATTACACAGCCACGAAAAGGAATGGAGTACTGATACCTGCTACAACGTGGATGAACCTAAAAAACATGCTAGTGAAAGAAGCCAAGCACAAAAGGTCATGTAATACATGATTCTATTTACATAAAATATCTGGACTAGGTATACCCAGAGAGACAGAACACAGACTGGGGTCTTCTAGGAGCTGAGAGGAAGGGTGATTGGGGAGCACTGCCTAATGGGTATGGGGTTTCCTTTCAGGGTGATGAAATGGTTTTGGAACTAGAAAGAGGTGTTACTTGCACACGACATTGTGAATGTTCTAATTGCCACTTAATTGTTCACTTTAAAATGGTTATATTATGTGAATTTCACCTTGATAAAAGTTTAAAATGTGGGAAAAAAGAGAGTAAAAAAAACTCAAGGCTGACCTTTGTGTTCCAGGCACATATACCCCAACCCCTGCTCTCGTGCTCACTTCACGTTTCCTTCCTGGGCAGACCTGTGTGCCCATTTTCAGTGCCAGGGCACCCAATCGGCTTATGGTGCAGATTACCATCAGGCTTGCTCTTGATTCCACTTCTCAGACACATCCTCTAAAATTCCATGACTGAAGCTGAATCTACACAGTAGCAACCAAACGTTTTGGCAGAGAACAATGGGTGCAGGTGAGAACACCTTAATAGCCAGGCTCTTGTTTCCCAGTATTTGGGTTTTGTGGTGGTAAAATGGATTTTCTAAGCAAGACGAATGGGCTTGTGTATTTCTCTGTCTTTAAGAATTTCTACAGGCTGCAAAGAAGAAAAAGAACAAAAGTGGCAAGACACCGAGAAAAACACGTTTAAGGCCCACACAAAGCCCGTCCAGGGCTCTCTTTAAAGCTGTTGCTTGTTGAAGTTATGAAAGTAGAAAGTTCATGCTCCTATTATATTTGCTCCAACTTTGAGAAATACAAAGAGACCTTTTAGTTTTGTGCTTCCAGGACAGAGGCGATCTGGGACTTAGAGGAGAAAAATGCCTATAAGGAGAACTGGGGACTTCTCCATGTTAACTGGGGCAGAAAGTTGTAAGTCTGATGACTGAACTGTCATTCATTCATGCCCCCACTCACTCACGCACTCAGCATGGGCCTGCCCTGTGCCAGCAGGCAATGAATGGGTTGGCCACTGGCTGGAGCGGCCAGAGGAGACCCAGTCCCTGGCCTTGCTGCATTTGCAGCTCAGTGAGAAAGTGGGGTGGGCATATTGGGAAGGTCACGCGCACATTACAAGTGCTCAAAGACAGAGAGCCATGGGAGCACCGCGAGTCAGTGCCCGAGGTGACGGGAAAGGCCTCCCAGAGTTGGTGACATCTAAGCCCAGAGTTGAAGAAGACTGAACCGGGGGACGAGCATTTCAGGCAGGTAAGCACAGCAGCTGCATTGGCCCAAAGCCATGAAAATTGGTGCCTTACCTGGGGAGCATGGCATCTGGAAGGCTGGGGAGGGCTGCAGAGAGGAGGGGAGGCTGTCCAGGCAGGTCAGGGCCAGGCTAGGAAGAGCCTTGCATTTGACCCGACTCTTTCTGCTGACTTTTTCCTTGTCATAAGAACAACAAGCAAATATTTATCATAAATTATTGCCTTTAATCCTCTCAATAGCCCCTTTACACAGATGAAGACAGTGAGGCTCAGAAAGTTTAAGCGATTACCCCAAAGAGGGCCGCACACATCACCGGGATGTATAAAGTATAAGGATATGCCCAGCATGGCTGAGCTGTTACCTCTGGAGAGGTGGGGAAGAGGATGGGTTCAGCGAGGGCATTGGAGGCACGAACTGCATCCATAATCTTTCATTTCTTATACTGGGTGTGGGTCAAGGTTGCTTCTTATGCCTTTTTTGTATGTGTGAAATTTTCCTAACGACTTTTCAAGCCACTGGACCAGTGCATTGGGGTAGCATCTCTGTTGCAAAGCTTGCAGTACATGGAGGCTGAGGAGCTCTTGGAAGCACTAGAGCTGCCCTTTAATGTTCCAATGCCTGCTGAGCTTCCCGCTGTGTGGCATGTAAGTTGCTATGTTTTTATTCCCTTTGCCAAGGTCTCAGTGGCAACACTTGTACAGAAAAAAGAAGGACAGGGAGGTTTGACCCTCCTGGCTGTTGGGCAGATGGTTACTGGAACTGAATGTTTCCCAACTAGGGATGCAGGAGGTGAGAGGAATGAGTCCAAGCTCCATTTTGTATCCTCAGGGACAGTTTATACGCCGCTTGATGGTCGTGCTCTGCGTTCTTTTTTCCAAGTGAATTTCCCTTCAGTTACACTGTTTGCTTTTCCTGCCAGAGCATCCTGCCCCTTCCAAAGCAGACCCAAGGAGGAGACCCAGCCCCTGCCTTCCCGGTGTGCACAGCTTAAAACAAGAGCCCTCTGCCCATCGGACATCCTTACCATTTCCAGCTATTGAGTGTAATCAGGTGTGCCAGGATCTGATTTCAAAGCCCAAAGCAAACGGACTCAGAGGAATCCTCTCTCCCTATTGCTCCAGTGGGAGACAAAGGAGACTGAACAAACAGGATGTGCTAAGAGCTGCACAGAGCACTGCCCCAGCAAGATGGGCGGGTGGGATGCAGGGCTGGAATAGATGGCCTGTGAGCTGGGGTACTGGCATGTGTGGTAAATCGTGCCCAGGAGAAACAAGAAGCAGGACAAGAGGAACCGACACACTGATTCATCTGACAGCCTTTCTGGGTGGTTCTTGATAGTTACTCTCTTTCAGGGTCTAGGGAGTTATATAGAATCCCTGCACTACTGGAAGATCCTGACTCTGGCCATTCACCTTACAGAGAATGTTGATATTTTAGAAATTAGAGAGAACTCGCCATGCCCTGTTGGGCAGGAGAGGAGTGGAACTCAGGGATCCACAGCAAGTCAGGACTGATGCGGGCTGCAAGTGGGGAAGCCCCACTGGGTGCAGCCCAGTGTTTAGGTCCTGGTGAATCCATTTGTTTCTGTCCCTGTTTCTCTCTTTTATCCCAGACTCTGACTGCTGGGCTTGGTAACTTACATCTAGTAAACTGTCTCAATCATTAACTTGAAAAAGAGTCCAAAATCATTTCAAAGAACAGGATATGGGCCCAGGGAAAATTTCAGTACTTTCTCCTCCCCTTCCCACTGTCTACATTTTTATATGGGAGAAATCAGCGATTAAAATAAATGTTCATCATGTCCAAGGGTAGGAAGCAACTTACACTGGGAGAAAGGAGGTGCCCCTGGGGGTAGACCGACACCCTCACCAATGGCAGAACCTAGTATCTGCCTCCAGTGCACCATCTTTCAGAAATACCATCACTGGTGGTTTCAATGAGGGGTGCTTAGAATATTGCCTACAGGCCCTCCTGCTTCTTACAGTTACTGGGGGATGCGCCTGGCGTTTTGTGGATGAGGCAGGAAGGACAAATATCCTCCAGTACACAGGACAGTCCCACACAAGTGAAGAACTACTCTAGTCTTTCTCTAAGAGCTGGCATGGCTAAGAAAGAAAAACCCAGCTAAGAATGGGTATGTGGAAAGCGCAGTGAACATGCTAGTTACAAATAATTTCTGTTTCTGTAAAGAGATGACATGATTGGAGCTTTACCTTAGTGTTGCCAGAGTGGAAACTGAGTGCGGGGTCCTTGGGGGAATTCTAGCTGCATCAGATGGACTAACTAGGGCTGTGTTTTTGAAGGGGGAAGGGGGAAACCAGCAGATACCATCCAGATTTTTCTTAAAGGGAGAGACATGAAATCCATCATTCTACTCATAAGCAAATGACCCTCAAAAAGAATTTGAATTCTAGGGAGATTCTGAGCACAAGCTTGCAATGTCTTTCAGAACCTGACTTACGATTCAAGATGAACCACTGCTAGCTCTGGGGTTACCCAGCCAGGGAAGGTGGGAAAGGCAGCCCCATTAATCAACAGGTGGCAGGAGACCCCTCCAGGTGAGCCAGCTGTACAAAGGGAGGACACGAACCCAGATGGAGAAGAGAAAGCCAAGAAGGAAAGAAATACCTCTCCCCTCATCCCCTGGTGTGGCCACGAGACACATCTGCTTGAGGGGAGCCTGGAGGGATGGTCTAACCCAAATTCCCTCTCAGAACCAGTGTGACTGGAGCTTGTCTAAGGAGAACTGAAATCCTTGCTCTGCCACTCACTAGTTGTATGACCTGAAGCAAGCTACCTAAACCTGAACCTGGGTCCCTCACTTGGAAAATGGGGTTAATAGTACTTGCCCCAGAGGGTTGTTAGGGAAATAAGTGAGCATTTATTGAGCACCTTATATGTGCCAGGCCTGGTATGAGGTACCACAGTGACAGTGGTGAGAGGGCTGACAGTTTTGTGAGATCACTTATACAGCGAGCTGAGCACAGACACTGCCCAGCACACGGTAGATACTCAACAAACGTCCTTAAAAATTTGTTTCCCAGTCACACAGTTATGCCGTGTGAAACGAAGGAAGGATAGACAGGTAAGGCTTGGCTGAGTGGTGAAGGTTAAGCTTAGACCTGAATGACAGCAAAGATCCAGTCCTGGGATCCTTGTCTCCCCGCTGCCCCCCAATCCCCGTATAACCCCTACCAACCCGGCACCTGCTCGTACCAACCACTGTGCCAGGCCTTTGGATTTGACATTACATGGCGCTTTGTATCTTCAACGCTGGTTTTACATAGGAGGGAACGTCAGTAGTTTTCAGACCTCCTCATCAGAGCAAGAGTTATTCCATGGAGAGCCTGCAGGGATGGTGGAGGAGATACTGAGGTCATATTCCCTTCAACTGGAGCAGCCCTTCTTGGTCTGTTTTATATTCTGGACCTCTAAGAAAGAGCCACCTATTTATTGAGGGCCCTTAATGTGCCTGACACTGCTCAAGGTGCTTAGGACACATCAGTGAAAAATCAAAGATGCCGGCCCTCCAGGACTTATATTGTAGCAAGGAAGACACACGCAACGAATGGTAAACATAATGAGTTATTTATTATGTTGCTTGGTGATGAGTGCTTTGGGAAAGTCAAAGTAGATAGAGCAGGATGGGGGTAAGGAGAGCGGGCTGCAGTTTAAACTGGGTAGGTCTCATGGAGAAGATGACATTTTAGCAAAAACTCAGCAGTGAGGGAGTCATGCCAATATCTGGGGAAGGAGGCGTGGGCTTCAGCTACGGGACTGTCTGGGGAGGAAGCATTCCAACAAAGCATTCTGAGGTGCAAAGGCCCTGAGGGGACGAAGAGCACGGAGACCCAGGTGTCTGCAGCAGGTAAGCGAGGCGGGGGTGGGGGTGGGGGTGGACCATGAGATGGGACAGCATGTGGGGCTTTAAGGACAGGGGAGGGACTTTGCTTTCAGCCTGAGTGAAAAGGGAGTCACTTCAGAGTTTTGAGCGGAGGAAGGAATAGCACGATCTGATTTGTCTTAAAGCCGGAGGACAGGTCAATGTAGTAACCCAGGTTCAGACTGCAGTGAAGGTTGGAAAACCATCCGCTCAGCAACATGGTCACCCTCATGGGTCCCTTGGGCCGAAGACTGGACAGATTATTTCTGTTCCCATTTTACACACTGGGAAATCGTGACTCAGGGAGGTCACAGGGGTTCGCTGAGGTCACAGGGCTGGAAGGTGGCAGCCTGAAAATTGAAGTCCTATAGCCTCCTCTGAGTTGGTCTCGGTGGATTGCTGGGTACCAGGATCTGTCTGCTCCATGGTGTCCACGTGGCTCTCTTGTATCCTTGACGACTCTTTTGACACAGGGAAAAGACCATCTGGGACTACAGTAGTCCTCCCTAATCTGCGGGGGATGTGTTTCAGGACCCCCAGTGCCTGAACCATGGGTAGTACTGAACTCTACATATAGCATACTTTTTCTTTCCTTATTAAGTTGAGAGCTTTCACCTTTTCGCTCGAAGGAAGCAATTTATGGCTCCTCTTTGGCACATCCGAATTGCCAGCATCACTACTCTTCCACTTCGGGGCCATTATTAAGTAAAATAAGGGTCACATGAACACAAGCATGGTGATACAGTCAATCTGATAACCCAGAAGGTTACTAAGAGACTAATGGGCAGGTAGCGTATACAGCATAGATACGCTGGACAAAGGGATGATTCACGTCCAAGTCTGGATGGAGCCGGACAGTGCAAGTTTTCATCACACTAATCAGAACGGCATGCAATTTAAAACTTATGAACTGTTTATTTCTGGAATTTTCCTTTTAATATTTTCTGACCGTGGTTGACCGTGGGTAGCTGAAACCATAGAACGTGAAACCACGGATATGGGGGGACTACTGTATCTTGTTTTTCAAAATTAGTATTTTACTTAAGTTACACATTGAAAAAACCCAGTTTTCCCTTAGGCTTTAAAGTTTACCTTACAAATCTTACTTTATTCCCTTAGAAATCGTAGATGCTCAATAAAAGCCCGTGGCTGATGTCCTCACGTTTCAAAGATCCTTTCTTGCCTGATGCCTCAACAATGCACCCAGCATATTCCACCTAATACATCCCACTTCGTACATCCTACAGTAAATCACACCAGGAAGGAAGAGAGAGCCCTGCTGGCAGCCTGGGGTGAAGGTGTCACTGGGCCAGATGGGACCGATGATGGGGGGTGGGGTCGGAGGGTGCCAGGGGGTCCAGGCCCAGAGGGCCGACTTCCTGCCAGGCCCTGTGCTGCTGAGCAGGGCACCGCAGGCAGGAGATTCAAGAGGCAACTGAATGAAGGAAAAACAGGGAAGTGTTTTCCCTTGCCCTATTCCCTATCTCCCTTCTTATCCTGACTCTGGAGAAATATTTGTGAGGGCAGAGGGGCAGGCTGATTTTGTTTCTACCATGTCGATTAACAGAGGCTCACGGGGCAGCTTTGCAGCCAAGGGCCCTCCAGTCACTCTCCCTTTCAGTCTACCAACCGCCTCCATAGTCTCTCTGGGTTCCTCTACGTCTTCTCCTCGCCCCTCTGCCTCTCAGGACTCCAGTCCTCTCCTGCCTCTCGCCCCGCTCCCCTCCGTTCTTTGGGCCTCAGAGCTCTCAGCACCTCCCCCCTCCACGTTTCCCTCCAAACCCCGTGCTCTTTGTTGCTGAATTCAAGGTTCTCAATACAGTAAGGCTTTGATGATTTGCCTCAACTGAGGAGGAATGTCAGCTTAAATTAATGAAGGGTCTGAATAATAGAATTTTAAAGCAAAGTTTAGTTGCTTTCACGTTGTAAGGCATCCTTTCCAGGGTAGAAGCCTTTGCATTTACATGCAGTAAGAGCTAACGCTGAGAAATGGGGCAATATGTCTTAGACACCCTTTTAAATGCTTCAACAGAAAAGAGCCCTTTATAATTGGCATATACTTTCTTTGACTCTGCATGTTTCTGCTCCTCAAACCTTTCATTTTTAGTGACCAACACTTCTTTTTATTACCGTGATTTTACTGGGCTTCTCACAGAGCCACAGTTTCATTTCCTGAATCCTTTATGACAGAATCATTTCCACGTTGAAAGTCTCTTTAGACATTCTTAATTTTCAATTACACGAGCAATACATGAGTATGTTCATGTATAAAAACCTTAAAAATAACAACAAAAAAAATAAAACCTTAAAATAACAGTAAACGAAAACCTTATAAATAATAAAATAATTTCTGTGTTTCAGCTTATAATGCCACCTTCCTTAAGTTGGCGCTAATGCATCATCTATAACAAGCTATCCCGCACAAAACCCCCTTCTTTGGGGGTCTATCGAAAAGGGAACCACCTACATCTGAGTGAGTGGGTCTTACTTGCCCTATTTCCTTACTGCCTCTCTGCCACATTCCATTCCCACGTCTCTGCCAAGAATACTCACCAAGATGAATGTTAACAATTATTAAATCTAGATAAGGGTACTTGGGTGTTCATGATACTGTTTCCTCAACTCTTCTGAATGTTTAGAAATTTCATAAGAAAAACTCACCAAATTCTAAGAACAGCAATGCGGCCAAGTGACCCTTGGAAGAAAAGAGGACCAGTTCTAGTCGCCACTGTCTTCCTCCTTCTAGGGATTCCCATGCCTGCATTGGGCAAGGCTGAGCCTCATTTATAGGTATAGTAACAAAGGTAATGCATGGTGTATTTCTTAGCAATGTGCACACTTTTGTAAGCCCTTTCATGCATATTCCTTTCCTTTGGGGTATAGGTAAGGCAAATGTTGTCCCCATTTTACCGATGAGGCAACCAAGAGGTTTAGTGATACTGCCTAATAATACCGGCTCACTTATTACTTTCTTACGAGGCAGCAGACATTCTTCTAGGCACCGACGTGTATTAACTAATTTCGTCCTTATAACAACTCTGAGTTACATATATAACTTTCCCAAGATTACAAAGCTAGTAAGTAGTGGGCTGGAATATGAACCTGGCAATGTACTCATGACCCCGAGTTCTTAAACACCTACATCCTCATGTGATGACATTACAGATGTCTTTCTAGTATTCCAAGAGTGGAAATCTGGCAGCCTCCGGGGTTCATTCAGACTGTAAATGTGCTTATTTGGCCCACACAGTATTTTATAATTTTTGAATTAGTTTCCATAATTTAAAGATTTATTTAAAGAAAAATTTCATCTGAAAATCCAGATTTCTGGCTTCCCTTGAAAAATCAGAAGTTCTGGCAACATTAGGCTGGCATCCCACATAGTAACAATTGGCTGGAGCTGGGTATGTGCTGCCCCTTTGGCCAAGGCATACTCTTTCCACGTTGTCACAGTCCCAGCTACTCCCAATTATTGCACCTGGCCTCTTTTTGCAACTCTGTTACCTGTTTATCATGAGCATTTGAGTTTGCAACCCCTCCCTGTAAAAAACTACAACTCCAAAGAAGTATAAGGTAATATGTGCCCTGGTGCTATCAACACACTACCTAGGTCATTTATTCATCCATCTGTCTATCCATCCAACCATCCCTTCATGGATCTATCCATCCATCTGTCTTTTTACTCTGTCTCAGGTGTCCCAACCTAGCTTGGCCATTCTCAAACTGACAGCACAGAGTCACACCTGCCATTTCTTGACCAATATCTACTTTTCTCTCACTCAGTATTAGAAGGGTAGCATCAGAGGAGGGAAGATGATCTGTTGAGGGAAACAGCATTATGGCAGGTGTTATGGACTGAGTGGTATCCCCACCCCCAAATTCATATGTTGAAGCCCTTATCCCCACTATGACGATATATGGAGATAGGGCCTTTAAAAGGAAGTAATTAAGGTTAAATGAGGTCAGAAGAGCAGGACCCTAATCCAATAAGACTGGTGTCCTTACAAGAAGAGGAAGAGACACTAGGAGCGCACACAAAGGAAAGGCCATGTGAGGACGCAGCGAGAAGGCATCCATCTGCAAACCAAGGACAGAGGTCTCAGGAGAAACCAAAGATGCCGGCACCTTGATCCTGGACTTCTATCTTCCAGAACTGGGAGGAAATAAATTTCTGTTGTTTAAGCTCTTCTACGGTATTCTGTTATGGCAGCTTTAGCAGATGCATACAGCAGGGGATTGTTTTCCATGTGTCCCCTGCCCACCCTTTCCACCTCCCCAGCCCCTGGCCCGTTTCCTGGGCACAGGTAATCACCTAACACCTAAGGGCATCTGGATAAGTTACTAAGAGAAGTGGCCAGCAATCCCAGTTAAGAAGGCCTATTATTTCTCCAGGGGTCTGAACCCCACCAACAGATGGCCTGGGAGGGTAGGGAAAGGGCTGGGA
>NW_006781042.1:1499282-1536328 GCF_000442215.2 Lipotes vexillifer
GAAAGGGCTGGGAAGATGCCACTAAAGAATTCTACCAGTGGGATGCGCTCAGGACATTTTGCTAAACCTGAAATGGGGGAGATGTTGCCTGACATTCACAGCATAAGGAGCCTTTGGAGCTGAGACGTGGGCATGTAAAGTATTAGCAAAACTCAAGCTGGCTTAAGGAACATTAAGAGTTACTGCTCCATCCAGTTAGGTGCTTGGATTTAGCAAAAGCTGTTTTTGTCTGGAGAGCCTGAGTTCAGGTTAAACAGACTGATTGTCAGAATAATTACTGCAGAATTGGCTTCATCTTAAGCCTTCCTATGGGTTTCCTCCAGGTGTTCTAGTTAGAGAGGCTTATGTTATTAACACAAAGATAGGTGGTTGCTGATTAACCCCAGAGGGGCCTAGAGAACTGGAAGAAAGCCAAACCGGCTTCTGCTCCATCTTTGCATCAACTTTCAAGCTGTTAGAGTGGTAATGACTGTGGAAGGGGGATGGTTGTGCTGGAGAGAGAGGTTGGACAAACCCCAGATTGGTTCTCAGATCCCAGGGGACAGCCAATGGCAATAGACTTCAACCCCAGACTGTAAATGAAATGAGCAGAGATCTGGAAGTGATCCAGAGGAACTGGCTCTAGAATCCCACAGCAGCAGGTTTAGAAGCACCATTGGAACCACCTTCTCTGCCATCTTAGGCTCCTAGGGAAACTCTGTAATTTTAGTCAGTAGACAGAAGTGTCAGTCATAGGACAAGGTTTGACCAATGATTTAATCAAGAGTGACACACTCAGAGCTCAGGAGAGAGCAGGAAAATACAGGGTTGTTTAGATTTCCCTTTAATGAATTTCCAGCCTCATGTCCACCGAGAGGAATATGGAAATACTGAAATTTGAATGTAGATGGACTGGGTTGGGTTTTTACCACCATCTGATGAGGTGTACAGGCAATGGTCTTTGATGAATAAAAGGCAAAGCTCAGTATCACAATTCACTTCTCCTCCTAGTTCCCTGGTTGATGTGTGAATTCAGACAAGGCACAATTTCTCTGACTCGGTTGAAATAGGGCAACACCACACGTGACCAGTCCTCCAAAAACATCACGAAGATGTGTGAAAACTGCCAGTGAAGAGCTTTGTGCATCTTGGGAGGACACTACTGGCAAAAACCTTATCTAAACAGAGTCCTTCACTTGTGTTCGAAACCTTAGTTTGAAAGTAAATTGTTTGGCACTCATTATTCAAGGGTCTGGGACCGGGGCTTCCTGAGGCCTGAGGATGGGGGCCGGGGAAAGGCAAGGGTCTGAGATGGGGACTAGGGATCCCCATAGGGGTCAGAAAAAGGTCTGGGGGATTCGCCGAGCCAGAATACGCTCCCTCTCTGCTAGGTCAGGGTTCCTCAGCGGCACTTTCCCTTGCTTCTGCTGATGTCTGGTTTTGGGGAGGGGGAAATTGCTGCAAAGATTGGGAGAAAGAGCAAAGGGACTTGGCCCTGGTGGGAATGAGATTTTCTTTAGCTAAGAAAGGGTTTTATTTCCATTCCTCCTTCCATAGCACACCTTCCCCAGTCTTCCTTCTGTTCTCAAATACATGTTAAGACCTCTTCCTTACCACTCACTAGTCATACACCTCCGTGACTGGGTACATTTTTATTTTTTGATTAATTAATTAATTTGGTTGCGCCGCGTCTCAGTTGCAGCAGGCGTGCTCCTGAGCTGTGGCTCGCGGGCTCCCCAGCTGCAGCATGTGTGCTCCTCAGCTGCAGCCAGCAGGCTCCTTAGTTGCAGCTCGCAGGCCTTAGTTGTGGCTCACCAGCGCCTTAGTTGTGGCACGCAAACTCCCAGGCGGGGCACGCGTGTGGGATCCAGCTCCCCAACCAGAGATCGAACCCCGGCCCCCCGGCACTGGAAGCATGGAGCCCCAGCCAACTGCACCACCAGGGAAGTCCCTGTGATGGCGTACTTTAACAGGACGAGAAGTAGGATACTGGAGTCAGGGGTTGAGGGATGAGCAATAATGGGGGACCAGGCTGCAACAGGGGAGGTCAGGTCTATAGTGATGAGAAGGGGAGGTAGAAGCAAGACAGTGAATGAGTATCTGTGTAGCAATCCAGTTAAGGGTACAAAGAGCACACTCCAGTTCATCGTCCATCTCACCCTCTCACGGGCCCCTCTAATGGAAGCTGCCTTGCCCACATCTGCTGCTGCTTAGGCAGCCATGCTTGCGGCCCCTCCTTCAGCCCACAGCGGACTGGCTGGCTAGTGACCAATGACGTTAACTGAGACAAAACAATAAGATGAGCCTATGCCAATCATATTCTCTCTTAGGAATTCTAACTAGGAAATACCAAGGAAAAAATCCAATAGGCTTGGAGTTGAAAGGCTGAGGTGGAGAGAGAGGAGCTCAAGAGACCAGGACGAGCCACATGCCAGCTCAAGTTTTGAATAAGCAGAACTATAGTATGTAGGGCGTGTCTGCTGGGAGAGAGAGTTGCCTTGGACAGATATGCAGAGAGAAGCAGTGTCTCTAAGGAAATGAATCCCTAGGGTTGCCTTTGCTCCTCAAGGCTCTCCAATTCCAGACCACCCGTATCCTTAACAACACCTGTCCCCTTTTACCTAAGGTAACTGAGATTTTTCTCAATGGAAAGACCCAACTATAACAGTTTGCACAAGTTCTGTGTAGGTAAGTTAAAATCGAATTATTATCTGAAGACATTGTCTTTGGGGAAAATGAGTAGGCTGGTTCCCTTAGCAAACATGACCTACCACCACTGTTTATTTGGAAGCATCTTGTGTACTTGAGATTAGATTTTAGGCAGGAAATGGTGTGACCTAATTTTTCCCTTTGTTATTCTGATGTCAAGGCAGGTCAAGACTACGTTTCAGTCCTAAAGAAAGGGGATCTTGGCGTCTACAAAGAACTAGTTTGGTCTAAGAAAGGTAAGTCCTTTCTAAGTTACTAAGATTCAGGTCTACAAATCTCTCTGAGGGAAGCTTTAAAACCATGAGTTTTTTACCAAGTTAAAAGGAGCAGAGAGCTGTGGCAGCCATGTTGGTTCACCAGCGAGATCTCGTGAATCATTTCTCATCTCGGATTTCAGGGCTCAGGAGGGCTAAACTGGAAGGAAAACTGAGAGCAGCTCTTGTCAATACGAGACCTCATCCATTATGTCCACAGCCTCTTGGAAATGTCCCCCCAGCAAGGCTGCCATCAGCACTTGACTGAAAACACATGGAAGCAGCCCACTCAGAGCAGGAATTCATTATTGGAAGAATAATAAGGGAAAGTTTTTCTTTTTCTTCTCTTTCTGCTGCTGGGAAATCTGCTTTCTGGAAAAGTCGCAGGGATTAGAGGGAATTTGAATCATGTCCGGTAACAAGGGAGGGAATGGAAGCAGAAGGGCACGTTTCCAGAAGACTTTTCACACAAAGCACGATGGTCCTGGGCAACTCAAAGTGAGCTGTTCTATCTTAGACGTATTATTGAAATCGGGCCATGGCTCCCTTTAACCCATTATCTTTTCCCAGAGTGATTAGTATCTGATAGCTTCAAGGGAAAAGTACCCAGAGTTAATTGGTTTTCCCTGGCTACTCCTCTTTTTCAAAAAGGTCACCTGTGGACTAAAATGGGCTGCAAAACTGTTTGGTCTTCAACTCTCAACACTACCCTGTAAGTCTTTGATAGATGCCCAGTAATCCAAGGGAAGGGCACAAGGGGTGGATGTGAAAGAAGGAGACATTTGCCAGCTCCCTGGGTCTACAGTATGCAGCAGACATTACAAGTGTCTGCCAATCTCCGGTTCTCCTTCCATTCCAAATACAGACGAGGTTCCCAACTCCAAGGACCACATGACTGCTTGGTCATGAGAAAGGTGATGTGTGTCGTTTCTTAGAGGAGGCCCTTAATTGCCAGTGCTCAACCCCCTTCTCATTCTTCCCCTCCTAATGGCAAGGGTGAAGTGCATGTTGATACTGAAACGAACTACTGAATCATCACATGGAGGACAGCCTCCCGGGAGGGTCTCTCAGACACGCACGGGCCTGGTTTTAAGTCACTGAGATTTCATGGGCTTGTTTGTTTAAGCAGCAAAACCAAGTCTGTCCTGACTTCTGCCCGCTATTTATTGGTCATCTCTCCTCCCAGTGCTGTTTGGAGTTCCGGAGCACCTGTGCTGCATCTGAACCACCTTCACTGAAATTCAGAAAAGTAGGCAATGTGCTTTCTCTCGCACTTAGGATATTCATCTGAGAAGTGTGATGGACTGCTCCCTTCATTTGAGTAAAAGTAGCCTTTGGTGAATTCTGTAGTGGAATAAAGAAGGTCCTTTCATAGCTGTAGGACAAAAGTGATGGTGATGATATTAAAACCAAAGCTTGGGGGAAAAAAATGACCCTCCCAAGTGGTTCTAAGACCACGATTTTTAGGACAGAATCTGATATTCTGCACTTCCCCTTGTCTTCATTCCCCTCTCCTTCATTACCTAATCCTCATCACTCAACTCCAAAATTCTCATTTGGCAAAAATCCTGGTTTTGCAGGACAAGCTTCTAAAATCCCGTCTCTGAGCAGTAACTTTGCTCACAACATACAACTAAAAGTCACTAGGCATAGAGTTAGGCAATTCTGGGTTAACCCAGAAGTGTTCACTCCGTGGGCTGATAGGGATCCCACACTTCTGAATCTTCACCAGGACTGCAGCGCGTCAACAGAGTAGCTAGGATGCTAGTACAATTAGGGAGACAAAAGTTGGACTTTGCGTTATGTGTGTGTATATGTACACACACACCAAGAAACTGTTTCATCGCATCCAAGTGCAAAAAAAGTAATTAACAACTCGAGATGCCTCACTAGTATTCCGTGGGCGATACCAGTTTGGCAGATTTTCAGCTCATGAATGCCACCTGTGTTTTCTTCCATGTGCATATTCCCTGGGGGCACCTTTCCTATGCATGTCTCCTCATTTTTAATAATGGTGAAAAGAGAAGGAGACAGTGATGGAACCTCTACCGTATTCTCTTCAGTCACTTCTCCCATTGGAAGATCCAACCACCAGTATCGCTCTGATGATTCTTTTATTTGGAAAATATTCGCTGAATTTCTATTATGTGTACAGTATTGTGCTGAGTACTTTAGTGAGGATGACTAAGAAAGGTTGTAATAGATACGAACAGAAATACTACAGGGGTGAGTGGGGAGAGGAAGAAGCAAGATTACCTGGGTTCAAATCCACATTCCATCACTTTCTAGCAAGAGACTGAACTTTTTTCTTTCCTCCTTCCTCATCTGCAAAGAAGGAATGATATGAAGTCCTACCTCGTGAAACTGGGGAGGATCAGATAAAGCAGATGCACGTACAGTGTGTGTGAGACACACAGTAGCACTGAGTATTGGCACAATGCAAAGTCAGTGCTTAGGTCCTGTCCCGGCAGCATGGTTCGTGGTGAAACGCCTTGGAGTAGGAGAGCACAGGGATTGATTTGTCTGTCAATCACTGGGGGTAGAGCACTGTCTTACTGTTTCCTGGGGTCAAAAAAAAAAAAAAAAAAAAAAAAAAAAAGGCCTCAAGTAGGAAGCCATTTCATCTTTGACATCTGGGATCGAGATATGTTTTCCTCGTACCTTTCTCAGACACTCCTGAGTGCCCAGTTTAATGTGGGAACTGCTTAGCTTTTCTTTCTTGGTGGACAGTGAAAGTGCAGAGACTGAACTAATAGTTACAGAGAACAAAATATCTTTCTCAACTTTCCTAATTGTCCCTGGCTCTTTGAAAATAGCCAATTCATATTCAAGAATTCACAGGAAACGTACATTGAATCAGCTACAAAAACTCAGCTTGATTTTCACAAATGTTCTATTGAAGACCACAAGCTCTCCAAAGGCACCTCACTCAGAGCGAGACAAATGACCAGTCTGGAAACTCTGTATCCTCCACCTCTTCCAGGTCCATCAAAATCTTTCTCGCCCTCCAATGCCCAGCGCATTCTTTGCTCTCCAGGAATACCTTCCTTGATTCACTCCAGCTGGATAAAATGTTCCTCCTTTGGCCCTTGCAGCCTGTGGCTTGGGCGTACATCTATAATGTTAACTTTATTTTATTCTGCTTTATATTATAGTTAGGAGTACACGAGTCTTTTCCATTCCCTGTAATACACATAGCCTATTTTTTGAGCTTTGCCTTAGCATTTGGTATGTAGTCAACAAATACTGAGTTGTTACAGGATTTTGTCATCCAACCATTCTTCACCGATTGGGTACTTACTTTGTGCACAGCACTCTGTTGGGCATTGATAGCAGACATGAGATAGGACAAGACTTGATTCTAGCATCCAAGGCATTTAAAAACCTCTGAAGGGGAGCAGGTACAAAGTGATTCTACAGAGGGCAGCTTGAGTGTCACCAACAATTTGGGTAAAAGAGGTCCCAGTGCCAAAGGCTGGGAAGAGCTGATGCCTGGCTTTGAAGGGGCTAAAGCCCACAGCCTTGAAGCTTTGGTTGGAAACCTCACGGCAGAAGGAGGGGGTAGGCTGGGTGTTCTGCTAGAAACGACTAAATTATCCTATGGGTCACCAATTGATTTATTTGCTAATTGACTGGCCCAGCCTTGGGCTTTGGATCTAAAGAAATCATTTCATCCTTTATTAAATACTGCAGGAATCTCACTCTTTGTTCTGCAGGGCTCTACACAATGTACCAGTGAAACTTGAATTTACACCACAATAGGGGTACCACTAATGACCTTCCAAATGCCACTAATACCATACAAGTCCCGCTTCTCAGTTGGATCCGAACCTGTCAGTGAATTCTGAGCCCATCGACCTCCCTCTGACAAAAGAGCAGACCCTCATGCCCACGCCCGCCCCCAGCCTCCCCCATCTTTCCATGGTTTCACTTCTGAATCAGTTACTCTTTGGAGACCCCAATTCCTTTACACCTACTCTTTTTGTTTAGTGGACAATATACTTTATTCGGAAATGTTCCCTCCTGTAATTACAAATCCTGTTAGTCATCCTCTTCCTCTCCGCAGGGGGATTGTGGGCTTTCATTAATTAATGTGGTTAAACCGCTTTGAGGTGCCTGGTTGAAAGGTGCTATATAAGTGCAAATTATTATTATTATGGCTGTTGCCATCCCATGGCGGCAAAGCCTACAGCCCCAAGCAAGCATCTAGAGACCTGAACAAAGGCCTCTTCATCTTCACCTTCCCTGTTAGGTCTGAGATGGCTGGCTCAATGGTAAGGAGTGGGGGTGCAAATCTGTTACCATCTCAACAGCAATCAACTAATTAATCCCCATTATGTTGGCTTCCGTTTCCTTCATCCAAGCAGCCCGGTCCTGTTTCGTTTCACAAATCACGCCCCCATCAGCTCTAGACAAAGGT
This sequence comes from Lipotes vexillifer, assembly GCF_000442215.2. Taxonomy (NCBI): domain Eukaryota; kingdom Metazoa; phylum Chordata; class Mammalia; order Artiodactyla; family Lipotidae; genus Lipotes; species Lipotes vexillifer. Next base: position 1,506,645 of record NW_006781042.1, read on the forward strand.
CATAGTGTCCCCATGGCCTCTGTTGGTGTAAAGGAAAAAAAAAAAAGAGAGAGAGAGAGAGAGGGAGAGAAAGAATGTTTGAAAAACCGTTGCTGTCATGAAATGCACTAACTTCTCACTAGCAGTCTAAATAAACCTCTCCTTCCCACGGCAGCCCTCTTACACACATACCTGTCTATTACCCAGGGAGCCAATGGCTTTGCAAACCTGAGACACCCAGAAACTCAGCACAGGTGTGGGTTAAGGCCCCACAGCCCTGGCTTGACTGCTGATAGCTACAGACAAAAGGGGAGCCTTTCTGGGCTGGGTGGGAAGAGGTCATCCAGAGAGGCGGGAGCCCCTCTTCATCTTCCTCTACTACCCCACCCCCCAGGTTTCCCCTGAGAAAGCCAGCTGCCATCTGTAGCCAGGAAGCCCGCACAAAGACCGGGGGCCCATGATTTAGATGTTTTGTGCTACACCTAGCACACCCCAGCCCTTAACAAATGCTCGGGGCTTCCACTACGATGGGAGCCATTGAAAGCAGCCCTGTGGGGGAGACTTGGCCTCTCGAGGGGATGCTGCTGACCTAAATGCTCCTTACAAGGTTGTGCCTCAGACCCTTTGTTAGCGTGGACGTGGGTGAGCCTCAGGGGGTCATGTCTTCATCTGCCTCCATTTATCCTCCCTATTGAAGGGCTCCTTCAGGACATTGGTCAGTCTCTGTGGGAAGTGATTTGGAGAGCAACAAAAGAACTTGGGCCCTTTGGGGGGCCTTCAGAATTCAGTAAACATCTGGACACGGAAGGCCAGGTTCTCAAGCAGTCTAGCTGGGGAGATGTCAAAAGAGAGAGAAAGCTGTGTGTGCAATGCAAGCTTTTAGTCCTGTGGCAACATTTGTTGTCGAAAAACACAGACGCCCCAGTAGGTAGATAGGAAGATTTTTCAAAAGCTCCTCTATTTGTCAGTTTTTGTGAGTGCGGTGCACTATTTGTCAGTTCTCATGGCATGTGTGAGGAAACTGAAGTTTCACATGGCTACGGAGCAGCATGTGATGGATCTTCTGATTCTGTATGGACTATGAATAACCCAAGGTTGCATAAGCCTGTCCTGGGAATCGTTGTTAAGCATTTCTGTTATCCTTGAGATTTGTAAAGCACTTTTTAGTCAAGGTGATTTGTTGGCTTCTCATCATGAGCACATTTTAATTGACAAAAACATAAAGTACCAGGCTAAGTGATTTACACTTCATCACATGATAAACTTCAGGATCTGAACTCTTGACTCTCAACGTTCCCTTTATTGTTGAATCAATCCATTTAGAACACATTAGTCAGCATGATTCAACATTAGTCACATGGCACTAATCAGCATTCCACAGCCTGCCCAAATCTATCCTCAAACAGCAAAAGAAACTGGCTTCTGTCAAGAGACAATGGAATGCCATTTTCGTCGGTATTCAGGAGCTGACATCCAGTTCAAGTACCATGTCCTCTCAGGAACCTTCCTCAGTCATCCTAGATGGAATGAGTCTATTTCCTCTATCCTTTCAAATCCCATTGTTTGAACCTTGATAATAGGTGTGGCAGTTTGCTTTTGATTGCACATTTTGTTTTTGAGCTAACTAGATTGTGAGCTACTAAAAAGAAGGGACCTTTTTTTTTTTTTCAGCCTATCTCGTCAGAGCACCATGGTTTACAAACGATAGATGCTTGAGAAATACCTGCTTAACTGAACTCACTGAAATGGAGCTTAAGTCATATTCCAGAAAGAACTCCAAGTCCTTTTGGAAGAGGTTTTCAAAGAAAATCAACAACCTGAATTGATTTAACTTCTTTTGATATTATTACCTGGGCATTTTCACAAATGCAAATTGTTAACTGTTAATTGTTAAAGATAGCCAAATGGCTTCCCGGTTCTAAAGGAGGACCGTGGATCTAGTCTAACTACAGTCCAGGCCTTGGAATGTTTTTCTCTATAACCTTATTCCAAGTGACATTTTATTCCATGGCCTTTGTTTGTTTGTTTTTTGCTTTTTTTGTTTTTTTAAGTGGAGACAGGAGAAAACATTTTGGAAAAAAAAATGTGTTTAGTCTATGACTCTGGAACCAAATTTATACCCTGCCTTGTGCTATAAGCACTAGTAGCTCTTGTTCAAGTATCTTTCTTGAATACTGCACAATAGCAAAACATGTACTAAGTTTCTGCTTGACAGAGATTCTGTCTTGGGAGGGGGAACAAGATTTCTGGGTGCTGACCTTTGGTGGCATGACTGACTGTGATACTCTACTCCTCTGCTCTAGACTCTACCAAAGAAGGTCCTGATAGCATTTTAAATATATAATATTTTTTCTTTTTTTTAAGAACAGAAAAGAGTTTTATTTGAGCCAAATCGAGTACTAGGCTGGAACCCCGCTTTCCGGATAACTCTGAGAAACTGCAATATTTATGTTGCATTTCAACATTGGGCAACAAGTCCCGCCCCAGGGTCTGTACTGTTGTACCCTGGGGCCTAATCTCTGCAACTGGGCTCTTCTGAAAGAAACGTGTCACTAAATATTCATCTCCTCTTCTCTCTCATGATAATAGAACTCCCCAAATTTAGGTGGGCACATGGCCACCGAGATTAACAACTACATTTTCAGTCTTTCTTTCCATATATCGGTAGATTGGCAGAAATAATGTGTGTAACTTCTGGTTAATATCCTTAAAGGAAGGGGGTTGACCTTTCCTCCCACCAAATCTCTACCCCACACAACTCCTGCTACCTGGATGCAGGACATGATACTGAGCTATTTTGGACCATGACAACAAGGGCAACATCCTAGGTATGATGGAGCAACAAGCTAAGAGCCGGGGCCCCTGGACCAACATGTGGGGCCAAGCTGCCATACCAGCTCTGGACTGCATTCCTCCACAGTGCTATGTGAGAAAGCAGTTAACCTCTACCTTGTACACCACTGTTAATCTAGGTTGTGGTTCCACCCAGCCAAATTTATAACCCAACTATACTTAGGAAATTTCTTGAGGGATCACTGTATCAATGTGACTGTTCCACCTCAGCTTAGAATTTCGGGATTCAAGATTCAGGATGGGCCTAGAGTATCCCAACAGAGGCTCATGAAGCCTGAGAGATAAGTGGTCACAGGGGCTGCCGTGATGGAAGACAAGGGGGCCCAAATTCATTTCTGATTTTATAAAAATCTTAGGAGCCCCGGCTGAGTACTTGGGAATGGCTACAAACCCAATTTTGAGGCCCTTCACCTTTCTGGAACTCAGTTCCCTCATCTGAAAATGAAGGTGATGAATGGAACAAAAAGATCCCTTTCTGGGAGGTGTATATAGTTAACTTTAGGAGGAGTAGAATAATTTCTGTCAGTTAATCATGTAAGTATATGCATAAAGCACATGCACTGTGCAGGAGACCCCTCTAGAAGCTATGGAAACTTACACCCCAATGGCGGAGATAAAAGAGGCAGCCATAAAGAAACACAAGAAGATCGCCCATGGAAACATGATGGTGAATTTATAATTATAGGAATTGGTCCACTGTCTCCAGAAGAAGTGTAAATTGGTAAACCTCTTTGGAGAACAATTTGAAAATACATAGTAAAGATAAAAAAAAAATGTGCATCCCCCGACTAGCCATTCTACTTTTTTTTTTTTTTTTTTTTCCGGTCCGCCGGCCTCTCACTGTTGTGGCCTCTCCCGTTGCGGAGCACAGGCTCCGGACGCGCAGGCTCAGCGGCCATGGCTCACGGGCCCAGCCGCTCCGCGGCATGCGGGATCTTCCCGGACCGGGGCACGAACCCGCGTCCCCTGCATCGGCAGGTGGACTCTCAAACACTGCGCCACCAGGGAAGCCCCATTCTACTTTTTGATATATACCTAGAGAAACCCTCACACCTGCATACCAAGAAACATGGGCAACAAGATTCATTAAGTTAACAAGTAATCAAAATTTTTGTCAGTGGGGGAATGGATAACGTGTGGTACATTCATACAATGGATATGGATACCTCAGCTAAAATGAAAGAACATGATCTATGTGTATCAACACAGATATGTTGCAAAAACATAATGCTAAGTGAAAAAAGCAAGCTGTGGAATGATGTGTATAATAAACCGTTTATGAAAATTTAGGATGCACTCAAAACAAATCTGATGTTTGGATTCACATATATGTAGAAAAGTTTTTCAGAATGGGGAGAAGGCTATACATCAAACCCTGGAGAGCTTTTACTTCTGTGGAGGAGTGCAGGGGAGAGAAGGAATGGACTTGGGATAGGAACAAAGGAGTTTTGAATTTTGTAAGGGTTTATCCCTGTAATTTAAAAAAAAAAAATCTGAAATTAGGAGTTTGGGATTAACATATACACACTGCTATATATAAAACAGATAAACAACAAGGACCTACTGTATAGTATAGGGAACTATACTCAATATCTTATAATAACCTATAATGGAAAAGAATCTGAAAAAGAATATATATGAATAACTGAATCACTTCGCTGTACACCTGAAACTAACACTGTAAATCAACTATACTTCGATTTAAAAAAAATCTGAAAAGAAAAAGACAAAATATTAACATTTGTTAATTCTGGATGTTAGAGTCATGGGTTTGCTTTATTATTTTCTGTAATGTTCGGTATTTTAAAATATGTTTTCCACATTGAAAACAAAATCTCTCTTTGAGGCTAACAGTGAGAGGAAAAGAAAGGACCAAAGAAAGGGTCAGTGCGGGACGATGCCATGGAGGGAGGGGATGTGAAGTGAATGCTGAAAGAGAAGGAGAGACTCTGCAGATGGGAGCCCTGCCTCTCTGCCCTGGGAAGCACCTCGCGGAGGCGCAGGCAGAAGCTCAGGACAATGACAGGCCTGCTCTGCCCTCTCCTCTGTGACCTGTGCGAGCGAGTTCACTCTGCTCCACTGAATCCCAGGGCTCTCTGCCAGGCTCCCCAAAGCATGCCAGGCTGGGCCAGGTGTGTGGGTGATATTTACCAAGCAGACACCTCCATACCTGGATGGAAACAGAATGAGATTCTTCTGGGTCACTTTGAGTCCACTGGGCAGAAACATTTAGATGGGTTACTGATTCTAACTGAAATCTGATGAAATCAGATCGTGGTATTTGGGGAAAAAGAATTTTTCAATGAATCATCCAGTTGGCTCGGTGACTAAGAAAATGGGGTGGAAGAATGTAACTCAACTTTGTGACAAAGGAACAAACAGAGGAGATTAATGCCTTTCCAACATGCTTCGAAAGGTGGTCAAATAACCACTCTTGATTTTACAAGAAAGATGAGGCACATAGCTTTCCAGCTCTTAAAAAAAAATCATTGTTTCTTTGTTTTCTGGTTTATTCCGAGTCCCTATACTGGGTTACAGTATAGGGACTGGTTGGAAAAACAGAAATCTAGCTTTGTTTCTAGACTTCTCTGGACCTATCTCAGGGTGCTCTGGGCTCCCCTGAGCTTCCCCAGCCCCATCCCAAGGTTTATGCTGCTCATTCAAACCTAAACTAATAAGAGTAGCACCAGAATCCAGATTCAACCTGTCTTACCTGATCTTTATTTTTTTTTAAACAATATGAAAGCACAGAATTCTGTCCTGTTGCGAAACTAAGCCGTTGTCCTCTATCCTGTTCAAAACAACTTGGTTGGGCTTCCCTGGTGGCGCAGTGGTTGAGAATCTGCCTGCCAGTGCAGGGGACACAGGTTTGAGCCCTGGTCTGGGAAGATCCCACATGCCGCGGAGCAACTAGGCCCGTGAGCCACAACTACTGAGCCTGCGCGTCTGGAGCCTGTGCTCCGCAACAAGAGTGGCCGCGACGGTGAGAGGCCCGCGCACCGCGATGAAGAGTGGCCCCCGCTCACCGCAACTAGAGAAAGCCCTCGCACAGAAACGAAGACCCAACACAGCCAAAAATAAATAACTAAATTAAAAAAAACAAAAAACAACTTGGTTTTCGTTTTTCAAACACTTCCTAGGTTCCTAAGGAAAAGGAGAGTGTAGGGCAAGGGAAAAGTGCACAAGGAGGAGCCCCCCTGAGCTCACCTCTGCCTTTTCCCTGGCCAACCCCTCCTAGAGCATCTCCTTCGCCAAGTCGGCAGGCCTTTATTGCCTGGGGCCCCATGAAAGCCAGGATGGCTCTGGGAGACCCAGGTCCTGGGTTTTCCCTTCGCCTCTTGTAGCATCAGCAACAGCCTGGCTGCTTTCAAGTACAGAATCCTTATTCCTGGCCTTGACAAAGAGGTCCAGGGACCCCAGCTGTGTTCTGGGTGGCACAACATTTGGGGCTTGCTGGGGAAGCAAAGGACATGACCAGAACAAATGTGGGTCAAGCTGGAGTTCACTGTAAACGCCCCTTTCCCTTCTGCAGCCACGTGGTTCTGTGGACCCACTCCATGCAAGCCAATTCCCGAAGCCAAGTCCCGCTTTTTCCTCTCCACTAGGTCCCGGCACCCCTTAGCCTCTCTCTGGGCTGGTCAAGCCTCTAAGCTTTCCCACTCAGTGAACAGAGGGATTTCATGGTGAACTCTGGGAACAAAAGGAAAAATGGATTAAAGGGATCTTCCCCGACCCCCTCCACCATTCCCACTTCAGTTGCACAAAATAGCTGAACTTTCCCTCTGCTGGGACCTGGCCCCTCTCAGAGTCTGAACCATCAGGAAGTTGGGGGCTGTGAGATCCCTCTCCTTTGGGGCCCAAATGTTTCCAGGGTCTGGGGCCCAACCAGAAGAGGCCAGGATCCCGGACCGGTGTGAGGACAGACAAAGAAGATGCAAACAGCACGGTATTACCATGGTAATAGCCTGAGTCAGGCGGCCTCCTGAAGATGCTGGAGGGTGGGTTTTCTTTCTTTTCCTTTTCTTTTTTTCTTTCTTGCAAAAGGAGAATAGTTCCGCTTTCTATTTTACTACAACAATAGCATGGACCGGCTCCTTCAAGTGTTTAAAAAGCAGCCTGAGAAATCTCTATACCAAGCCCCTCAGTCTCTCCAGCCTGCCGTTTTATTGTCCCTCCCATCCCAGTGAACAAAGGGGCGGGAAGGCTGTAAGGCCCCCAGTTGTCGGCTGTTCTCAGCATCCTAATCCTTGAGAACCGGGGAGGGGAATGGCCTGTGGAGCCGGTAAATCGAATGTTGCCCTCACCTTTTATTCCCTCCCTCTGCTCCCGCACTCAGGAGCTCTTCAGGTAGTATAAAACCTCCTGGTTCCCATATCTCTTCCCTCTTGTGTCTCCCTTGTAAAGCAATTATACTCCAATAAAGATGTTTAAAAAAAAAAAAAAAAAAAAAAGAAAAATCTCCCGGTTAGCAGGCTGGTAGTAATCTTGGGTCTTGCTAAGGGGATGAAAGGCACCCAGCGATCATTCCCACACTCACTAACAGCCCTGCTCCCCACCCAAAAAACCAGGGTAGCCCGTTTGGATTATTCTTTACTGCCACTTCAGGCTAGCTCCATTACAAAGACGGAATGTTGAGCCACAGTGGCTGGGCTGGCAGTTTCCTATTTAGCTGGTACCACAGGAGCTGCCCTCCCTCTTCCAGCCCTTCCCCTCTCTGTCTCTATGCCCCTCGGAAACGGCTTGCATGCCCCTTCCCTGAGCTGTAGGTACCAACCTCCATGCCACCTCAGGACTATTGTGCCAGAGCAACCCCTCACACAAGAAAAGCTTCTTGGCCTTGATATCTGGTACCTTTCCAAGGTTATCACCCAGGGATCAAAGGTTTCTTTGCTTTAAACCTGGGGAATGGTGCAGGTGTTTTTTAGCTCAGTCATCTGGTAAGACTGGGGGCAAAAATAAGCTTTTATGTTCTGGTTTGTGGAGATCTCAAGGGTAGAACTCTACTGAGCTAAGTGAATGATAAGTACACCATCTCCTTGGAGAATCAGATAAAGGTGAAGTGGGAAGGCCTTTAAAGATCACCCAGGCCGATGACTGCAATCCAAGTAAGAAAAACATTTTGCACTGCAACCTCTGTACATAAATTCATCAAGCATGTGCACACACACAATCACACAAGAAATATTTCATGAAACAGTTCAATATGTGTGATATGTTATTTTCCATTCTCTATTTCTTTTTTTTTTTTTTTAATGCTGGTTATGATTCCTTAATTTTGTTTCATGACCCACCAATGGGTTGCAAAACAGTTTGCAAAGCACTGAATCAAGGTCAACGTTGTCTTTTTCAAGCCGACACAACTAGGATGCTAGAGATTTTCTCAGGAACCTACCAGAGCTGGAATGGAAATCCAAGGTGGTCTCTCTAATACAGGAGGGATCCCCATTTTTCTGAGGATCAGAGCTCCTTTTTGTTTCCCCAAAGCCTTGGGAGCACATAGCCAGAGGGGAGGGAATGCCCAGAGGTTTGCATTAAGTGGCATTGCTGACAGGGGCAGAGAGTTCTGCCACCTCCAAAAAACCTCAGAGAGGAAGGTGTAGTTTCAAAAGCAAATAGGTGAGGCTCTGAAATCTCCCAGACATTCTTATTTACTGGTTGGGATTCTTGCATCATCAGACACTTTCCTGAATGTTTCTCTTTCCTGGACACCCAGCTCCAGGTCAGCCTCCTTTAGTAATCCACTTTCTCCCGTTTTCCAACTATTTCTAATAGTCTTTATTTGTAGTTCCTCAACCCCTACCAATTCATTGTAGTTCCAGTTTCTAAATACTTTCCCTAAACAATTTCCTCCTTCCTGTCAAAATCATGATCTTAGCAATGAGAGTCAGAGAGGCAATTCTATGTATCTTGTTCCCACAAATATTATCCAAAAGTTATCTAAATAAGACCATGCTTTCAAATGTTATTTACCAAAATGCCGAGTGATCAAGATACAGGTGCCATATCAAGGCCCTCCTACAAGCCATCTGGGCAGAACTGACCCTTTTCCTCGTGAAATTATCTTGTAATCTTCCACAGAACTTCTTGAAATCTTCATCTAAAATTGCTATTTACTAGACTTCTAATCTTTTAAGAAATGCTCTAAAAATGAAGAGCCAAAGGGCACACTGGGCGCTGGGTAAACACAAGTCCAGCTTTCTGATTGCTTATTACTTATACACCCTTAGAGAGTCTGTAACAAAGGGGCCTGCTGTTTGCTTTGCTTAATCTGGTCTTAAAATCTCTGCTTCTTTGTCAGAAAACAATATTTGCAATTGTAAAAAAAATATTTACCAAGGAACTTAGATAGCATAAGGCAAAGGCTAAGAGTCAAAGGTCAGTAGTTCTTACTCCAAATTTCCCTGGACCTGAGTCCCTGCTGTGGAGCTCAGCTGCACCAAACAAACACGCTGCTTTCTGGGTCCATTAAGAAGTGGATGTTTTAGAAGGAGAGGAAAAGGAAGGCTGCAGCCTGTTCCTCAGTCAGAAGCATGAACCGTCTAGCCTGCCCCACAAGAGCCCTGCTAGATCTTTACAATGCAACGTGTCTCCGTGGGGATATTGTAAGGACTTACCCTGTTTCACAGACTTGGGAAAAATACTCAGCTTACAAAATCCTAAAGGGCAGATCTTCCTCCCATGGACAAAAATGACAATACGCTCCTCTGTGGTTCCGGCTAGATGGGCACCTACGCCTCTCCTGGGGTAGGGTCTCCTGCCTGACAGCGGGGGACAGACGTGTACCCTGAGCACTTCTGTGGGGACGCCTCTTAATCTACAAAGCTGTCTGGGACATCTGACCCTGTGCGCTAAGTTCAACGGGGTTTGAATTTACCCCCTCCTGTTCACTGTTTTCTGCAGACCTGCCGTTGGATGCCTTTCCTAACCACCCGGGGACCCAGCATCTGAGAATGATGCCCCTCAATCCACTTTTCCCCGTTTGTTTAATTAGTTCTAGGTTGTGGCCTTGGGGGCCTCTACCACGAGCCAGAACTCAGGCCCGCGTCACAGAGTGCAGGTCTGCAAGGCCTGGTCCCCAGTCGGGACTTGAGCACAGTGGGCGGAAATAGAGTAACCAGAAGCGGGCCGAGGGAGTAGTGCTCATGAAGCCATGGCATCCTTCCACCCGCTAAGTGAGAAGGCTCTGAGGCAGGGCTGGGCCCTCCACGCTGGTGTCAGAGAACTACCTCCTGGTCCCTCACCCCATGGAATCTGCGAAGAGGACCGGGGTGGTTGCAATTCCTAGCCTACTTGATTTGTCCCTCATTCTTGGGTTGTCTGTTAGGACATTCTATAGTTCTCCGTAACCTCTGTCAAATTCTTGCCACAATTGCCAGTCTCTCTTGTCTTATCAGGATAAACATCACTGGTCAATTCATCTTGGCCTTTGATTCCGTCCCGAAGGAGCTTCTATCAGGAGCACAGCAGTAATTATCACCCGCAATGGGCAGCACTGAGCATAATCGGCCTAAAGAAATGGCTTAATCCGAGAATCTTACCTTGAAGAACCAGGCCTTCCTTCTCGATGGTGTAGACAAATGAGGTGAAGGTCGCCAGAGGGGACTTGGCAATGAGAATCTGCACAGAAAGCATATTTGCTCAGGATTAGTCAAAGGAAATAGAGATGAGCCTCTATTCATTCCTATTCCCACTTTGAAACAAAGTGGGAACATGTGGCTCTAAACTGTGAGGTTTGTTTATTGTGAAATTATTTCAGAAACAAATGAGTATTATTCCTTCAGTCAACTGATCACCTTGGAAGGCTGTACATCAATTCCAACTATTCTACCACCGAATGCCATATTCTTGAACCAGTTCTAGACATAAGTTTCATTATGATATCGCATGCCTAAATAGCCACCTTTCTGCCCAAAGATAAATTTAGCCTGATTGCCTAATTTCATTCATAAATTTAGCTATTTTGCTAAAAAAATAAAATAAAATCTACCCCTAAAAGATAAAGATTTAACATCACTGCAAATATTCAAAATAACTTGGTAAAGGCAGAGCCATGATAGGTTGCTTTGTTGGCCCCAAATCTTCACCAAGTCTGTATTCACACCCTTAGCCATGTGACTACATTCCCTCTTACATGAGGTGTAGAGTATTTCCCATGGCCCTGGACTGTGGGTTTGGCCACATGACTTGCTTTGAATAACAGATTGTGCCAATTCTTAGCCTAGGCCTCAAGAAGCCTCACATAAGTCCACTTGTTCTTTTATGCTTCTGCTACAGCCAGAGAGAAATATGTTCAAGATAATCTGTTATCTCATAAGGAGAATGAGAGACACCTGACCCAGAGCTGGCCAGCCAGGCCCAGTCTAAATAGTCGACCCCCAGGAGACCCACATACACATTGGTTAAATGCTTATGACTGTATGCATGACTCTGTGATTTTGATGATGTTGTCACGAAGTATTAATGTGGTGAGAGTTTACTGCTACATCAGCCAACATAAAACATCAAAAATATTTTGAGAAATGGCATTCTCCTAAGGACACCCACTGTAAAGGGGATGGTCATTTGGTTGTTAGAAAAATTACTGTCATTAACACCCATTATCACACTTCATATGATTCCACAGAACCTCTAAGAACTGGCAGATTATTGTATTACAACATTTCTCCTGAAGGAAGATGAATATCCACTTTCCATTTTACAAATTAACATCATCAAAAAATAGTGATAGGTTGGCAAAGAGCCACGTAGGTAATCAGGGAGGCAGGGGAGAAGGAAGAAATAATTTCAAATAACCAAAAGGCTTACATGTACCATCTCAATCTATCTCAATTCAACAAACATTTACTGACTGTCAACTATGAGAAATGGTTGAAAAGAATGGTAGAAAGACCACAGGTTGAAGTCATGGAGCTTGAATCTATGTTCTCCCACTAATCAACTCAGTGCCTATGGCAGCGCCTGTGATCTCCCCCAGTCGCCACCCTTTTCTGGTTAGTTAACAACTCTCCAGGTTTCAACATTTTTCTGCCTCTTTTGCAACTAGGTGTGGCTATGTGGCTAAGTTTTGACTAACAGAGTGTGAGTACAGTGACAGGTAGAACTTCTGGATTATAAGAAAATTATGGGCTCTTCACTTTCCCTTTCCCTCTTCCCAAGGGTAGGAACCAGCTTCAGCCACATCCTGGGGGATGATGAAGCAATGTGGGAGAAGGAAGCTGGGTGACCTGATGAATCAGCAAAGCATACCACCTGGAGTCACCTGTCCAGCTCAGTACAGAGCCACTTGTCTGAACCACCATATTTCGGATGTCTGTTACTATGGTGTAGCCTGAATTCTACCCAGTACTGAGGCTCTGGACAGCCTCACCTTTTTGAGTTTCAGTTTCCTTATAGGTAAAATGGGGATAACAACACCCACCTAAATGAGATTATTTTGAGGATTAAATTAAGTATATAAAATGCTTGTGTCAAACTAAGAAGCTTAGTTTGAACGTTTCCAACCAACTCACCACATGTTTCCCAAGTACCACTTAACTTTTACTCACCAAAAACCAATATTCTTTGCTTTTACTAGAAGAATTCAACTCAAGGTGAATCTCAACTTTTATAACTGCTCTAAAGTTACCTAGGTAAGCTTGCTCATCATTCTCAGAACCAATGAGTAGATGGTATAGGTGGGCATTTACATATTCACATCAAAAACATCTCACCTGAAAACTAAGGTGGAACTTTTCTCACAGAGATAGTTTAGGGATGGTTCAATGTGAGTTTATGGATGCCCCTTGGTAGGGGAATGGCATGGTGGAAGAGAGGACAGTGTTTCTCAAGCTTTAATGTTGGTTTGAATCACCTGCAGGTCCTGTTGACATGCAGATTCTGATTCAGTAGGTTTTGAGCGTGGCTTGAGAGTCTGTCTTTCTAGCAAGATCCTAGGAGATGCTGATGCTGTGGTCCATAGACCACATTTTCAATAGCCAGGTTCAGGAAATTAGCCTGACTGAAGAGTCGGAGATAGAGAAGAAAGAGACAGGAATCCTGGAGTTAGTTAGGAAGCTACTGTAATAATTCAGGCACAAGATGACAAGAGCCTAAACCACAGGTGTGTCAGGAAGAATGGGAAAAAAGGAAATGGAGAAGAGAAATATAAATCCTTTAGCTCAAAGAGCAATAGAAATAAACATATCCCAAACCTTAGATCTTTACTGCCTGCATGAAAAAATTGGACATGAAACCAAAAGGGTACTAATAAACAGTATTCAATAAAGTATCATACTATATTTTTGAACATTTATTTTATAGACCACAGAATCTGAGACTCAGACAAAAGGATGTGATATTCCAATGCAACCACTAAATGACATCTGAGCCTAAGCCTTTCAGCTCAGTGGTGCTACCTCCATCATCTGACAGCTTCCTCCCCCAAGGAGCTCATGCCCACTCTGTGAACATGCCCAGAGCCCCAGCCAGAAGGACCTCACACGAAGGGACCTCACACCTGGAAGTACCTCCCTTCCAGGAAATCAAGGGGTTTGGACAGGTCATTGATTAATGCCCTGTCCCTCCCAAGCAGGGTTTAAAATGGGTTATCCAAAGGATGATTGCATGCAGTTAGAAAGAGGAAGTGATCAGTTACGTCAGATGAATCCCACTTCCTTTTTTGGCAAAGAACTTCCAGATTGATAGATCAGAGGGCTACCACTGGCATGAACTACCTGATTTTCAGCAAAAAATGTAACAAATTCTCAGTAGCCTCCTAGATAAAGTAAAAACAAGTTGGGCTGGATGCTAACACCATTAAGTGGATTTGAAAGCGACCGAAAGATCAATAGCAATCTGGTGAGGGTTAACAACCTCTAGTAGAATGTACTTGATTCTATCCTTAGTCCTATTATATTAAACATTTTTACCGACCTGAATCAGGACGCTGATGTATTCAACTGTTATATTCAATCTGTACAACACATCTGGGATCCAGCAGGGAATAGAACTGGCAAAAATTGCTACCTTAATAGAGCTTACATTCTAAAGGAGGCAAAAGATAATATACAAAATGAATAAGTAGTGAAATACATGGCACATTAGATGATTATATGTGCTATGGAGGAAAAATAACAGAGAAAGAGTATAGGAAGTGTACTGGATCAAAAGAGGGGGTCAATTTAAAATAGGGTTAGTAAGAGAAGACCTCACTGAAAACGTGACATTTGGACTTGTGGATCATGTGACTAAGCCAATTGACGGGATGCTGAATATGGTAACAAGACAAAAAACTTTAGGAGAAGAGTTACTGTATTAGATTAGACAATCATTATATGAAAACAAACCTGAACTTGGTTACAGTGTTGGGACAAATCCTACAAATCTTTTAGGACACAATTTTTTTGAAATATATGTAAGGCCTTGGCCTTAAGAATAGAGGACCAACTATTGGTTACAGAATGGGGAAGATGAGATTTAACATTCAGAAAATGAATTAGGTGTTGGTTTGCTACAGTTCAATACCAGTTGGCTGTGAGATGTGGTTTGCAAAAATCTAGTGTGATCCCAGGTTATATCAATGGAGACATAGTATCTAGAACAAGGGAAGTACCTAGAACAAGGTCCTGCTCTTCTCATTCAGCAAACCATGCTGGGTGCAGTGTGTTTGGATTGGAGCCCAAATTCCCACAGGGAAATGACAAACAAGAGAACAACTAGGGGAGAACCATCAAGGTGGTTAGACGCCCAAAGCAACCCATGACCACAAACACTTCAATGCAAACATGCTGGTAAGAGGCCTGGGGTGAAGGTGTATATTGCTTTTTTTTTTTTTTTTTTGGCCTCTCCCTGTTGTGGCCTCTCCCGTTGCGGAGCACAGGCTCCGGACACGCAGGCCCAGCGGCCATGGCTCACGGGCCCAGCCACTCCGCGGCATGTGGGATCCTCCCGGACTGGGGCACGAACCCGTGTCCCCTGCATCGGCAGGCGGACTCTCAACCACTGCGCCACCAGGGAAGCCCCACATATTGCTTTTAACATGAGTTTTCTGACCTGGAGATTCTATAGTGTAGCATAGTATAGAGGGGAAGTGTAAATTAGCTTTTTAGCCCAAGAGATTTCAGAAAAAATAAGTGATGCTTGCCACCTATCTTTGGGAATACATATTGACCCTTCCCTTTTTTACACTTGAATGAGTACCCCATGCCCTTGTGCCTTTCAAACAGTAAATGACCCTCTTATGAAGCAAACAACCCTCCCTAGCAGATAGCTTAGGCTATTCTGTTTTAGATGCGGTCAAGCTATAAAGCTGGGGTGTTCTAATCACTGCCTGGCTTGTGCTGTTGTCAGGTGTCCTTCTGTCTTCTTCAACACATAAGCCCTGCAGGGAGGGCCTGGCTGCTTAATAAAATCCCGGAGCCTTAGTGAAAATGTTTTTATCATACTCAGCCATGTGTGCAGTGTGTGTAGCTAGCTTTGGAACCCTCTGAGGGTTCACGGAAATATGTAGTTGGGTAAGAATGAGTACAGACCCATGCGGCTCCGAGAACCCTGGCACTCCACAAGACAGGTGTGTGGTATTGTGAGCCATAATCACACTTCCTGCAAATAGCCAGATTGTTTTTTCTCGAATGTTTCCTTCGTATCAGACAAGCTCGACTGTAGCTACATCCTAATTGGATACACTTTCTCCTCTCTTCACCTGTCCTTGCAAGGAACGTGTTCATCTATATTTTTAAATTATTCGAGGAACATTTAAGGTATACCTAATATATACTAACTGTTGGATCCCAAATCCCACTACTTTCTGGAAGTAATTTCCGTTATTTGTACCATCCACCCATCTACGCATGCACCTGTTCAACCCACAAACATTTACTGGGCAATATCCCTTGTGCTAGGCACTGTTCTGGGTGCAGGGGACATAGCAGGGGGCAAGACAGATGAGGTCCTTGCACTCATGGAGCTGACATTCTGGTGGCAGAAGATAATACAAGGAAGCCTTTAAGCCTTTGGGCTTTTTTTCACTTTGACCTTCGACTGTGAGGCCTTTATTCTTGGGCACTCATTCACTCATTCAGTCCATCCATCCATCAGCAAACATTTACTGAGTACCTACTATGGGTCAGGAGGATTCAATTTGCGCTGTGTGAATTTGCACTTTTTAAAAGACTGCCATCTGAGACACACAGATATAGAGAACAAACCAGTGGTTACCATGGGGCGGGGGGCTCAGAGGGGTGGGGGGAGGGGAGGTATAAACTACTGGGTGTAAGATAGGCTCAAGGATGTACTGTACAATAGGAAAATATAGCCAATACGTGGTGGGAAATATAGCCAATATTTTATAATAACTGTAAATGGATAGTAAACTTTAAAAGTTGTACCAAAAATACACAAAAATTTAAAAAAAGAAAAAGAAAACAGACACACAATCATAGCGTAGACCATTAATTAAACTTCCACCATTAAGACGAACAACAACAACAAAGAAGACTGTCATCTGTTTCTACCTCAATTTATTTCCTAGATATATGTTCTGAATTCTTGATGGGATTGCACAGATCAGAGGCATTTCCTCTTATTCCATACCCTTCCATCCCATAGGGCCCAGTCCAGTGCTTTTTCGCATGTGTGGGCTCCTAAAATGACTGATGGGCATTTTCTTCACCGTTCCTCACTTTATCCCCATGCTGTATGTGTGAAGGTTTCTCCCAGTGTACAAGCGAAAATCCAGAGGCCTAGGTACTCTAAATAAAACAAGTGGGGGGAAGATGGCTCTTGGAGCTCACTGGCCTCCCCTTACAGACCCTCTTCCCCTTCTTTTACATCCCTCCACTCAGGTACCTATTTTGCTCTGAGCAAATAAATTGTCACCTGATTCTCTTCAGCTCTAAAGCATAGCTGGTTTAAACCTTCCAGCGTTACCCTTTCTGGTGTTTGCATTTTAATACGAGACTCTCAGAAAAGAGGAATTGATCTAAAATGGTGGAAAGTCCTATAGGATTGGGTGGGGGGGGGGGCCTTCCAAGGTTCCCACAGTAATGATGATGATGGAAATGACAACCAACAGACGTTATTCTTCAGAACAACCCTTTGAGGCAGGCAGCTCATAAGTGCTGAAGACAGGATTCCAGCCCAAGCCGACTAGTTCTGTAGTCTATACTTTTAACCCGCACGATGGTAGCCCCCGATTTGTCAAGCACAGATCAATCCACTTCCATGGGATAAGACATCAAAGAGGCAGAATACATAACACCGAATAAGGGCATTTCTTCTGCAGCACGGATATGGCACGATTCAAGACAAAGAAGGGAACCGGACAGGGCATCCATGCAGGTTGATTCAGCTGTTCACAAGCTTCCTCTGCCCTTCATGTCTGAATGTCCAAATCCTACCTACTCTTTGAACCCCATAAAAATGCTACCTCTTCCAGAAAGCGTTTGCCAGTTTCTCCAGCCTGGGGTAATGGCTCTTGAACCCACCACCCTATCTGTACCTCTCTAATAGCGCTTACTGTTCTCTCCACCATTTTTTTTTTTTTTTTTTTTTTTTTTTTTGAGGTACTCGGGCCTGTCACTGCTGTGGCCTCTCCCGTTGCGGAGCACAGGCTCAGCGGCCATGGCTCACGGGCCCAGCCGCTCCGCGGCATGTGGGATCTTCCCGGACCGGGCCACGAACCCACGTCCCCGGCATCGGCAGGCGGACTCTCAACCACTGCGCCACCAGGGAAGCCCTCTCCACCATTTTATAGTTAATGTTACTTGAATTTACTACCATGTATTTGAAGGCAGAGACCATCATCATCACTGCTGCTCCTCCTGGTGCTACCAGCCTCCAGTGTGGTGCTGTATGCATAACAGAAGCTCAGTTATGAAATACAAAAAAAAAAAAAAAAAAATGGTGACCCTCAGAAGCTCTGACTCATACCCATTTTGAGGACTTAACTGGCACCCCATTCCCAAAGTTGGGGGACTTAGATGATGCCACAGAAAAGAGCAGGCTGCCCAGTCAATCACTGCCAAGATTCTCAGCTCGGGCAGGACCAAAGTCAAGTCTTTGGTTTCAGCTTGCTATAGCATCACATGTTTTTCCTGGCGTGATCCCACTTCCAAGAGGCTCAGAAAGTGGAAAGGGAGCCATAGAACAGAAAGTGCTGGGCTTAGGAACCTCAGGCCTCCTCCAGGATGGTGACACCTTCTAGGGATAGTGCCTGTGTCCTTTTAAGGTATAGGTGCGACCCTCCTCTGGAGCCACCCAGCCTAGCCCGTCACCTCCGCGGGTGGCCAGGAAGGCCAGTGTGGAGAAGACAGCACAAAGATGTCAGGAACCTTGGCTACAGGCTATCCTGGAGGCTGTTTTTATAGAGTTCTGGTCCTGGCAGGGTATATGAGTTTCTGCAAAAGAGCCCTGACTTGAGGAAAAAGTGAATTTTGCCTTTGTGGCCCAGGGAAGCAGACATGAATAGGCAGCCGTGCGCTGAGGGTAAGCTGGCACTGGTTGTTCCACTCTCTCGTCTCCATATCCTGTGCCAGGCAGGCTTCCTTTAACACTGCTAATGAATCCTTCCTCTCTTTTATTTCCTTCCCCTTCCTACCCATTACCCCAAATCTCATATTGGTTGGGGGCAAAGGGCAGAGTAAAATGAGCTGGCAGAAGGAACGTGTAAGCAGAGTTTCTTCCTGTAGGGGCAGGTGGTAGGCCTGGTGTTCTTTCTGTCCCTTTCTTTCTATTTACAAAACGCAGGGCCCAAAGACAATGTAATGTGTTCAGCCAAGAAAACTGGAGTGAGAAGCAGTTGAGTTGGATAGCTCAGAAATAGGACTTTGCATCCATCCACAGTTTCCTAGCTTGCTAACTTTTTAACCCCATCTCAGTCTCCCCCATGATCAGCAAGATTATGTGGCAGTTGAGGAACTCACCAGCGACGCCCTTGTTGAACACGTCTAATACTTTCATCTGTATGCAAGGGTCCTGCTGAGGAGCAAAGGGAGCAAACCCACTGACTCTAAAATGTCCTTCAACAGGGATCCTATTATCTCATTTCAGCTGGATGCCTGGGGTAATAAAACCCATCGCTAAGCTAACCAAACCTTTCCTCTAGCTGTGCCAAATGTCTGCGACAGAAATCCTTCATGCCAGGGATTTTCCTCCTTGTCCAAGACTTAGAAAAAGGTTGTTTTCTCAGCTGCTTTGAAGCCCAGGAAGAGAGCCAGGGAGGCAAACAAGCCAGCCAGTCTTGCATCAGATAATTCAACAGGCTTTTGATAACCTCAAGTCTTCTGTCCCTTCTCCAGGTTGAGCTGAACTCTCCAAGCCAAGGGACAGAAAGGCCGGAAATGCTCCAGACAGGAAGATCTCTGTGGCTGGAAGGAGGCCACAGGATCAGGGGGGCTTGAAGTGTACTCAGTGATCCTCAAAGGAATTCCCTAGTCATTGTGTTAAGAGAGCTGTAGGGAAGGGTGGCAGAGGTCCAGGTCTCAGTCCCTATCTGGACCGTATACTGATTAGAATCGGCTCCATCACTCGGAAAATCACTCTCCATGGAACACTGAAGCCTCAGTACCAACAGCTTTGCAAGATTATGAGGGGAGAGTAGAGAAGGAGTTTAACGGTGTCTGAACTGCTTTCTCAAAATAGGGGAGCAAGATCTGTAGAAGTAATACAGTGCTGGAAAATGA
Organism: Lipotes vexillifer; assembly: GCF_000442215.2. NCBI lineage: Eukaryota > Metazoa > Chordata > Mammalia > Artiodactyla > Lipotidae > Lipotes > Lipotes vexillifer. The sequence continues at coordinate 1,526,135 of NW_006781042.1, forward strand.
CAGGGTGGAAAAATGAACTGTGTTTGAGCAGGCATGAACTTATTAATTTACCTACATGTGGCCTATTTCATAACTTTTCCTACAGAAACTGGGGGCAGAAATCTGAAGTTGATTTGAATCCCTTATGAAATATAATTCTACACCCTGGGAAGATTCTCCTAGAAAGTTTGGCCCTGAGGCTGCAAGATCTTATCCGCCCCCCCCCCGCCCCGCCCACCGCAGAGTATCATTATGCTCTTTCATAACATCTCTCTGGGTGAAGTGATTGTTTAAAAATGTTTACATAATACATTAGGTTCCCAAAGTTTATAAACTAAAAGAGCTTGTTCCCTAAAGAAAACATTAATTTCTTCAGATCAATAGGCTATTCACTTATAAATTATGGGATGGCAATAGTTCAGGGTCAGAGTGGTATTTTGAGTTTATAATTTTCCCATCATTTATTATGAAAAATTTCAAACATGCAGCAAAATTAAAAGAATTTTATAGTGAATAGCCATAAACCTATCAAGTAGATTCTACCACTAACATTTTATCATACTTGTTTTTATCACTTATCTATTCATCCACCAACCCATCTTATTTGTTTGTTGTTGTTGCATTTTAAAGTAAATTGCAAACATCAGTATACTTTCCCCTAGATACTTTAGCATTCACATAATTAACTATAAGCTTAATATTTGCTCATATATCTTAAAAACCATGTTAGGTTTTTTTTTTTTTTCCAGTGAACTTTACTTTTTTTTTTTTTTTTTTTTTTTTTGCGCTACGTGGGCCTCTCACTGCTGTGGCCCCTCCTGTCGCGGAGCACAGGCTCCGGACGCGCAGGCCCAGCGGCCACGGCCCACGGGCCCAGCCGCTCCACGGCACGCGGGATCCTCCCAGACCGGGGCACGAACCCGCGTCCCCCGAATCGGCAGGTGGACCCCCAACCACTGCGCCACCAGGGAAGCCCCTCCAGTGAACTTTATATGTAGTTTGAAAGAGTTAGTGATTTTTCCCCAATTATACTAAAATCAGAGAGAATTTAGTGACTACACCTATATGGTAGCATGCAAATTTATATAGTCAAAGAATATGGCTCATTAGTTCTTTCTATATTAAATATCAGCTTTACTGAGGTGAATTTACATACAATAAAATTCTTAACATAGGTATTTAAGTTATATATTTCCCTCCAAGCAGCGCTTTAGTTGCATCTAATAAGTTTTGGTATGTTGTATTTTTGTTTTCATTTTCTCAAAGTATTTTCTAATTTCCCTTGTTATTTATTCTTTGACTTGTTGCTTATTTAGGGTGACTGTGTGAGTATATGTTTAATTTGTACACATTTGAGAATTCCCCAAATTTCCCTTTGTTATTGACTATTAATTCTATTTCAGTGTGATTAGTGTGCATGGTTTTGTCCTTTTAAATTAACTGAGGCTTGTTTGGTGGCCTAATATATGGTTTATCCATGAGAATGTTCCACAAACACTTGAGAAGAATGTATATCTGCTATTGCTTGGTAGAATGTTCTATAGATGCCTATTAGGTCTAGTTGGTTTATAGTATTGGTCAGGTCTTCTATTTCCTTGTTGATCTTCTGCATAGTTGTTCTATCCACTATTGAAAGTGGATACTGAAGACTCCAACTATTGTTGTTGAACTGTCGACTTCTCCCTTCAATTCTGTCAGTTTTTGCTTCATATATTCTGGGGCTCAGTTAGGTGCATATATGGTTAACATTGTTATGTCTTCCCAATGGATTCGCCCTTTTATCATTATAAAATGTCCTTTTTTGTTTCCAGTAATAATTTTTGTCTTAAAGTCTATTTTGTCTGATATTAGTACAGCCACTCTAGCCCTTTTTTGGTTACTATTTGTAAAATGGTTCCTAGACCCAATTCCAAGGTGTATGTTTGTGGAGACCTTCCCACACCAACAAACAATTCTTAGACACCAGCAGGGGGTCTGAGAATTGAACCCTGCTTCTGACATTATCTACCCAGAGATAGAATCATATTTCACAGGTAAAGGGCTCAGTCCCACAAGACTTCAGATGGCCCTCCACTTCAGATGCCAGTTGCAAGCCCAGGTTTATACCTGTGCTTCTGACTGACTGCATACTAACTGGAGGTTCCCATGACCCTCTCCTTGTGTTCAATTAATTTTCTAGAATGGCTCACAAAAGTCAGGAAAGTCCACTTACTCACTAGACTACCAATTTATTATAAAGGATATTAGAGGATACAAATCAACAACCAGATGAAGAGACATATAGGGTGAGGTCCCAAACAAAATAGCTTCTGTCCTAGTGGAGCTTGGGGTCCAGCATGGCGGCATGTGGAAGTGTTCTTGTTCCCCAACGTGGAAGCTCTCTCAACCCCTCTCTTTTTTGGGTTTTTTAGGAAGGCTTAACTAATAGGCATAATTGATTAACTCATTGTCCACTGCTGATTGATTCAACTTCTAGCCCCTCTGCCCTCCCCAGAAATCAGAGGGTGGGACTGAAAGTTCCGACCCTCTTTTCGTGGTTGGTTCTCCTGGAAACCAGCGCCTATCCTTAGGTGCTTCACAAAAGTCATCTTCATTAATGTAAACCCAGTTGTGGTGGAAAGGGCTCATTATAAATAACAAGACAACCATTTCACTATTATGGTTCTGAAGCATTTTCAGAAACTAAGGACAAGAGACTAAATACTGTAACAAAAGATGCTTCTGTTGCTCTTATTGCTCAGAAAATTCCAAGGGTTTTGGAACATGTGGGTCAGGAACTATGGATAAAGACTAAATATATATGAGAAATATATTTTGGTCATCTGAATGACCAAATATATATACTTCTTATAAATCACAATATCACAGTTTGCATGGTATATAATTTCCATTCTTTTAATTTCAATTGATTTATGTCTTTGACTTTATACAGTTGGATCATGGGGGCGGGGTTGATTGAAGTGTTGAGTCCATTTACTTTTTTTTTTTTTTTTCCAATTTTTTAAATTTTTGGCTGCACTGGGTCTTCATTGCTGCACGTGGGCTTTCTCTAGTTGCGGCGAGCGGGGGCTACTCTTTGTTACGGTGTGTGGGCTTCTCATCATGGTGGCTTCTCTTGTTGCAGAGCACAGGCTCTAGGCACCCAGGCTTCAGCATTTGCAGCACGCGGGCTCAGCAGTCGTGGCACGTGGGTCCTAGGGCTCGCAGGCTTCAGTAGTTCTGGCATGCGGGCTTAGTTGCTCTGTGGCATGTGGGATCTTCCCAGACCAGGGATCGAACCTGCGTCCCCTACTTTGGCAGGTGGATTCTTAACCACTGTACCGCCAGGGAAGTCCTGAGTCCATTTACTTTTAATGTGATTATTGATAAGTTAGGATATATGCCTGCCATTTTGCTATGTGTTTTTCTGTGTTATCTTGTGGTTTATGTTCCTCTGTTTTTCTATTACTGATTTCTCTGTGTTAGATATTTTTCTAGTTTACCATTTTAATTCTTTTGTTTCTTTTACTATCCATTTTCTTATAGGTTGCCCTGGGGATTGCTACTAACATTTTAACTTAAAATAATCTAGTTCAGTCTGATACTACTTTAACTTAAACTGTTTACAGAAAAACCACTTTGCTCCAATGTAGGTCCATTTTCTTCTCCTTTGTACTACCATTGTTATGCAAATTACATCTTTATACATTAGAAGTCCACCAACATAATTTTATATTTATTGCTTTATGCAGTTGCCTTTCAAATCATATTACAGAAGAAAAGAATTACAAAAAAATCCCACATTCATGCTTCTATATTGACCTATATATTGACCTTTACCAGTGCTCTTTACTTTTTCAGGTGGATTCAAGTTACCCTCAGAGTCTTTTCATTTCAGCTTGAAGGACCCCTTTTAGTATTTCTTGTAGGGTAGGTGTACTAGTGACAAATTCTCAGATTTTGTATTTCTGAGAGTGTCTTAATTTCTTCTTCATTTTTTGAAGGATAGTTTTGCTGGATATACAATTCTTGGTTGACAGTCTTCCTTTCAGCAATTTGATTACATCTTTCCATTGCCTTCTGGCCTCCACAGTTTCTGATCAGGAGCCAGCCTATAATTTTAGTGAAGATGCCTTACACATGAAGTCACTTAGTGATTAATGATTGAACTGTATCTGAATAAACAAATTTCCCTAAATGCCTTGAATCGCTAAGTCTCCCAGCTTTTGCCAATGGTCTGTGTGTGTGTGTTGGGGCACGCATTCAGGCAATTTAAAACTTTGTCTTAACGTTCACTTCCTGTTTATAGAGCCTCAAGGTCAGCCAGAAGTGACAGCTTAAGGTCTTCTCAGGTCTTTCTTGGGCATGAGCAAAGCTCTGGGCATGTGTGTAGCCTTCTAGAGTCCCTGGTATATATGGGACCTTTACAGAACTCCTTGTGGACATCTTATCCCCCAATTCTTCCTTTAAAATTTTTTTGGTCAGCCTCTTGTTAGCTCTACCTGGTAATAGGACCTTAGGCAGCCATGAAGGTAAACAATTGCTACTGATTATTTTCAACGAACACCCTGTAGGTAGGGATATTCACACAGACCGAGTTCTGAGTCAGGTCAAATAGTGACAGTTCTCTTGGACAGGGCTTTTGGGGAGCTCCAAACCTTTCCAAGTTACAGTACAAAGCTAATGTAGTTGCGAGATGGTTGGCTTTCAAGCTTACTGCAGATCTGGGGAAAGGACGATGGAATTAGTGAAAGTTTAATGCCACAAATCTTGCTGTTCTTACTGAGATTCACCTGGTTTTCTTGAATTAAAATTCGCCAGACTTTCCAAGCCTTGAATTAATTTCCAGAGTTCTGAAAAAGTTGATTTTGAAAGTTTTAGTCAATGTTCTTGTTGATTTTGAGGAGCTGCAGGTTGTTTGAGTGTCTTAACTCCGCCATTCTATATGTTCAGTCTCCCAAGACAAATGTTTAAACATTCTGATTCAATACCCATCTTTATTATCTGCCCCTATTCAACCCTGCAGTTCTTTTTCTGTTTTAAATATTTTCACAGTTCCAGAAAATCGATTATTTTGTTTTGTTTTTAATCAACTCAACACTTACACATAATTCAAATAATATCACTTGGTATTATCATCCACCCCTTTAACTGAACTTATGTCAGCTACCATATTTTTGATTTTCAGGAGCTCTTTCTTGTCTTGTGACTATTTCTAATTCAACACAACCTATTCTTGTTTTCATATCATCTCTAAATGTCTGAGGATATTAATTATAGTTTAAGGGTCTTTTCCCCCTAAATCTTGCATTATCTCTAACTCCTCATGGTTCTTGTTTGTTTTGTTTTCTCTTTGATGTGGGAGGCACGTTCTAAAGTCAGGTGATCCTTGGTTGTTCAGTCATGTTTAAATTATATAATAGAAAATATAATTTATTCTAAAAATATAATTAGAAATACTGTGTACATGGACAACATTTGTAAATTGGTGGGATTCACTGGACACTGATGAATTTCAATACATGGAGATACCTTCTCAGAGGTGGACTGCTATTTACAGAAAAGAGTTGTTCAATCTCTTGTCCAGTTCCTACACTCTAGAAGCAGGGCAGAGAAAGGGGCTTCAGATTCACCATTTGGCAGGTGTAATCCCTTGTTTTAGCCAATGCCTCCCCTTGTCCCCTGCTTTGTTTGAAGTCCCAAGTCTGAAACTTCTCTAATTTATTTTCTCCAAAGATAAATTTTGGCCTTCAACCTGGGTTGGAGATTGGCCACCTGGCTGTCCAGGGTGAGAAAGGTGGTCCAACTATTTCCTATATTTCATGTAAAATTTTCAACCAATCTCCTGTTTTCATCTTCTCTGCCTTCTTTGATATCTGGTGCTTCCAAGTCTCAGGAAATCTTGTAAGTGTTCTACTGTTACGCTACACTGAAAATGCCTTGGTTTGCAGTTTCCTCTGTTATATCTCGTCAATCTTCTATCTCTTCCTGTCTTCCAATATCTTGTTGAAGCCTGTTCATGTCTCAAAGGGATCTAATCCCTTTGCCCTTTTGGGTTACCATTTTTTATTATTATTAAACTGAAATAATTTCAGATAGATCATGAGAAAGGGTGGAGATAAATATGAGTGGTCAAACCTCCAAGCTCTTTGTGAGCTTTAGTTCTTCTATCTCCAATCAGGTAGTGATTTGGTGGTATTATCATAATACCAGCTTTGAGGGTCAGTTACACACACACACACACACACACACACACGCACGCACGCACGCACGCACATACCATACATAAAAGTACTATACACCAAAAAGCTCCTCTCGATGGTGCTCAATATAATTTTTTTTTTTTTTTTTTTTTTTTTCTTGCGTTATGCGGGCCTCTCACTGTCGTGGCCTCTCCCATTTGCGGAGCACAGGCTCCGGACGCGCAGGCCCAGCGGCCATGGCTCACGGGCCCAGCCGCTCCGCGGCATGTGGGATGCTCCCAAAACGGGGCACGAACCCGCGTCTCCTGCATCGGCAGGCGGACTCTCAAGCACTGCGCCACCAGGGAAGCCCAATATAATTTTTAACTAACCTCAAATCATTCTTCCAGCGGACTGAAAAATGGTGGCTTGGGGCCAAGTATGATCATCATCATTACAAAATGTAAGATGCTTTGAATTTAGTCAGTCATGGCTTCAAATCTTGGCTGTATGATTTTGGGCACTCTAACCTCTCTACGCCTCACTTTCCTCATCTCTAAAATGAGCATGATAATACCAGCTTCATGGGCTTATTGTGAAAATTAATGAGATGAATGAAATTAATGAAAAATATGGCACATCATAAGAACCTAAGAAACATACATTTCTTTCCACTGTGGTAAGGGAGCAGGTAAAAACTACAGGAAAGTTAGTGATTTTCTCTGTCTTGAAGGCTAGAGAGCTAGTCCCATGATCTATTTGCTTTTGCCTGCTGCCCATGTGAGGGTATCTGTGTGTGTAAGGCTAATGTATAGTTTTATACACAGTCCACAGCACTGTAAATTTAGGTTTAAAATGAGATTTCTAACCGTTACTGAAATTGTTAGTGCTACCATTTGTTAGTATTACCATGGGGTGCTGCTAAAGAAAGAAGAAATGGTTGAATTACTAGTAAGTTCATGGCCATCAAATACCACATTTATTTTTCATGTTGTTTTAAAAATCAAAAGTTAGTGTAAGTATTATTGATTTTAACTTTTAGGTAACTTTGAGCAAGTATGTGCTGGTTGCATTGTCTGAATTTAGAAATTTCAATCTGGCTCCAACTAAAGCAACTAAATACTGTTGCAGGCAATTTCAACTGACAAAAACCTATTCCCTTTCTCTACCATAAATCAGGTAGACCACAAAGGCATGATGCACAGGAACTCTGTCCAGATGTAAAAACTAAGTTCTCTGAGCATCCAGTGAGAGAGGCCTGACTTCCCAGCACTGTCCACAGACCCACAGGAGGCAGAGCGGGACCTTCTTGTCCGGGACCGCTAGGAAATACAGCCAAGGCAACCCTGGCTCGCAAGGGTCACAGAAGGAAGGCTGCGGCTGTGCGATTATTATGGTAAAAAAGATGCCAGGAACTCAGAGGGTGTGTCTTGAATTCTGAAGCACATCCCTGTTACATCATGCTTGGGCCACACGGGATTTTCTTTAGTCTCACAGGAATTGGTTCGAAGAAGGCAACATGTTTCTATGTAAAGAGCCTGAACTCTGGGCTTGACATCTCCAAAAACAGCTGGTCAAGTGGGACTGGTTTGTGTAATGGTCCACATCCCTGGCCCTGCTCTGATGGGTGGAGAAACTATTGCTAGTGGGAATCAACGCACTCTTTCTTCAGAGCATGGTCAAATTAATTCCCTCTGTTACCACAGCATTCTTACTATTTCCCTAAAGCCTTCCTCTGGTGAAAAAAAGGGCAAAGGACAAGAAGGAAACACAAGACAGGAATTCAGATGACTTTAAGGGTGTAACAGAGAGACAACAGAGTACCTTCCCTATCCTTTCCCTTAGGGCTTCAACTCAATCTAGTCTGAACTAGTCTTTGCAACAAGCTCATTAAGATGGAAGGAAGCTGGGACTTCACATAGTAACTCTCTCTGGTGTTGTTAGGGCATAACCGGGAGCTGTCAGTTTGGTCTGAAATTCTCATTAGAATCATATATTCGGACAAAATCTGTGTCTTCATGAGGTCTCCGTGTTTGACACGTACATGTTCCATCAGGCAGAGAAACTTCTCCAGAATAAGTCAGTAGATAATCTTGCCTAAAATGCAGGACACTGAAGCTGAGAATACAGATGAATGTTGACCATCAAAGGGGTAGAAAACTGTCCAATACAGATGCTCTCTGGGCTGGGAAATGTGGACAGGGCCCTTTGTAGGATCCAGCAAGGCCTGGCACGGAGCCTCTAGAGGAAGGAGGTGTGGGCGTTAGTCTTCGTTGTTTGTCATCCTGCTAAGGGTCAGCTCTGCTCAGAAGTTTTAGGTGCCTTTTAAAGTATCCTAATCCCACAAACGCTTTTTATCTTTAGTGTTGACTGCACTATGGAATTATTTGTGAGTTCCACCAAACAACTCTCTTTGCCCCCGCCCACACTCTGAATATAGCTTTATGTTTCTCTGATTATATAAATAACACATGTTCACTATAAACAGTTCAAGCAATATAGAGTTGCGAGGAATAAAGCAAACCAGCCCCTTCGCAGAGATTCTGAGTGAGGGAACCCTTGATGTCAGGGACTACAGAGCAGAGCGTGGGGTCTAAGCTCCCTTCTCTCGCCCGGGGCCCTTTGGAGGTGGTATAGGAGGCAAGTCCAGAAGATCTGGCCTTAAAAAGTCCTAAGCTCTTTCTGGTCCCACGCCTTTCCAATGTCAGCTTCAATCTGTCACCCCTCTGCTCCTGTCCCCCACCAGGCAGGGAGCTGCCTTCTGGTATGGCACCCAGCAACCTTGGCTTGGCCCAATTAGGAGGTACAACAATGTGAAAAGCCTCTCCTTTGTTCCCCCAGGGTACCCATCTTAAATAACAACTCTATTTTTTTCATCTCCTTCCCAAGGAGTTAATCATGTTTTAGAAGTAAATGAGAGCTCTGCCTCATTACTATGGGACAAAAGCTTTTATGGGAAAGACAAGAGCCCACATATTGAAGTTTTCTTAGTGCTCAGACAGAGTTCTTCTAATAGCAACGAGGAAGAATGATTAGAGGTAACCATCCTAATGACACTGCGGATTCATGTATGCACAGGCAGGCAGATTCATCCCTAAGGGAGCCAGCCAGGACTCTATAAAAACTGAGACACCAAAGGAGAAGAAAGGCAAGAAAAAAGAGAATGCAAACAAAACACAAAAACAAAAGCCAGGTCCAGAAACACAAGAGCAGAGAGACCTCAGTCCTCTTCCGCACAGCTGCAGAATCTCCATCTCGCAGAAGTCATGTGACGGGGGAGTGTGATTTGGGGGAGGGCATGGGGGATGGGGCTAAAGGAATCCTGTTGTGCTGAGCTTGGATTTATTTGGTGACCTGGAGCAGTTCTCTGAGCCATCTTCCCCTTTAAAAATCAGGATCAAGAGACAGGACCAATTAAGGCGAGCCCTATTAAAAGACGTTAAAAAACAACAACTATATTTAAAGATCCATTTCAGTCCAGATCAGTAAAGAACAACTTTTACGGAGTATTTGTGTAACGTTTACTATGCTCTTTGGGGTTTCTAGATAGAAGGGGTTAGACAAGGTTAACCATGAAGCAGAGCAGGGCTACAAACACTAACAGACGGCCAGCTGTTTCTGAAGTGAAACTGTTGATTGCTACTTGTCTAGCTTAGATCAAAGTTGTTTGTTTTAAATAACTGAAACAAAAAATGCTTAAATTTTTTTTGAGTTTAAGGAATGCAACATTTCATTCACGTTAATGTCATCATCCTCTTGCCTACATTTCTGTATATCCCTATCATGGAACGCTATGCTGCTATGAAAAAAGATTAGTACCTATATTTACATGGAAAATTATCCATGACGTATGAATGATATTGTGAGCACAACATATTTTAATATGTAATAGAAAAAGCCTAGAAGATTATATACCTCTGAAAGATTTTCCCTCCTACTCTGTATTATTCTATATTTCTTGCTTTTTTTTTTTCTTCACAACAAGCATGCATTACTTTTATGTTTTCCCTTTCAGAATAAATAGGCAAAAACATACTCTCCCTCATACAGGTAG
>NW_006781042.1:1536483-1539169 GCF_000442215.2 Lipotes vexillifer
TAGGGAAAGTCAAGTTAAAGAGAGAGTGAGTGTTCTGCCATACTTAGTCAGCAATCTAGCCAGGATATACAATTTGTTGTTGCCAGAAATTTCCTGTTGAGCAGGCATAGACTCTAGCTGAATGCCACTGCAAGTAGATCATGCCAGAATGAAAATACAGGACCTAAAAAGGGAAGACACTTTGCAATTATATAAAACCATATTTAAAATAAGTGTAAGCAATGGTTGCTTAGAACCGAATGACTTATTTAATGTTACACTAATTCAACAAATATTTACTGAGTACCTCCTATGTCCTAGGTACTGAGCTAGACATTAGGGAAAACAAAGATGAATATGATGAGGTCCCTGCCCATAAGAAGCTAAATGGGCAGCTTTGAAGTAACCCAGAAAGCCTTGGGAATCCAGAAGATGACACATGCAGAAAAACACTCACGTCCTAGCTCCTTGTCTCAGGGTGAACATCGGTCCAAGGCTTTCGTGGCATAAATCCCTGTACCTCTAGCTTTCCCAGATTAATCAGATCAATCTATAAAAGAGAGGTCCTTGTAGAGCATATGGATCGTATATCTATTTGATTTTAAAGTGAGTTTTCTCTTTCCACCAGAAAAGCAAGACCCCTTGCACATAAACCAAAAGTCCTCACCATTGAACTATCATGTTTTTAATTTCTTAAAAACCATTCTTGGCTCTCTAGTATCTACTTTTCAAACTCTTTGGCAGGTCCTTCTCAACCTGGGCCAACTCAGTGCCCCAGTCTCACCTCTTACCTCCTCTCCATCTGATCACTCCCAAATTTGGCTCTGCTGATTAAAGATGTCAGGCATGCCTTACCTTGGGCTGTTCTCTCTCCCTGAACGAATTTCATTAGAATGAAATTAGAATGAATTTCATTAGAGCCCAGCTCAAAAGTCCTCCGTAACGCTACCCTCACCCCCTCTCTCCGCCTCAGGAGGATCGTTGTTCCTCCCTCCCCTCTACTTTAAGAGGCCTTGATTACAGAATGACTCCCAGGCTTTTACTCAGGCCAATCCAGTTGTTAAAATACTGAAATACTGCCATGCCATGTGGCAAATAGCTGCTGTTCCTAAGGCCCCAAGGGCTCCAGTATTTCACCAGCCCTGGGACCCACCTACGTGATCCAGTACTAAGGAGTTACTGCCTGACACAGTGGAGGGGGTGCTCCAGAAGCCCCTTCCCCCATGGTCTGGCATCCATCCTGTCTGGTCCCTTCCTATTCAGGACGAGTCGTACAATGTTTTCACTATCCTCTCGCCCATCACACTACATTATGGTCAGTGGTTCCTAGGCTTGCCGAACCAGCTAGATTTTGAACATTATGTTTTATTCGTCCTTGCTTTTTCCAGAGCCTAGTACAATACACAGTAGTTGTTCAGTAAAGGCCGGCTTGCTAAATGACCACATTTCCAAAATTATTTCTAATTTCATCTCAGTTACTTATTTGACGCCACTTTTGAACTAGAAAGAATATTTTACAGCCCATCATTAATGATTAAGTGGGACTAAACCAGAAAGTGCTGTATTTTTGTCGTGGAAGAAATGACATCAATACTTCCATAAAGCTTAATACGTGACAATGAAGCCATGGCTGACTAAAACCTCCAAATGATTTTTTAATTGCTTTTAAGTCATTATTTTATTTCTTACTCTTTATCTGAACTATTTCAAAGAGCCTTATAAATCAGCAAAGCTGAATGTACGTTTCATGCTTTTTTTTCCTCTCTACAGTAGTGGATGTGAATAAGGAAAAGGCCAAGAGGAAACCAAGGGAGGAAGAGCAAATGTAAAAGGAAAAGGAGACACACAGGAATGGAATCATCAAGAAATGAGGAAGGGGGGCCTGAATAATCAGAACTCCTCTCCACCTAATGGGAGGATATAAACACCAATTTAATAATAATGATTCTCATTATTAGAATTTTCTGGCCTCACATTGGTACATAACTATGAGCATCTAATGCATGTAATATTCAGTACCCTTTCTGTTGCAAGTCACACAAATGCAACTGAGACTAAACAGAAAAGGAAACCTATTGGCTCACATAACTGGGATGTTCAGGGTAGGTGACCTCAGGCACAGTTGGATCCAGGGCCTCAAACGATGACCTCAGAACTTCCCCTTCTCCCCCCATGAAATCTCTTGGTTTTGTTTCCCCTCTGGGTTGACTTCATTATCATTCTCAAGTGGGTTCCCTCTGGACAGTGGCAAAGATGGCCACCAAGTGTGCCAGGCTTACGGTCTACCAATTTAGCAACTCTGATTGTTCCAGCAAAGTCCTGGGTTGACTCTAAGCTGACTGCTGCAAACCATCTCTACAGAAAGGGTACATGACCCCTCCATTGGTCAGACCTCTAGCCAGTAGGTACAACACAGTCTGAAAATTGAAGAGAGGTGGTTCCTTATAAGAAAATCAAGGCTCAGTCACTTTAGAGTTAGATCTGAGTTTGACTCCCTTTTCTACCATTTGCTAGTTGTTTTCACTTCAGAGAGGTTTTTAAACCTCTCTGAGCCTATTTCTCCAACTGTAAAATCAGGGTCATAATGCCCATTTCATAGTGTTACCGTAAAAACCCACCTCACAGTATATTATAAAGATACGGTTTGTATAGCTCTTATCATGTGCCTATTACAAAAATGGCAGCTGTTAATGTTATCCTCGGCATT
>NW_006781042.1:1539214-1556865 GCF_000442215.2 Lipotes vexillifer
GGCATTCCCTGGGGTAGCTATAGAAAGCATAAAGGCTACCCCACGAAGGCTCTTTCCTATAAAAATGAGTAGGAAAGAAGGTGCACAGCAATAATCTAAATGCAAACCGTGGCATAGGGCTTCACTTTTCAGCCACTCTGGAGTCCGTCGGCTTGATCTTGGCACTTGAACAGAAACCCCACCACCAATTTTTTAAACTCTTCTCAGCCCAACACCACATTTGTTTTCCCTTTACTGTTCAAGTTCAGTAGAATGGGTAATCCCACTTGTTCACCAAATTAATCACTTTCTATATACCTGCTCAGGACTTTGGAAACATCCTAATTCTAAGTTTCTCAATATAAGAATGATATAACTTGAAAATGACCAATGCCTACTTGCAATTTAAGGTGAGTCAGCAATTAAGAGTGCTAACTATACTAATTCCAATAATTTTATTATCTCTGGCCCAGTGATAAAAACTGAGCAGACAGGGATTCAGGAAAGCTGTTCAATTTTAAGATGTAGCTGCAGAGTTGTACCTTAACTTAGTGAATAATGATTAAGAACAGCAACAACTAGCAATGACTTAACCTCCTTGCGCCTTAATTCCTTCATCTGTAGGATGGGGATAATAGCACATACCTTACAAAGATGTGATGACTGAATGGATAATTACATGTACCATGGTAAGCGGTTAAGCACTTAATAAATGTTAGCTGTTGTTGTTAAGCACAACTACACTGGAAACCAATAAATTGGTGATCTTACTGGTCCTTTGACAACTAAGAGATCTCATTTTGGAAGAAAGAAAGTATAAGAGATATGGCCAAGCTTACAGGTTTAGAGCTGTGTGAAACTGGGAAGAGAATTCAGTGTCTCTTCCCCTAATTCGTCCCTTGGTTGTAAGCCTTGTGGGCCAGCTCTTTAGCCTTGAAAGCAGAGTGTGAATGTGGGAAGACATCCTGTAGTTCTAGTTTGCTGTTGGCTTTGGGCTCCATAGTGAGGGTCTCTGTCTACCCCCGAACCTCATAAACAGAGACTTGAGAGGAAAAATTTGCCAAAGTTCAGTTGCATATCACAGAAAGCCACAGAGCCAGAGAGCTCGCTACGGACCCACATAGCCGCTTTGTCTACTGCCAAGCCATGGCCCTAATGCACGGATACGCCTGTAAGCCAAGAGCCAAAGCCACAAAGTTCCACCAGTTCATTTAGCCTTGGCATTTCAACATGCTGAGGGATCTGTTATTTGGGTTGTTGTCTCATTGTTAAGGGGTAAAAACAGAAACATCCTTGTCATCGGAAAACTGGTTTACTAAAATCACTACCAATACCCCAACCCCACCCCAAACCCTACCGTGAGAATGGCTCCACTGCCCTGTATGAGGAAATGGAGCAAACGCCAGCTTTTCCCCACTGGTGAACCCTGATCTCTTTGTGGCCATCCTTTCCCACGGGCTGACTTGGATGGGCCAGTTTCTGCATCCCAGGGTAGGGGCAGCCCTGAAGCCAATACCACCAGTTTTGAATCTTGGCATGGGGTCTGCTTCTGTCTCAATCCCTGCCCCTCTAAAATGAAGCACTCATGATGGCTTAGTTTCTATTCCAATAGCCCTTCAAATCTTCCCTAACATCTTTCCCCCCCTAAAATGTAAAAACAAAAGGATTCACAACTCCCTGGGTCACTGGGATTTGCTCATTTCCTCGAATGGTGCCCCCATATCCAGTGGCTACAACTTTTCTCCCTGGATGCCATGATGTGATGAGTTCTAAAAATGTCCCCAGGGACTTCCCTGGCGGTCCAGTGGTTAAGACTCCACGCTTCCAATGCAAGGGGCGCAGGTTCAATCCCTGGTCGGGGAACTAGGATCCCACATGCTGCGTGGCACGGCCAAGAAAACTAAATTTTAAAAGTCCCCAAATGGAAAGCTGCACAAGAGAATGCTGAAGTTATGAATAGTAGCTTGTCATCCTCGGAGAAGCCTATTTCATTTAAGTCAACAAATACACGTTGGGCATCTTCTCTGCACTGTGCTGGGACCTTTAGGAGTGAGCCAGCCCTGCCTTCTAATTTAGCTGAACACCTAATGTGGCAGGGAAGTGCCACCTAAAACCCACGTGCAGTGGGAACCCAAAGGGCCACTTTTTCACGGTGGGTGAGAGGAATGTAAAGAAATGGCATCATCCAGGCCATGCCATAAAGGACAAGTAGGATTTCTTCAAGTGAAGGGCTTTCCAGCATGAACAAAGGAAGTAAGGCTAGAAAGTTCTAGGCACTACCACACACTGCAAAGCCTCACTGAAAGCACCTAAATTATGAGTAAAGAAAATGTACCTGGCACTAGTAATACTTCTTATCTTCAAACTCTGTTGGAATGCTCAAAATTCATCTCCCATAGAAGAGCTTTTACTATTTGAAGCATACAGCTGTTTTACTGTGTGTTTTTTAAATTTATATTTTCAGACAGAAAAATGCAGCCCTTGAGAAGAAGTGACTTATGCAAGGCTGGGCAAAGGTCAGTGTCTTGAACTCTGCAAGTGGCCAGGCTGCAGGCGGATCTCAGAATTCCCATTTTCTGCCGTCACCATCAGACCACACTGCCACCTAATAAAACCAACCCCATGTCTTGGTTTTGAACATTTGAAAATGGAAAGAAATGTGACAGGTCAAAATCTCAGATTCCCTTG
Organism: Lipotes vexillifer; assembly: GCF_000442215.2. Taxonomy (NCBI): domain Eukaryota; kingdom Metazoa; phylum Chordata; class Mammalia; order Artiodactyla; family Lipotidae; genus Lipotes; species Lipotes vexillifer. Next base: position 1,541,882 of record NW_006781042.1, read on the forward strand.
GCTTTCTGATTACTTGCAAATCCACATGAGGCTCACATATCACTCTCTTCTCATTTTGTCAGCATCTGAATTTGTTTGGTTGTCGTGTGAGTGATGAAACCTTAAAAGCTATGTTGATGTGTGCAGCATGTGGAGAACCACTCCTAGGTTCTCTCTGCACTGGAAAGGCCAGAGGTACATGGACACATTCTTATACACCCAGACAGACCAATCCATCCACTTGTGCACACACTCAACATCACTAGACACTCATTTAAATAACACAGTGTACTGTGTGCTGACTTGATGGGAAGCCACAGGCTAAGTTCTCAGACACTGGCCAAAAAGAGATGGGATCCAACCCATCCCTAGACCACAGGAAAAATACTTTCGACCACAGAGCTGGCTGCAAAATATTCTTTTTGTAGGAAACAAAATGTTTCCAGCCCTGGGATTTTTTTTTTTTTTTTTTTTTTAGGTCCTTTCACTGTTACTGAGTAGGAGAGGCGAATGCTTAAGCAAGAGGCCAAGTAAACATCTAAGGAAACCAAAACCAGGCTCCTTTGCTGGGAGAGTGGAACACAGGGTGAATGAGCAGCACACCGGACAAGCCCCAGGCCTTTCGAAGCCATGGGGGCACAGCAACCCCGGCAATTATTCACGTGTTTATGACTCCGGTTTAATCCCACTCCACTGTGGCTCCACTTCTTAGCTAAGTAGACTTGGACAAGCTACTTCAGTTTTCCAAGCCTCTGTTCCTTAAGTGTCAAGTGTGAATACTGATAGTGCCAATATCACAGGTTACTGTAAAGAAAAAAATGAAGCCTATGTAAAAGTTGCACAATGCCCGGCACATAGTAGGGACTCAAGAAATAGGCTTTGTTAAGATTGGTTCAGGAACTCTCACAAGTCACTAAAGAACTACTGCCATGCGGCTTCCCTGGCGGTGCAGTGGTTGGGAATCTGCCTGCCAACGCAGGGGACACGGGTTCTAGCCCTGGGTGGGGAAGATCCCACATGCCGCTGAGCAACTAAGCCTGTGCACGCTACAGCTACTGAGCCTGCGCTCTAGAGCTGGCGAGCCACAACTACTGAAGCCCACACACCTAGAGCCCGTGCTCTGCAACAAGAGAAGCCACCGCGATGAGAAGCCTGCGCAACGCAACGAAGAGTAGCCCCCGCTCGCTGTAACTAGAGAAAGCCCGCACGCAGCAACGAAGACCCAACACAGCCAAAAATAAATTAATTAATTTAAAAAAAAAAAAAAAAGAACTACTGCCATGGACTGTTAGAACCCAAGGATTACTTAGAGATTAATACTCCAGCCCCGACATTTTATAAATAAGAAAACGGTCCTAGAGAGATGAAAAGGTGTGACCAAATCATCCAGTCTGGGGTAAGCCCCAAGCTAAGACCCTACAGACTGGATGCAAAGGATAAAGAGAGTTAAAGCCAGTCCATATGGACACCATGTGCTGTCAGTTGGCAGTGGATCTTAGATCCTAGTGTACCTAAGAATCACCTGAGCAACGTATAAAAATGCGGATATCTAGGCCCCCCCGCAGTGCTGCTGATTTAGTCTGGGAGGGCCCAGGAATCTGAATTTTAACAAGCTCTGCTGGTGGATTCCAAGAGGTATTCCTCTGACCACTGGTCAAGAAACATGACAAGAGGAAGTCATCAGCCAAATAAATAACTGAGCAGAGTGCTAGGGTTGTATCCCACGGTTTAGCACAAACAAACAATGTGGCAAGCCCTACCATAAATAATGAAGAATACTCTCATTGTACAAAATAGTAAACGAGGTATAGCATGGCATTGCTTCATCTTCTAGATCTATTTTACAGAAGAGGAACCTATGATTCAGTCATTTGCCCAAGATCACATATCTAATTAGAGACAAAGAGAGAACTTCATTCTAAAATACCATTATCTTTTTACATAATGGAGAGTCTTTTTTCTAGGTACCTAGAGGTGAAGACAGTGGGCTTATGTATGTGTGTTATAGGCTAGGATCCATGAATTAATTTTAATCACCGAGAGAACAAAAAATCATCCTAGCTTTCTGATGCGTTCAAATGGAGAAGTTCCCCCATATTATTTCTGGGGCTATTATTCGTTCCATCAGCTCCCTTGTAGGCTAAGAGAAGAAACTTGGTTAGAAGGAGGAAGCAGCAATACCATACAATGCTGGACATTTCAGAGACACCAGACGCTCTATTCACATTAGTGCACACCACCTGCTTCCTCTTCATTAAAATCCTGCTCTTCTAATATGAAACATATACCTGACCCCAAGGTCTATAAAGTTCTGTGCATCATCAAAATTAACCACACAAGTATCCTAGTTATTGGTTACTGTGTTAAAGAATTTGGGAACTTCCTGGACACAGCTCAGATGAATCAATATGGGGTTGGATTCAGAGTCATTCGAAAGGATGGCGTTGCAGCTATTCCCTGTAGCGACAGAGCACGCAAGAGCCTCTCAGCTATTTCTGGGGGCTCGCTGCCACACACTAGAAAAGATTACTCTCTACTTCTTGGTCCCATATTGAAGGATCTGAGAAGGGACACAGGTATAGATCTTCCACTTCTACGTCTCTTTGATGAATGCTTTAAGACAACAGTAATCCCCCAACAGAGCCCCTTCTGAAAGTTGCTAAGAAATGTAGGCAACACAGCACAGTGAAAGCCATGGCCTGTTGGCAGAAAATCAGTAATATATCCTGCAGATGGATGATGCCCATCCTCATGAGAATCTCAGAGTGCTCCAATTCAGTAAGCTGGTAACAGTGGCCTTAGAAGAGATTTATTATGATTTAGATCAATCTCGTAGCCATTATTATTGGCCTTAGAAGGGGATTATAGAATTCTCCTTATAGAATCGGAGGTGGAATCTGAATTAGAATCCAAATACATAGCTAACCACCTAACCATCCTGTCCCTCCTGGAGAGAATTCTGACCTTCAGAGCTACTCCTCTGCTCTGTGACATCAGTGCGTTCAGAGAATGCCAACTCCTCTTCCACGACGTGAACCCATTAAAGGAAGGAGCCTGCCATGCTTTCAACAAGGGAGGGGCAGGGTCTGGATACATGTATACAGGCCCTGAAACATTTCAACACACCTCTTTTAGAGGAGCTTCTGTTGGTTCAAACCACCAACCCCCACGAGGCATTATTTCCAGCCACTAAAATGTTTCCTGAGCTTAGACACATCTGGAAAGTTTTGGAAAATCCCACAGGAAGGAGACTGGGCCAAGAGAGCTCCTTTTCTCTTGCCATTCAGGAATCACTGCACAAAATGTTTGCCCTCCAAGACAGCCCAGTCCAGGAACCCAGCTCTCAGGGCTGGAGAGTCATGGTAGACAAAGGAGTCCTTTGGGGAACAGAACCAATGGAGAATGTTTGGGGTCTTTTACTAACCATGTGCCAACCAGAGAGCTCATGCAGACCATGTCAATCAAGTTCCCTCAGAAAAATGGGACTCACCGCAGGTGGTTTAAGAGAGAGAGAATTTAATGTTGGGAACTAGTTACAAATGTGTTGGAAGAGCTGAAAAGAAAATAGGGGACAGTGAGGCAACCTAGAGACTAGCAACAGTAAGAAGCCACCACCATCCCTAGGGCTGGAGGAACAAGGAAGAGGTGCTGTTACTAGGGTCCAGAGGATGGAGCTGCCCAACTCCTGCTCTTTGTGGAGCTGGGTCCACAAAGGGATCACGGAGAAGGAATTGGTGTCCATTGCCTGAGATAGCACTGGAAGCAAAGAGAGGGAGGCAGAAAGACATGGCTTCTCCCGTACGTCTGCCCTACATCCTCCCTCCAGGGCCCCAGACGAAGCAGAATCAATGGAAAGGGGACCTGGGGAAGGCAGATCACACTGTCAGTTCCCTGTGGTACCAAGTAGAGCAGGGGAAAGGCAGGGAGTGGACCGAGAGCAAAGAAGCAACTGACTGGCATGACCCACTAAGGCAGGGATTCCTGATTCCCAATTTGCAGATGGGAATCTTTAAAAAACAAAACCTTGAAGCCTAAACTGGTAAATCTCCAAATTCGTTACTGATTCCACACCCCTGGACTTGAAGTTTGCCAGAATTCACTGGGGGGGGAGCTACAGCCAACCACAGGCCCTCTCCTCTCTGAGCTCAGGGGCTTGACTGCAAATCGTTTCCCCTCACATTCCCCAGCACATGTTTCCAAACTTCATTTCCCATACGCTCTGATGGCCACCATCTCTTCACAGAAGCCAGGGTTCTCAAAGAAGGAAGCAGCACTTGAGGGTGGGGAAGAAGGGAATGGTGGGCTGGAAGCGATGGTGGGGGGTCAGTGCGGGGGAGAGAACCTTTGGACTCAGGATTCTGCACAAGAAGTCCCTTCTGATCTCCAAGCTAATTCCTGATGGGCAGTCATTGAGGTCTGGTGGAAGAGTGGAAGTTGCCACACTGTCACATAAGCAGGGAACGGTGTGTGCGCCGAGCAAGGCCAGCTCTTGCCTCCCCGCCCCCAGGCCTGCTCATCCTCCTGGACTAGCCCAGTCAATGAGCGATAACCTCATCTACTCACTTACTTACATCAGAAACAACCCCTCCTTCCAGATCCCATCTCTGTGCTTAAATGCTGTTGATCCTGCTCCTTACCATCTCGTCTCTTTCTCTTTTTCTCCAGCTCAGTGGCCACTGTTTCCATTCAGGCCCTCATTTCTTTGCATCTTATTTCAAGTCCCTCCAAACCTGTATGGCAAACCCCTGCCCAAGAGGGCCTTGTAAAGTACAAATCCGATGTCACGGCCCTGCTGGAAGTCTCTCAGTGGAGCTTCTGAGAGCCTTTGGGATCAAGTCTGATTTGCCCTACCTTTCCTTGCTTTACCTTTATACACAGGCCCCATTTCCCCACTCCCACCCATTGCAGAGACACCCACATACCCTCCCCCGTAGCAATAAAGAAGGACCATTTGCAGGTCTCACCTCGGGGCCTTTGTTCATGCAGCTTCCTCAGCCTCCTTCCCCATCCACCTGGCAAGTACTGATACGCCTTTCAAGTCTTATTGATATCTTAAACATTATACCTTCCTCTGAATCCTTCTCTGACTACACCTCCCCTGATGAGGATTCTGACCATCCCAATACTGATGCCCACACTGTCTTCCTTTGAAGTCCCCTCAGTTCCTTCTCATATGTATTTATGTCTGTCGCCCTCTACTAGGTGTTTTCCCTCTGCTGCATGGTTCTTCAGGGCAGGAAATCGGGCTTCATTTGACTTCATATTCCCAGCATTTGGCACACATATCTACCCAGGAAAGGTCTGAAGGTAGTAAAGGAAGAAAGAGGGAGAGAAGGATGGAAGGAAAAGGGAGTGTCAAATACTGTTAAACAGTCTAGTCTAGATAAAAATAGAAGAGTTAGAAGAGGATCCACGTCTATGGTTAGAGCACACACACAAAGGACTATTATTACAATTACAGGCTCTAGAAGATTTATTGCTAAAGATTTTAAGCTGTAATGTATACCATTTCTTAACTGAGGAAAAATATTAGATTTTTAGGAGAGGAAAAAAGTGACCAAGACTTCACAGATGCTATGGCCGGCGCCCAGCCAACTTGTCTCAGTGGGTTTTCTTTGAAAATACCTGGCCTTTGGACAACCACAACATGTAATGAGACCCCCTATGCACAGGGGTCCTAGAGACAAATGAAGCCTTTGGTAGAGATGTCTGCTGTTTAAAAGGTTAGAGGCTGGCTCTTGGGCAGGACTGGCCTTTTGCAGGCAATGGGATCAAATGCTGACACGCTTTTAGCAGAGGCAGTCACAGGGATCTCGAAGCAAGGTCTAATGGGAAAAGGGGGAAAGAGGGGTAAAAAAAGGTAAGGTTAGTCCCAGAATGGAGCCCCAAGTAGAACATGGAGGTCAGTCACTAAGAAGAAACTAACATTCCATTTAAAAAAAAAAAAAAAAAAAAAAAGGTTCTGATGAACCTAGGGGCAGGACAAGAATAAAGATGCAGACGTAGAGAATGGACTTGAGGACACGGGAAGGGGGAAGGGTAAGCTGGGACGAAGTGAGAGAGTAGCACTGACATATATACACCACCGAATGTAAAATAGCTAGCTAGTGGGAAGCAGCCGCATAGCACAGGGAGATCAGCTCGGTGCTTTGTGAACACCTAGAGGGGTGGGATAGGGAGGGTGGGAGGGAGATGCAAGAGGGAGGGGATATGGGGACATATGTGTACATGTGGCTGATTCACTTTGTTGTGCAGCGGAGACTGGCACAGCATTGTGGGGTAATTATACTCCAATAAAGATGTTAAAAAAAAAAAAAAAAGAAGAGCCTAACATTCCAATGCATGGCCAGTACAGGACTCTATGTCTGCAGAGAATACTGTCTAAATAGCTACAAACAAGAGAGAACAGCGCGGTATGAGCACAGCTGTCAAAGGGGGGAGGCCACATTGGATCTATTGAACTTGTATTTTAAGGAGGCACCTGTAAGAGAACAAAGAACGGCCAGAGCATTCCCATTTCACTAGACAGTGACTGAACCTTCCTCAGGGTCCTGGGATAAAACTTCCAGAGAAGAACTGACAACTCAGGAAGGATTTAAAAGGTAAACCATGGCACTGACTACTCTGTGGGGAAAGTGACTTTGCAAGGAAAGCGTAAAGAGGCAGGTATGGCTTATATGTCATCCTGCATCATCCATGAGGGAAGGGATGTCTCCCTACCACCGTACCTCCTAGCCTGCAGGTTCTCACTGGAGGAGACCATGAACAGGTAGGCACAGATCTGTCCGCACTGTGGGCAAGAATCCACAGAGACTATCTCTTTCTGCTTTGACGATACATGGCAGAACACTGAAGCCAAATCGGAACGTGGCGGAGACTCTGGCTGGAAAGGCCAGAGCTCGGAAGTTGAGAGAGCAAAAGGGCCAGGATGCCCCCTGAATGGACGGCGAGGTTCAGAGGACCATGTCCCATGGAGCTCATTCTTCCTCAAGGGTGTTCTGTTGCCACCCAGAGCCACATTGTCATAGGAAATAACTAACGATTATTTAACAGAGATAGACAAAGCTCTCTTAAGACAATGACTCATTTCACTCTTTGAAGGGAGCATTCTACCCGATACAACCATTGAAGGTGGCCACACCCCAGTGGCTGAATGGAGAAATGTTCAGCAATTAAATCCAAGCAGTGTGTGTGTGAATAATCTTACATTAACATGGGGCTCAGGACAGGATAATGGTTAGGAACAGAGGCATGGAGGGAAAAGACTGTATATGTATGGGGGGACCCCCTTAGAAGCTATGTGATTCAGAGCAGTTTTTAAAAGCTCTGTAAACCTTAGTATGCTCATCTTTAAAGTGTACCTAGTAACACATCTCTCACAGGGTAGTTGTGAGGCTTGAACAAGAAAATGCCCACCAAGCATTTAGGACAGTAACTGGCACAAAGGAAACTCTCAATAAATGGTCGAGTAGACTGAGCAAAGCAACCAGAAAGCCAGGGCTGTGGAGACTTTGGGTGATTTGTGCTCAATCCCTTCCAGATACACCAGATGCCTCAATTCTAACTTTTAGAGGTTTTTATTGATGTGCCTCTTTCTGGAAGCCTGACACTCAGAGAATTCTGTTACTTCGAGTCATGGATCATAATCCCTGCTCAGCCTCTCACTGCCAAGTCTGAGTCGAGGATTCAGCAAGTAGGCAGTGGGCAGGGCCAGTGTAGCTTGGCTCTACAAAGGTGTTCTCAAAATCATAGTCCCTTTGGTAACAATAAAACAAGGGTCCAAGACTCAAGCACACATGTTCTTTGTCCTAGATGCCAGAACTCTTAAGCACTGCCAAGCCAAGAAGTGAAATTTTCAGAAAGAGACCCACTGTGGAAAAACCTCTGCTTCAGGCGTTTGAACTCTAAGGCAGTTGCCAGGAGCCATTGACTGATTTAAAGATCCAGGGAAGGTGACTGGAGGGTGGGTGTTGGAGAGAGGAGCAACAGGCTAAGAGGAAGGTTGAGGGGAGGAAGGAATCAGCAGGCCAACTGTACGGTAACTGAAAATCCCAGATTACCTAGATCAGCAGACATCAGGAAAGCTCAATGAGTTCTATTGCAGCTGACAACCAATCATGCATCAGATAATGTTTAGCATATCATAAAATGGTATGGTAACATAATTGGACTTACATATATTCAAACCAAATGCTACAGACATACTTGATTCATTTTCCCTCACACCTCCATCATGTAAATCCTTTGCTTTCCATGCCCCTACACCTAATTTCATAAGCCATTAAGATTTTGCAAGGGCCTGAACCCCACCCCGTGCACTGTTCCAATTAGGCTGAAATGCAAACCATTACTGTACCACGCTGCGACCCTCACAGCCACAGCTGACCCCTGGGAGAGAAGCAGAGGTCACAGGCCCAGGCTGTGCACCACCGCAGGCAGGCATACTCCCCCATCCATAGCAACCAGACAACAAGTTCTCCAAGTAGGACCCTGCTTAGGCCACATGTGTGACAAGCTGTGCTTTTCAAATCATATACACAGACAGGGCAGGCAGCATTCTGAATCAGTCACATGCCAGGAGTCACAAGCCAAATAACGGCAAGAGCATGAGTAGACAGCAAGAAGCAGCCCATCATCTCCTTCCTAATGTCCCTGCCCCAGAGTGAGAAGTGCTGTTCTAATATGTAATTCAGTAAGCTTTGGAGGTAAGCTATGACATTCGAGATCCAGTCATCCTCACGGGAAAATCAGAGAGAAAACTAAGAAGGACTATTCGTTGTAAGCCAAAAGAATCGTCACTAAGTCGAGGCTTCGTTTTCTAGCATCTCACTTTATTCTTAAATTAAAAATAAATCCCGACATCTCATGTAGAACATGGTATGGCCAAAAACAAAAACAAAAACACTTAAGCTCCGGAGTTACACAAACTTGGTCTCAAATCTCAATATTACTACCGGATACACATTATTTATCCTCTTAGCCCGGTTTTTCTGTTGATAAAAAGGTAGATGATGAGATCTATGGTAAAGGGCTGTCGCGGGGGTTCATGGAAAAATGCACATGGGGTTATCAAATATGAAACCTACAAAGGTAGGTACTCAGTAAAGGCTAATAACCCCCTTCCGTTCCTGGAGATTAAAGAGGCTTTAAATTAGTGTTGCCTGGAGCACTAGAACGGAGAAAGGATGTTCTTCCATACCAAACAGTGGGACTCCAAGATGGTAGAAAATGGGTCCCCCCAGGGGCTACCTCCTGCCTCCTTTCCTCTCTCTGTCCCACTCTTGACTTTTCAAACTAAAGATGCAAAGACTAAAAAATATAACTACAAAGCTTCTCCCATGCTAAGAAGACCAGACACACGAAAGACCAGAGAACTCCAGTTCTCTCAAACCATTGCACACCTTTAGCGTACAAAGATAGGCAACAGGAAGCTCAAGATTTTAAGGGTGACCCTCCCTGAGCACAAATGACAGTTGCAGGAGAGGGGCAATGAGAGAAGCCAGACTTGTTTGCAGGACTGTCTGTAAGTCATTCCACTGGGAAGTCCATGCTCATGGTGAAGTTCAACTTGGAAAAAGTCACTTACTCACATGTCTGGGCCCAAGAATTTAAAATGCTGACTTTTATCTGGTAACTCATTGCAGTGTGGGGTGGGATGGTGCCTTTCAAAAATATTTTTCTGCAGAGTTCTATAGAACCATTCTATGAACCACTGAAAGTCAGAGGGAATATAAATATCACATTGCCTGCAAACCTAGTAATTTGACTGGGTTGGGGACTTTTTTGCCCAGAGTTTTCCTACTAAAAGTCAGCAAAGTGAAAATAGCAACAGATTAGAAGTTGGGAGAATTTAATTCCAGTTCCATTTCTACTGTGTAGTAGTTGTGTGACCCTGAATAAGTCACCCCTAATTGCTCACCCCCCTGTGAAGGGACTAGAAAAGAATGTGGGTCTGAGGACCACCCGTGTGAGAACCACTGGAAGTGCTTACCCTCCCTGAGTGGTCACTGGGGGCGGGGCCTGGGAATCTTCATTGTTAACAAACACCTGGGATTCTTAAATTCACTGGAGTTGACAATCACTGGCTAAGATGATCCCTAGAGGGCATCTCAGGTGGGACACTGTCATATTCTAAATGCTTTCGTTCTAGTGAAAGTGCTGGTCCATTTGTAAATCAGTTTGTAGTTTATGTAGATATTGGATCTTTCTCTCGCCTTTGCTTTTCCTAACCAAAGATGTTGCCTCGTTTCCTTCTCACTCGTAGCTAACCAACCAAGGCTAAAATACAACATCCTGTCCAACCTTCATTTTCAAATGAGCCAAATAAATGTCAGCATCCTTGATTTCCAGGTCACTGCCTTGTCCAAGAGATCTTGTAGCCGTTTCCTATGTTGTTCCTATGTTTCCTTTGTCCCTAGCCTGACAATGAGGTCTTCAGTTTGGCTCCAAAGCCCTGCGTCTCTTCTACTTACTACAACGGCTGAGATTTCTCTAGAAATCTCTCGTTCACCTATTTGCCCTGGTTTACTTAGCAGGTTAGAACTGAGAGGGTCGCTGAATAAGGAGATCTGGTACCAGACAGTGCGTAAAAATAAAACTAGCCAGAGCTGGAGGAGAATGACGGAGGTGACAAAATACCTGTGAAATGAGTGGCTCATCACAGGGGAAGTCACCTAAACACTCAGTGACTGGAGCGCCCATCCAGCCCCTGGCGGTCAGAGACTGTGATCCTCAAAGAGAGGAATGAGGACATGTGCTAAGTCTTCCATAAAAACAAATGTATTCAATTTACAGCAGTATTCTTTATTCACAGACACATCCTTTCTACTTTTTGGTGTTAAATTACCTTTTCCTTTTTGAAATGGTGGTAACAATTAATTTTGCAACTCTAATTGATTAAAAAATAAAAGACATTTAAAACTCTATGGTGGTTCCCCAACCCTTGCTTTGGTTTGATTTTTATTTTTTATTGACCTCACGTGGCTCAAAATCTCCTAGGAACATGGGATCTCTCTCTCAGTAGAGGTACATGGTCTTTCACAGCCAAAACATCTGAAAGGGGCACCCCCATCAGAAGCATGGGGGCAGTTGTACCCCTGCATTTTTAACTGTCAATTTCCAATGGAACCTCTTCAAGGGAAAGTTTTCTCTACTTGACCCCACTCAGAAGTAGTGATTTTTGGAGCACACTGACTTTTTTCAAAGGGAGCCCCATGGAATTTGGGTTTTGTTTTCTTTTTTTTGTAAGTGGTGGGAAAGATATTGATATTTTTATTTCGAACGTGGAGATAGAAACAGGAAGTGTGCACTTAGGTACATGAGTTACCCCTTCTCCGTCAGAGCCTGTCTTTCTGCTCTGTGAGTCTTAGTTCACTGTATTCATTTGCTGTTACTGCATACTTTCAGGTGGAATTTCCTTATATTTTAATACACTTACCTGGTGACCTGAAAAAAGAAGTCCCCCTTTTGGGTTCCCCTTTTATACATTCTCCCTATCTCTCAATACCTGTTAGAGGACTTCTGATAGAAGAGTGTAGGCAGCAGGTTAGATTTCACACTTGAGCAGCTCCGAAAAGGGAGGGAACATTTATACCCAAGGCAATGTACTTGGCTGGGATTCTCTGTTCCCTTTGCTATTTCTGCGGATAGTTACGCTTAAAAAGAAATTTCTCCCACCCTGGCAGCACAGCCAAACTTCTCCTCTGGCTGGCTCAAGTCACCATGAAAGAAAAAAGTCTCTTTGCCTAAGACAAGCAGATGAGCTGGGGCAGAAAACAAGGGAACAGACATGATGAATGCCCTGGAACCATTTTACAAAGGTAGAGGGGTACATAAAACTATGACTTATATCAGGTAAAAAAAACATCATCTCCAAGGTCTGTCTTTGTTTCGGTGAATATAGATATATGTTTGACATTCCTGTCCCAAAGCTGCCCTTCAGCTTATCTGGGAGAAAAGATTTATCACCTTTTCTTTAGTTATTCAGTCCTTCATTAAGCCTTTCCAACCACAGAGAGGAGAACTTAAGACCTGTGGAAGATAGCAGCAAAGATTTCTTATCCTTCCCCTTGGCCAAAGTCCCCAGGCTGTGTTCCCTGAAAGCAGCTGCAGAACCCCTCCCTCGCTCTGCCTCGGTCTGTGTTTAGGCCTCTGGCTTTGCTTACACAAAGGAATTCCTACTAGGATTTCAAGGGAAGCCTGGTTCCTACTCTCCTACAGCTCCCAGCAGGCTGGTTCTACCAAAAGATACTCCTATATTCAATATTCTTACAGTATTTCTATAGAAGTGTCTGCTTGAATTACAAGGTTTGATGCTAACCTTTCAAAATGACAATTACTAATACTTTAAAGGAACTCTGACACTGCAAAACTCAAATCCTATGGGGAAGAGTGATTCTAAATAAGCAGTATGTCCTTATTCCTCAAGACTGGGTTCATGTACGGATGCAAGGAGTTTGCTTCTGCTTTCTTTTCCGTTTTCAAAAGACATGCATTGAATGTGTAAGTGTCAAGCATTTGCCTTGCCTCTGAGGGCACACAGCTAAGATTCAGTCACAGCCTGCCAGGGGCTCACGATTCAGGTTTCACAAATGCAAGACTAGAGACAGGTACTAGATTTAACCGTGGGCAAGACTGAAGGAAGAGGGGCTGATTAGGGCTGCAGTATTACAGACTCAAACACCATCACAATAGTCACAGTGATGGTATTTGAGTCTTTTAATACACAAAACGGACACTGAGCAAAGAGTTACATCACCAGAAAGGAAACACTATATACTTCCAAGATGGAAAACAACCTGGGGGCTTCCCTTCCCTTCCCTTCCCTGGTGGCGCAGTGGTTGAGAGTCCGCCTGCCGATGCAGGGGACACGGGTTCGTGCCCCGGTCCGGGAGGATCCCACATGCCGCGGAGCGGCTGGGCCCGTGAGCCATGGCCGCTGAGGCTGCGCGTCCGGAGCCTGTGCTCCGCAACGGGAGAGGCCACAACAGTGAGAGGCCCGCGTACCGCAAAAAACAAAACAAAACAAAACAAACCACCTGGGACTTCAAGAAAAGCCTGAGAATTCAAGTAAGAATCAAGAGTTTGAGTAACAGCATTGGTCTTGTCAACAATTTACAAAAACAAAAACAAAACAAACCACCTGGGACTTCAAGAAAAGCCTGAGAATTCAAGTAAGAATCAAGAGTTTGAGTAACAGCATTGGTCTTGTCAACAATTTACTGGGTACTTTAGGCTCTTCCCTCCAGTGTTCTGTAATTTCAGGGTACCTTCTAAGTAGAAGATGAAAATACTATTATAAAGTCCATTTAAATAAACCTCCTATATGAAACAGTCACCTCTTTCCAATTTGTTGAAATAAGAGAGTCATAATATTTATTTCATCAAGGGGGTGTGAAGCTTAGTTGGGATTAATTTACTTCTTTACTCCTTCCAGGGCACTTAAAAATTTATATAATCCCATATGTGGTTTGTACATGAGGATCTGATGAGAAATAGTATGAATAGTTCATCAAGTTTTTTTCATCATTCTTTCAATTACAGCCACCCTCATTCTAACTTTTCCAGTCCCTCGTTACAAGGCACCTGGTTACTATGAGAGCTGCCCAAGGGAGTCCTCAGCCAATCCACTCTGCATGCTGCTGCCTCATTCATCCCCACAGAGCCTTCCTTTGCTGTAGCACCCGTCCCCTCCTCTATGCTCACTGGATGCTTGACGCTGGTACGGCATGTACTCTTCACATGTTTATCTATTTCCCCAGGTACACAGTGAACAACGACAGGGCATCAACTTATACTTTGAATCTCTAGCATCTTACATAGTAAATGGCAGAGGAGAGCTGATTAAATAAACATTTGTCAAATGAACGCATACACAAACCCTCTGCTCTTGTTAGGAGGCAAACCCCAGCCTGTGTCTTCTGAACATGCGACTTGCCCTTCTGTTTCTCTTCTTCTGCCGTTCATCCTCACCCCCCACATCTTCCCTGTCCTTTCTCACTCACCTAGTTTGATCTATTTAAGGCAAGAGGTTTTCAACCTTGGCTGCAGAGTAGAATCACTCGGGGGAGCTTTATAAATAAAATGAACACTGACGCCTGGCCCCACCAGCAGAGATTTGGATTTACTTGGTTGGGGTGCGGCCCTGGTGTTGGTATTTTGTAAGTGCCCCTGTGGTGAGTGGGAAGTGCAGCCAGGCTTGAGAAACTATGATTTAAAGTGATACTCGGGGCTTCCCTGGTGGCTCAGTGGTTAAGAACTCGCCTGCCAATGCAGGGGACACAGGTTCGAGCCCTGGTCCGGGAAGATCCCACACGCCGCAGAGCAATGAAGCCCGTGCGCCACAACTACTGAGCCTGTGCTCTAGAGCCCGCGAGCCACAACTACTGAGCCCGCACGCCACAACTACTGAAGCCCGTGTGCCTAGAGCCTGTGCTCCGCAACAAGAGAAGCCACCGCAATGAGAGGCCCTCACAGTGCAACAAAGAGTAGCCGCCGCTCGTCGCAACTAGAGAAAACCTGTGCACAGCAACGAAGACTCAACGCAGCCACAAATAAATTTATTTTAAATAAGTGATACTCAAGTCCCACCTTCTCCTGAAAAGATGAATGTGCCTCTGATGAGTTTACCTTCCTCTGGCTTCAACGCAGTTACTGTTTTAAACACTTATTAGATCACAAATCAAACACTGCCTGTGACGGTATCTCAGTGTGAGTTTGCTCTTTAACTCACACACTGCATTTTGGTTCATCTCCCGTACCAGACCGGAAGAACCCTGAAGGCAGGAACTGTGCCTTCTACTTCTTTGCACCCCCACGCCGTGCACGTGGTGGACCAAAACATACTTTTGATCATTAAAAACAAAAACAAAACCAAAAAACTGAGGACCCAGAATACCTAGTAGAGGCCATTTCAATTCTACTCTAAGGATATGTCTTTGGTAAGAATAAAAATGCTGCAAAAAGGGTGGGGCAGGATTGAAGCAGAGGAGGGAAAAGGGAAATAA
>NW_006781042.1:1556875-1596855 GCF_000442215.2 Lipotes vexillifer
CAAATGGATAAAAAGCTAAATTAGTCCAAAAGAAAATGTTCCCCAGCTTCTGAAGAGGGTTTTTTTGCAACCCCGAAGCAGAATAAACAAGAGAATTAACTTGGCTAGTGCCCTGATAAGGAGATCGCTCTCTTGGTTATATAATTTTACAAAGTTTCCAGGGTGTAAAGAAAATAATCACCCAGGGAGGACTCCTTACCTTGCACTACACAATTCAGCTCTTGGGTTAATCGGCTCGAAGATCTGCTCAGCTTGACCTGACCCCCTTCCAGCCCTGTGGTCTCAGACTAAGCCTCACATGCAAAAACCCTGTTGTAGAGCTCAGTGTCATAGAAAGGGGATAAAACATAGTCCTTATTCCATAACCTTGATCTTTTGGTGTAGTGGCCTCCGCCTGTGCATGAAAAAGAAAAAAGCTACCCTGGTATCTTCCCCAAGTGGCTGGTGTTCCATGGGTCTGCCCACCGTAGAATGATCTAGGCAAACTCTCCTACTAACCTGTGTTAAAAGGAAATATTTGGTGCAATTACCTCAAAGGGTAGCTTTAAATTCTTGTTCTGTGCACATATCCCAGAAAAGATTTATCTCCATATGGCTTCTCTAGTTGATCATGAAGCAAGACCTCAGGAAGGGCTCACTGAATCATTAGGTACACCCTCTGCTAAGTCGAGATAAGGTCATCAGATAGAGATGTGTCTTCTATACCAGGGGTCCCAAACCCCTGGGCCACGGACTGGTACTTGTCCGCAGCCTGTTAGGAACCGGGCCGCACAGCAGGAGGAGGGCGGCGGGCAAGCGAGCAAAGCTTCATCTGCCGCCCGCCACCGCCCCCCGCCGCTCGCATCACTACCCGACGCATCCTCCACCTCCCCCCCAGTCCGTGGAAAGACTGTGTTCCAAGAAACTGGTCCCTGGTGCCAAAAAGTCTGGGGACCGCTACTACATATCAACATTTATTCTCGTTGTTGAGCCACAAATTTAACAACTGGTCCCAAAAGGCATGTACATTTCTGTACATTAATTAAATGTATGTTCTTTTGCCTGGGGTGGCCATTTTAACACTGGTCATATTTAACTTTAATTTCTAATTATTGCTTGAAAACATGATTCAAAGACATTTAACCCTGCTCTTGATTGATTAGTAATGATAGTAACAAGTTGTCCTTTGTAGATTAAGATAACACTGCTGACCCACCTAACAGGATACGAGTTGATAGACTGTCACTGATCTATCCATGCTTTGCTCCCTGTTCTTCTTGTGTCTAGTGGTCTGCATTTGACCTTATGAGCCAAGAACCAAAATCCTCCAAGTCACCAAAGGTACACGAAATAATAGCATGTGTCCTACCAGCTGCTTCTTGTTGACAGTGACAAAATGGAAATGACTGGTTAATTTAACTAAAGCAAAAGGAAAAGAAACATGTGGCTCTTTTTATTTACTAATAAATGCTAACTGGAATTAGTAAAACTAGGATCTGGGAACCTGGAACCCATGGTACCATAGATAATAAACTGAATCATCAAATCGGTGTGTACCGTCTAAAATCAAAAACAGAGATAAACCACAAGTTTTCAAGGCGTAGGGTTAAGGATCCATGAAAATGAATGAATTCACAAGGAATTTTGCTTCCTCAAATTAGAGTTTAGGTAGTAGTGCTTGACAGCCCTTAATGATCCCCCTGAGAGCCGCAAACAGGATTTATTTAACACGATTTATAACCTAAGGTACAAACCAGAGGTCATTAGGTTCTAGAGGAACATTTCTGAATGTGTTCCACTGAAAGAGAAGTGATGGATTTAGAACCCAGGACACTTAAATCATCAGGGAAACTGTATCACTGAGGTAATGAGCACGCCAGGGCCTGAAAACTCAAGAATGTTCCCCTAAGTGAAAACAAGCAGCTCTATCTTCTCAGAACATGGCTGACTCAATCATCAAGCTGGAATGTTATTTACACAGTCCCAAGCAAACTAAGAAGAATCCTCTGGTCCGTAACCAAGGGCACTCAGAAAGTTATGTCTGCAACAAGCAAAGTGTTTGATGATTCCGGATTCCTTGAAAAGGAGCCAGTTTACCTAATGCAGGTAAATGTTAACAACTCCCTTCCTACCACCTTCCCCAGAAAGGACCACCAGCATGATCTTTCATGCCTCTTTAATTAATAACTTGGATTTGTTATACATTTAGCAAGGTGGGCAAGTCTGGCTTCTGAATTCTGCCCCATCTAACAAATCAGAATAATCATCCTGTCGTCTTCCTCCCACTTGCAGGAGAGGTCGTGATGGAACCTGGTCCACACAGCAGGATAAAGTTGAGGTTAGACATCAGGAAAAATAAACTTCCTAATCACGAAACATTTTACCAAAGGGGTCAGACTGTGGTGTTCCTTTCTTTGGAGTGGGAGGGGAGATCAAGGAAGATGTAGAACGTAACCCCTCCAGATGGAAGGGGGGAATTCTCACTTGAGTCTAGGATAGACGACATAAAGAGACAGCTCTGAGAGTCATTATCCTTTTGATAATCTCTGGCATCATTCAGTACTTTAAACTACTGGTTTATAAGTTAATGCAAAAGTACCCAGGATCTGGGAAGAGTTTATCCACTTAGCAGGGTCTGTGCGGCCTAATTATTTCAAAACATACTAACCTCAAGAGAAGGCAGCATCATTATTTAATTTGTACACAAATTATCTAGCCCTCAACAAATATCAGCTAAGAGAAATGATCATTCATTTACCCTTTAGAGGTAGAGAGTTTGAGATCCCTAGGGGTGTGGACCTTGGTCACTTACAAGCTATTAGCAAACATCGGGGGCAAGCTAACTCTCTGTTTTTCTATTTTTTGCCCTGTGGGTGACTTGTCTCCCCACTTTATTAGAACTGCTTTTGAGGTAGGCAGGGAGGCTGGTTTCCTTACCCACCCTCTGACAGTGTTGGCCCAGGACAGACAGCGTGGCCAATGCTTTCAGAAGATGAACACTCAGATTGCTGGTATATCTTGTTCCCTGACCTTGACAGTCAGAGAACATTGTCAAAGCACTCACCTGTCTTCTCTCTGAACCAAGGTACTGGAGAATCAGACGGGTGTTCACACTGTGACTCCAGGTGTTTCCTAGTGCAGCTGTCACACAGCTAGATCCAGAAATGCCTGAAACGAAACAGGGCAAAACCATGATTATGGACACCTCATCTTGTCATGGTGTTTCACATAAACAAAAGTCCAGCCACTGCTCATTGCTCAGAGAGTACTTGGGAGCCCAGGTCGTCACCACAAAAGTTGATGAAGGAGAGAAGGAAGAGAGGGGTTAAGGAATGTGAGACTAAAAAGAAAAGCCAGCATGGGTTTCCTTCAGCCTCAATGAAAGTAACCACCACCGGGCTCAGAGATAACAGAGTTATATATCAATAAGAGGTTGCACTGCAAGGAAGCTTGGAGCCATTGCTAATAATAAATCAAGCCGCTCAACATCCATGGCAGAAAAGCATAACCCTACTACACAGAATAAGAGCCAGTTATGAAAGAGTCTTAGTTTAATAGAGTTGTTAGGACTTTTTCAGCTTGATAAGAGTCTTAATTCAATTTTCCTTATCAATATGGAAATGGTGGCATATGTATATAAAATTCCTATGCCTTTCCAACCGCGGGAAACGTACACGCACCCAGAAGAGAAATCTGGAAGATCTCACCATTTCATATCTAATCTGTATTAGACATTCTTATCCCAAGAGAAACATTCTTTTACTTTCTAAGACTTTCCTGTAAGGGGGAGGATCTGCAGTAAACTTTATCCGAGTTTCTAGTCTACACCAAGTTTTACTTCAGCTACTCTCTGACGTCTCCAGAGCTTCACTGATCTCTCTTGACATCAGCAGGAGGAACCCATTCCTGCACTCCTCCTGTTCTTCTGCGTTAGAGGCAGGCTCGCAAGTCCCACCACTTAGAAGCCAGCCCCCACTATCATATGTCGCACATCCTGAGGTCTCCTCCGAACTCCTGTGCTCACTTTGGCCCTGGGCCACGAGATGAGTCTTAGCCTAAGGGGACATAGTGGGATTTGTAGTTTGCCTTGTATCCTCAAGATGCCATCTCTTTCCAATGAGGAGACCAAGTACCAAAAGGCTGAAGTCCACTGAATCAGCTAAAACAAAATGAGGGCTTGAGTTTCTCATTTGTTGCCTGCTCAGGGCATCATCTGATATTCACCCCGCTGTGTGGAATAGGAATTCCTCTTTTCTGGGTCAGCATCTTTCAGGGTGGCCTCCCAACTCCGCATGGTCTTAAGCTCCTGGGATCAAATAGAGCAACAGATGAATGGAGTTCAGTGGTTCTAGGCTGGAGGTGATTCTGTGGGTCATGTCTAGGTGGGAGTGCTATGGCATCTAGAGGGTAGAGGCCAGGGATGCTGCTAAACATCCTATGAGGCACAGGCCAGTCCACACAACAAAGAATTATTCAGCCCCAGACAAAATAGTGCCGATGGTGAGAACCCATGGGATAGCAAAAAACATCCCTATGTTTTCTCTGGTTCAAGCAGGTATGGGAACGAACTGGATGGCATCAACATCCAGGGCCTCAACAAACCTGGGGATTTCAGAGGGAGGGAGAATTTAGCGAAGGAAAGAATAAAATTTAGGGTGACCTTGGCTCATCATGCACACAATTCAAAACACACACGAATTAATTTGAAAACATATAATCTAGACTGTGCTGATCTGATCACGCTGCTCCCCTAAAATCCTTCCACAGTCCTCGTGCCTGAGGATAAAATACTAACTTCTGAACTAGGTGTTCTGAAGCTTTGTCACCTGCATCTGCATCTCTCTCTGGCCCCACTTCTCTCAATGGATGGTCCCGTAACCTCTTGACTTCTCTGTCCCCACCCTCCTTGACCTGACAAAGCTCCCCCTCTTCTGGCATCCAACGTATTGGCTTCTTCTGCTCCCCCTTGTATCAACCATGTTGAGTATTCCTTTTCCTTCTCTGCTTTTCTTCTCCCGCTCCCCTTAGTTGTGGGTGGACCTCAGGGAGCTGGCCATGGCCAGTTTTTCCCCTAACACCCACCTGCCTTCAGTGGCTGGGAAGGTAATGTACATCAATAAAGAGGCCAGGTGTCTGCATTTTAACACGTAGAAAGTCTTCACTACCACAAACAGATGTACTCTTCCATTTTTCTTGAAATACATGACCCTCTCAGTCTGTCTTTCATTTCCCCCTTTTTGATAGAGACACATAACAGAAAAGTATTTTCTGCTTTAAGAAAACCAACACTGCAAGGGCAGTGGCCACTGATGTTCCTTTTTCTTGCATTTTTGCCAAACAGCTTTGTCGAGATAATTCGCATGTTGTACAATCCAGCCATTTAAAGTGTACAGTTCAATGGTTTTTTACTATATTCAGAGTCGATCAACCATCACTACAATCAACTCTGGAACATTTCATCACCCCCCAAGAAACTCCATATCCCTTAGCCATAAGCCTCCAGCCCCTCTTTCCTGCCCTGCAGCCCTAGGCAATCATTAATCCACTTTTTGTCTAAATATTAAGTGTTAGGAGATGACGGGGAGTAGTGGAGACTGTGGTGAATTAGACAATTCACCCATGATCTCAAGGGGACAGCCCCTGCTCAGCTCCAGCTGTTCTTGTCACATGGCAATATGAGTTCACGGTTAGCCACATCTTTTGATCTTTTAATTTTTAAAATCATCACTTTAAGTACAATCTTCTGATTGGAAAATGTTGGCTCATTTAAAAAAAATTTAAAAACACATAAATAAACATGCTGATGAGCCACATATGACTCATTCTCACCAAGCTCGCAATGTCTGCTCCATATGGCATGTCCTCACTGTTGACAAGGATGACACCCCCAGGTGGATGATTTCTAAGCCTTTGTCTCAACCTCCCACTTAACCTCAGCACCTGTCCCCCATTTTCAACCACGAGATCTTCCTGCCTGACATAATGAATTTGGGCACCATAAACTCAGTATCTTCAAACTGAGCTCATCCCTTCCTGTATAAACTTACTCCTCCTTCTTTGGCCTTCCAGTTAATCTGGCTTGAAACCTCAGTTCCATTTAAAAATTTCTCCCTCTCCTGTGCTTCTCAATTCCAAGAAACTGTGAAGATGGATTGATTTCCCTGTAAAGTCTCACTTACATCCACTCATCCCACCCCGACCTAGATCAGACCCACATTAGCTTTCCCCTGGGGATGGCTGCTGTCACTTTCTCGCTGCTCTCCATGCTCCTGTCAGTTTCTCCTTACGAAAGCATCCGCTCTTCTACCGCCAGATTAATCTCCCCAAGCACACATCTAAGCGTGCTGCCCTGCCACTTATGATCAGCATGCTCAAAAACTTTTGGCGGCTCCCAAGTGCCTTTAAAGAGCTCTAAATTCCTAAGACTGGCATTCTTGCAGCTGTGCCCGACCTGCCTCTCCACACCTCTTCCCTGCATCCCACTTCATAAAGACTCTGCCCCAATTTAATCACTCCTTCCTCGTGCCGCCTCCACACCTGAATGCCTCTATGCCCATGCAGTCTTCAATACCACTTCTGACACGCCACCTCCCTGATCATCACAGAAATAATGCCTTCCTCCTCCAAACGCCCATAATACTTAGCTCACTCTCTCACATTACTGCCATTTTTTAATCCTGTGGTATATTACTTGCGTGCTTTTCTGACCACCCCTAACGTATATTTTAAGAGGGCCGAATCCATGTCTGATTTATGGTAGTATGCCTGAATCACGAAGTCTGAGACCCAGAGGATGCTTCATAAACAGTGGTTAAATAGTCAATAAGTTATTCTTACTAAACTTTGAACCATGGTATATATTTGCTTTAGCAGCAGATTTACATTCTTAATTCTACCTTGCTTAAGCCAAAATTAATAGATTTACATTTTTCTAGCAAACTCTAGAAGCTTGTTGCTTCAGTGCCCACTAAGTCATAGCATGAAGTGAGCCTGAGTTTGAAAGTTTGCCAAGAAAGAGCTACATGTGAATAATTAGGAGTTGCTAATTAGTTAAGCACTCAAAAAAAATTTGTGGTGATACGACTGTAGGTGCACTTCCCAGGCCTGGAAGATGTTTATAGGGGTCAGAGCCACAGTTGACCAATAGTGGCTATTTAAAGAATTCCATGTGCCCAAACCAATGAAAACAGTATTAAAAAAAAGTACCCACATGCTTGGCTGCTTGTCAGACAGGTAAGCTGGGGTTCTTTTTTTTTTTTTTTTTGCGGTACGCGGGCTTCTCACTGCTGTGGCCTCTCCCGTTGCAGAGCACAGGCTCCGGATGCGCAGGCTCAGCGGCCATGGCTCACGGGCCCAGCCGCTCCGCGGCATGTGCGATCTCCCCGGACCGGGGCACGAACCCGTGTCCCCTGCATCGGCAGGTGGACTCTCAACCACTGCGCCACCAGGGAAGCCCAAGCTGGGGTTCTTAACCAAGGGCCATGAGTGAAAATAACCAGGGAAAAGTTTTCAATGGAAACCTTAAGTGGGCAAGCTTGAGGAGATATATCTTCAGGAGTGCTTACAAACATGAAGCCGCCACCAGAGCAATAACAGCAGAGCCTTGAAAGTTAAATGATAAGGAAAAACAATATTTTAAAAGTGCTATAAGCTAGGCACTAGGTAAGCCCTTTAAATAAGGACGGCTTACATCTTATGTGAGCTTCGTATCTTAGGTACATCTTTTCTGATCCTCACAACCACCCTATGAGGTAGGTGATATCATCATCCCTATTGACAGACCAAGGCTATAAGAGATGAAGTAACTCTCCCAAAGTCACATGGTTGGTTAATGATAGAGCGAGGATTCGAAATCAGGCTGAGTCTTTTTTTTTTTTTTGCAGTATAGTTGGTTTACAATGTTGTGTTAGTTTCAGGTGTACAGCAAGTGATTCAGTTATGTGTGTGTGTGTGTGTGTGTGTGTGTGTGTGTGTGTGTGTGTGTGTTTTCTTTTTCAGATTCTTTTCCCTTATAGGTTATTACGAAATATTGAGTAGTGTTCCCTATGCCATACAGTTCCTTGGTGGTTATCTATTTTATATATAGTAGCATGTATACGACTGGGTCTTAACCACTACTCCAATTAGCCTTCTCCATGCTCATTATGTCAAATAGCTGGCTACTCTGCCAACCCGGGGTGGGAGTGGGGAGGGGTGGGCGGCTGGGAAGGGCCTGAAGAGCCCAGAGGCCCATCTCTGGGAAGACACTGATGGAAGTATGTTGTGAGCATCTTATCAACTCATCTGAACTCTGTATGTCACTCAGGCTCTACACTCGGCTTCCTTTGTTCTGATATACAGTGATAACCCAGGGCAAGGGGTTTCCTGAAAGACGATGCATGCTCTGGCTTGGCAAGTTATTTAACCTCGCTCAACTGGCCCAGCCACTGGATTCACGCAAATCAGATGGCCTGAAACTGACCCTCTCTGGTTGGAGGCTTAAAAAAATCTGGGCAGGATTGAAAAATATTTTCACTTAATAGGGCTTTGAATATGGAAAAACAATTGAAGGGTGGTTATAGGTGGTGGGATGGCTTGAGAAAGAGAAGTGGGGAAGCTGTCAGTTACTATAAATTTGTAACTTTATTTTCAGCTAGAAAACTCAGTGGTCCCTAATGTCTTTTGACTTTTAAGCATTCCTATGTGAGGCTGGCATAAATGATCATTAATGCTGTTTATGGGAAAGTTAAGGTAGAAGGAATCTGCTTACTGGCTTTTCAGGAAAGGTGATTTCCTGCCCAATGACCTAATTGGTCAAGAAATAGATAAGTGAATCTTTTCTGTGCTCATTTTAAGCAGAAGGAATAAAAATTGGGGCATTCTCTCCCTCGCTCCTTTTTGATGACTGTGATATTTATGTCTGCCAAGGCAGCATGAGTTCATCGTACTGGAATTTGGTTGATTCCAATACAAATTAAAAAAATCAAGTAAGTGAACTGGGTTTTGAAAATATTTTCAGTATTGGGGATTTTTCATTGTCACAGGATTGAGCTGGTAGAAGGTACCTGCTTAAGCCACAGAGAGAAAATCTAATTTATTTACACTGAAGTCAGGCCTCTCTAAAAAAGACAGGGGGAATATTCACACTCTGCTCTCTCAGAGACCCTTTTAGGTAAGTCAAAGCATGTTCTCTTTCTGTAATTGCTTACCCATCTGTAAAATATGAATAATAATTCTTGCCTCCAGGCAACCAAAGGTTCTCGGACCCTTAGATGAAGATACTTGATATGTATGAATGACAGGAACAATGATGATCAAACACTGAAGATGAAATTCTAGGGAGAAAAAAAGTTTAATCATCACCTTCTACATTTTTTTATTCTTCTAGTAATGAGGCAGGCTAGTAAAGCTCAGGAATGAAGTGGTTAAAACAACAGGATTTGGATTCTGGAATATCTTTCATGACTACTATCTTTAGATCCAATTCCCTACTCCTTTGGAGTGGGAGTTGGTTTTGAAGACAAATTTCTTACAAGGCAAGAAGCTCTCTCTCTGCTCTGTACACAGGGCGTAGTTCTTGTGCAATGAGACTGGAGGAGGATAATCAGGTTGCTATGTAGCCTTGATTTCCAAAAAGGTAATGGGCCTCTGGTACCAACCAGTGTCAGTATTCAGAAGGGGGCTGTTGGGGAGCTTTCAGTGAGGAAGCTCCTTCTCTGAAAACATTTCAATTTATGACTCCTGTGCTAATAAGCATTTCTGGGAGGTCAAATTGAATCTCCAGTACATAACATAAAAGTGTGCCCTGCAGCGAAAGGGTCAACTTTAAAAGACTAGACTTTTCCATGTTTAAAAAAAAAAAAAAAAAAAAGTGTAAACAAAGCAGTGATTCCCAGAATAGGAACAGAGGGGAAGGAGAAGTTCATGGCTTAAGCGGGCTGGATATTCTGGACATTCAGTCCCTCCTGCCCCTTTAGATGAAAGACAACTTATTGAGACTAGAAAGAGGAAATTTTAAAAAAACGAAAAAGAATTAAAATACTTACAAATAATTTCAGTACTCAAATAAGTTCGGGGAAAGGGACGGTATGTTACCACTGGAGTGGTAATGAGAGAATGCTCCTCCTGACCTCTCACCCTCACAACCTGAAACGTGTTCTATACAATGCATGATAGCATATGGCCGGCTGCTGGATGGAAGACAGGACCCTGGAACTCTATTTCTGACTTAGCTGTGGGCTTTTAACGAGACCAGGTGGGAGAAGAGAGTGATGTAACAAAGAATATCAGAGCAGGCCTTGGTAACGACCAGTTACTTCAGTTCTCTGAGCCTCAGTTTCCTCATCCATGAACAGAAGGAGTTGTTCAAAATTATCTCAAAAGTTCTCACCTTTTCTAAAAACTTTGAATCTATGGTATTTTAATGATAAGAAATTAGTTCCTCATTCTGGACCTCACCTTTTCCAGGAAGTCTGAGAATGCTCTACTCCACGTGCTGTCTTTGAATGTCTGTGCCCTTACCCAGCACCCATTTAAGCCTGAAGAGAGTGCAGACGTGGGGGCCTTCTCCTAAAAGCAGATTTCTCTCCAAACTAGGGATTTTCTTAGCCGATCTTACCTCCTAAAACCTTTCGATGGGTAAACATGTGTTGGCCACTGGCCAAGTCCCAGCAAACACAACTTCATAAGAACAAAGCTTAAAGATGGGAGTCTGAGTGAAAGAGTAGGGATTAGAAAGGGATCATCATTCATTAAATTCAGTTTCTCCTGTTTAAAACCAGGCCCATGGAAGTTGCTGAGCTTCAGCATACTGTTCTGTTGGTTGTTGTTGGGTCATTCATTTGAACTGAGGAAGTGACTGAGAATCTTGTTCAGCCCCAGTAGAAAGATGAAATAGGGAAATATTTAGGTCTGCTTTTTCCCAAGTTTCTCAAGGTAGCCTAAGTTACTTCTGGTGGTGGATCATCAGCTCTTTTGCTATTTGATGCAGAAAGCCAGAATTTCAGCGACCCACATTGAACAGGCTGACAATCAAAAGGGAGGAAGACTGCCAAGCAGAGGGTATTCGACAATAAGGATTCAAGGTGACCTACAAGCTCCATGAGGCCACAGAGCAAAGGTATCATATAAAAGTGATTGAGACAGGCTCAGACATCTATCCACCAGCAAAATTAATTTCCTTGGGGGCCTGCGCTTCACTAACTGAACCTGTGAAACGGCTGTATTGAGCATGTACTCCACTTCCTTGGGTCTTTAAAATTGACAATGGTCTGTAGGTCAAGTTCCAACGGAAGTGATATTTCTGACCTAGCTCTATAAATAGAGCACTGGAAAAAACTCATCAGCTGCAAATGGCCCAGCGACCACACGCTATCTATTAAGTAAGTAACCACAGTATCTGTGCTGCCATTTTAGATGAGAAAAATATTTCTCTTGTTATTTATAATCTTCTGAGCCTTGAGATTCTCAAAATACTTTAAAGCCATTAGTCTTCTTTTAGATTTACAAATAAAGGATCTGAGGCATAAAACCACACAATAACTGTCTCAACAGTATCTGTCCACGGAGGAAGGCCTTCGGCCTGAGTAAAGAACAAGGCTGCTTCACTGTGGGAAAGCACAAGATTTCATTCCCAATGTCTCTTGGCTACAGTGAAAGAGGTGGTTGCAGTCCGGTCTTTCCTTGCACAGCACACGCAGGCTGGTCCAAGTTTCCATAAAACTCATTACTGAGGAAGGTGAGCAGTGTGAAGAAGTTAAGAAAAGGTGGGGTGATCGGAACCTTTGGAATGCAAGAGTTAGAGATGGAGTAATCCTCCACAGCAGAAGGTAGAAATAGAGTTAAGCGAATCACTAGGATAAAGATTGCTTATGCATCAGCACAAACGACTCAAACAGCTCCGCTGGTTTTTGTGTGGGGAGAAAATACTTTAAGTTTCCCATAGTCTCAGAGTGGACATGTAGGTTATCATCCAACCAGGACGCTTTTGAAAATGAAGCAGGGACATTTTAATAAGTATATTGGGATAACAAAGATAAAGTGCGACTGTTCTGGGCAAACCAAGATGTATGGTCACCCTACAGAGATATCTTGTAGGAAATGTCCAGAAATCGGGATGAGGATGCTCACCTTACAAAAAAAACTGATCATTCCGGAACCTAGCTCATTTACCAACCAAAAGTTCTCCAGGGGCTAACTGCTTAGGACTTCTTGGCTATGTTTGCAGTGACAATCGTGAGGGTCCTTAAAGACAGCTAGGAAAACATAGGTTTGAGTAGAACAGAACTAGGGTGTCTGAATAGAAAGGAGCAATCTCCCCCCACCCAGCTCAGCTTCCAACATTGCCCAGGAGGCCAGGCCCCTGAACCCTTTCTCCAATAACACAGCTATCCTCCATTTAAGGGAAAAAAAAAAAAAAAAAAAAATCCTGAACAGTGGCTTGTAGCTAGGTCTCCTGACCCTTTGAAAAGAACACTTTAATTAAAAATAAATTCACTCACTAGAGAAAACACATACTATCCTCAAGTAAATGCTGGCAAAATAAAACAAAGAAAATAAAAAACCAAACATTTAAGAAAAGCTGAGGCATTTTCTTTTTAATTTAGGCTTCATTCAGTGTAAGCCAGGAAGATGCTTATGTGAAATGGGTTTTCTTCCACAACAATGTGCCTTACCTGCTTGCTGTAAATAAGTGAATTCCTAAAATCGTGCCAATCAGCCATCTTGGTATGAGCTTTGCTTTTCTACTCTCATTGTAGAACCTGAGAATACCAGAGCTGGATTCTAGTAAGTCTTCTGTATTATATCTGGTCATCATCTCATTTTTTGACCATTTGATTTTTTTTTTTCAGGTGACTTTTTTTTTCTGGCTGAAGCAGAAGGAATACCGCCAACTTATCCTGATTTCAGATTGTTTATAGCCCTGGCTGCTGGAAAAAAAAAAAATCACCCTCAGATGTGTGCATTACCTTTGGAGAAAGCTAGGAAGGGTAAAAAGTGGCTTTTTGGCGGGGGGGGGGGGGGACATTGGCATTTATATATTCTTTAAACTGTTTTTATTTGTTATTACCTTATTTATTTTGTTTGTTTTTAAAGTGGCATATCTTTTATCAGTCACTCTTCCTGGGGAAATTTAAACTACAGTGAAGTAATATTTGGTAGCTTTACATAGCCAAGGAATTAGTCTGGACAATGAATAAGCCAGGTGACAGCCCATTTGACTAAAGACCAGAGGGACATACTGACAGTCACAGGGTTTGCCTTTGGGAAATCAGCTTCCAAGGCAAACCCAGGACCAGGAGACAGGCGCCTTTCCCAAGGCCTCGACTGATGCAGAATCCGGACCAGGTAAGTCTGCTTTTGCTTCAGGCTGACACTGGATCACTGGCTCTTTGCAAGTAATAAGGACAGAGGGGGAAAAGAAATGCTGTTGTTTATCAGGAAATACGTGCTTGAAAAACATTTCTGTGAAAACAGCAGTGGCTTTAAAGAAATCATTAATGCAGAAAGACATTTCAACTAAATACAATGTCTAATCCTGGACTGGATCTTGGATCAGGAAAAAAAAAAAAAAAATTGCCATGAAGGACATTATTAGGACACCTGGCAAAGTTTGAGTATGGCTGGTATATTAGATAATGGTATTATATCAACATTAATTTCCTGGGTGAGATCATTATATTGTGGTTCTGTCAGAGAAGTTCTTGTTCTTAGGAGATAAGTGCTGACGTATTTGGAAATGAAGGGTCACGATGTTTAAGCTTACTCTCAAATGGTTCAGCAAAGATAACAATAATAAATTAATATTATAAAAAATAAATTGACAACAATAATATGAGAGAGACCAAACAAATGTGGCAAAATGTTAACAGTCTAGGGGAAGGGTATGTAGGAGTTCATTGTACTTTCCTTGGAACTTTTCTGTAGGTTTGAACTCTTTTTCTACCAAAAAAAGAAAGAAAGAAAGAAAGAAAAAAAAAATTAGTGTGAAAATATAGGTTGGCCAACCCTAAGAGATGACTTGGGCCAGTGATATAGAATCAGGACACAGAACTGGCTGGAGAAAGAACTAGGGCATTGTTTCACATGTGTGTTTATGCATCAGAATCACCTAAACCAGGTAAACCTGTTTTAAAAATGCAGAATCCTTGTCCCCATACCAAACCTAATGAGTCAGGATCTCTGAGGGGCGATGCCCAGAAGTCTGCATTTTCAAAATGCTCTCTCCCAGATCATCTGTGTATATATACTAAAGTTTGAAAAAAAAAATCACATATTAGGCATTTGTTGTTTTGCTTGTAACTGTAGGTTTCTTTGCAGGTAATGGATGTCATGGATGCATGTGTATTAGAAAATCTCCACCTAACATCTTGTGATGTAGATCTGCATCCTTTTCATCATGGAAGACATCATTCTGGCGAATGCCCTTTGGCCTATTTCCCAAGGGGGTAGAGATGTAAATGCTCTATAGAAATGCTGTAATTCATCTGGTTAGAGTGGTTGTCAAAGGGGTCACCCAAAACCCTAATTCAGAAGGTGGAGGAGGGGCAGCTGACAGCCTGCGGCATGAAACAGGACAGGGCTAGTGATGGGGCCCAGGCAGGCAGAGACCCTCAGTAAGGTCCTCAGTCAGGCTCCTTGACCAGCATTTCTTCTAGACACCAAGCATAGCTCAGCTTTCACAGTTCAAGATTCCCTTTGTTTCTTCAGTGAGAACAGGAACAGAAGGTAAAGAGAATGAAGTGGGACAGGAGACAGACTCCCTGAGGTGCTTTGAAAACTCCAGAGTATATAAGAGCATCCGACGAATCCAAGTTAAAGTGCATTAATAAACACTGCTTAGCTCAAACTTGCAACATTGGTGTAATCATTATTCCCATATCATAGACAAAGAAGTTACTTGACTATTGAAACCCACCTAGTCAGGGGCAGAGCTGGGGCCCGAGCCCAGGCACTCTAAGACCTCCTGCCGTCCCAGCTGTCTCCCTTTTGGCATCCAGAGCACATCATCGTGGAGAATGCTTTTAATTATCACCTTGCGCAGAGTGCGAAGATTTACTGGTATGCTTTCCTCCGGCCCCATCTTAAGCACCCCCTTGGGAAGTAGAGTGATCACGGTAGGAATCAGGGTATTTTCATGTGTGGAAGGGAATGGAATGCTGGCGTCACAAGTGTTTGTTGCCCCTGAAGGCTCTGAGAAGGGGGCAGGGGGACGCAGACTGCTGAATAGTTAGTGAGGCAATCCCAGCATCCTCAGCACCCTGAGTTTTCGACAAGAACCCAGAGGTTCTTTGGGTTTATTTCTCACACTGGTGAATTCAGCCTGGCTGCTGAGTTCCTTCAGTTCAGCCTGTGTTTCCCTGACATCTGGAGCTGGGCTTTCTGAGTCAAGCCTAGGACAGAACAGCTGCACTTCTCCTTTTTTGGGGGGTGTGCACACACGCACAGGCACACACGCGTGCGTGCATGAGGGCTCTCCCCATGACCATCATGCCAACACAAGGCTCAAAATAAATTGGGGCCACAGAGGAAGGGAAAATCCCATTTGTGACAGTAATTCATAGTGGTCCCAGATCACAAGTTGTAAGGTCCGAACAATGTGCAGATGGCCAGGGTATGGGGGATCTTAGGCAATGGGGGTTGACCTTGCTTTAACTTCCTCAAGTGTTCCTTCAAGAGAGTGACCCAATCTCTGGTGGCAAAGTCTTTCAGGCAGCAGTCTCATGGCGGGAGAGGGAACTGATGAACCAAATGTGCTGATGCTAACAGGGTTATTTTAATCGGAGGAACTGGTTTTGGTGGCAGCAGGCAGCCAGTCCACATCTTCAAAACAAGAGTTCTTAAGCAAAGCAATTTCCTTCTTCCTTGAAGGCCACTATTTATCTACAGGACAGAACTACGGGTTCGCTGAAAATGACCAGATTCAGCAAAGCGACCAAGACTACTGACTTGGTGTAATCTGTCTCCCATCTCAGATGTCACTTGATGGAAGACATTACAGTAAAGAACTATGAGGTAACATTTTGGGGATAATTAGTAATTTCTGGGCAGTACGCTCAATACCTTACATACATTATCTCTATCAGGGAGATGCCATTATCACACCAGTTTTCTAGGGAAGAAAGTTGAGCTACAGAGAAAGGTTACTCAGCAAGTGGCAGAGCAAGGATTTGAACCCAGCGGTCTGACTAGTCACTTCAGCCATTTAGAAAGTACTACAAGAATGACCATTCATTTCCCTCTCTGGGAGGGAAAACTCACAAAGCCCCCTCACCCTGTTTTCTAGATATTCCACTCATTTTCTTTTCCTCATTAAACTATAATATTCAACGTCTTACTCAGAGTCATCTGTACCTGTCTAGAAAAGCATATTTGATTAGTGTTCTCTCTCTACTGTTGGGAAACTCTTAGTCATATGACAGGTTTCTAGAAATTGATTCCAAAGAAAAATAAATCTCTAGATTCTGTAGCTTTTCAACTGAAAATATGTAAAATAACCTTAGTTGCCAAAATCATGACTGGCTTTCCTTCTGTGACTATAGTCTCCACATCTGGCTCACCTTCTTTGCCAGAAGAACATGATTATATGCCTTTTTTATATCTTAGGATGTTTCTATATTTTATGACATTTCTAAGTGGAAGTGCTATGTTAATCGTCATTACAATCCCACTGATAATTGCATTAGTTCTTTTATCAATGTTAACTCCACAGTGAAAAATAAAGCGGCAGAAGGTAAATGTCAGATGGTCAGAACAGCCCTACAGGAAGCCAGTTAGCCCGTTTTCCTCAACTGTAATATAGTTGTTGTGGGATGTGAAGCGAGCTAGCAACCACAGTTATCATTTACATGTACATACTATGTGCCAGACATGATTCCAGGTGCTTTACATGATAAAAATCTCTTGACCATCTCAACAGTATGAAGTTGGATACTATTATTGCCCTCGTTTTACAGATGATGATACTGTGCCCATATGTGCATGTGCTAGTGAGTGGTGGAGACAGGACTCAAACCCTGACAGTGGCCCTAGCGCCTGTGTTCCAGCCTTGCCCATGATTCTGACAGGCAGCCTGGGCTAGGAGTCCTTGTTCTAGCTGATTCCCCATGCCAGCAGTTGAGTCTGACCCCAGCAGTGGATTATTCTAAAATCCATAGCCAAGGATGCCCATAAAATTTTCATGACATTACCGTAGAATCATCTTGTTTATGAAACAGCATCATGGTACCAATAGAAGAGTCACGTATTAAGCATTTTTTTTAAGTAAAAGATTTTATCATCATTGTTCTTAAGGAAGGTGACATTTCTAAGGTCACATGCTTAGTCACAGGTCAAGAATGGTACAAACACCCCTTCACAGGTCCTGGAACCTCAGGTCCTATTGCTTCTCTTAAACAGCGTCACAGCCTCCTGCCTGATCAAGCATCTCTGTAGGTGGACACAGCTCTGTGCAGGGCTGTAGGGATCACTGTACCTGCTTCGCAGCAGCCCTACCTCTAAATTAAAAACAGCACAACAGCAACAACAAAATCATAATAAAATAAATGGCGGAAAGACCTCTAGGGTATAAAAATTTCCTTCAACTGATCAAGTTCCTTCTTGAAAGAGGCAAGTGCCTGCCAGCAGGAACCTAAAACTCATTATTATTCTGTATTTTCTTTCTGCATGACTGAAAAGTTTTTCTATCCTCCCACTCCCATCCCTATCAAAAGAATACCGCCCCCCCCCTCCCCGCCACCCAAGACAATCACAAAGTTTAAAAGTAGCTAACTGGCACTTCAAAAAAAGTTTTTAAATAAAAACTCCAAAACCCACAGTGGTTGTAAAACAGCTTTGTGTGGAAGAAGGGCAAGTTTTCTCTTACGAGAGGCTCATTTCATAGGGTTGGGCAAAGAGAGAGATCAGGGGGGCAAGGGTGGGAACGCAGACGAAGGGGAGGCGGGAGAGGAGGAGATAAAGGAGGAGGAATCGCTGGCTTTAAAAAGCAACATTGTCCAGAGAGGTGAAAGGGAACAGATGGCCGTGGAGAATGTGGCCCTCAAAGCCCCGAAGAAAGAGGCGATGCTGACAGATCTCGCTGTTTCCCATTGATGCCTGAATGTTCTAGTGTGGGGAGCCGAGGCCAGTGAGGGGGACAGACCTCTGTTCCCAGCGGCTCACTGGGGCACTGGCGCTGAGGATCACTGAGAAAAAGA
The DNA here is from genome assembly GCF_000442215.2 of Lipotes vexillifer. NCBI lineage: Eukaryota > Metazoa > Chordata > Mammalia > Artiodactyla > Lipotidae > Lipotes > Lipotes vexillifer. Next base: position 1,575,028 of record NW_006781042.1, read on the forward strand.
CCAGGCAGGGGGGCGGGGAGGGCAAGCAGCTGTGGCCACAGAGGGAAGGACAGTGGGGGCGTGTGGGTTTCCATAGCCTTCTCTTTTGGCCCGGCCGGGAAAGGTCAGCCCAGTGCTGGTCTTTGCCCTGGCAGAGGTGAAGGAAAGGACAGCGGCTGGGGCCCAATGTCACAGCATCCTCCCCCCAAAGGCATGTCTGGGACCAAATAGATCCCTTGGGAGAGGGAAATGAAGAAAATATTCCAAACGCTTTATGGAGGATTGAAACATTCAAACTACAATAAACAAGAAATTTGGGTCTATGAAAGAGGTAGAGAATCCTGCCAAGTAAATCCCATATTATTTCATGGAGTCTCAGGGCAGAGAAGTGATCTGTTGAGGAAACAGCAGGAGTCGGTGGCAGACTCAGGAAGGAGTCCAGAGGTCTGAGTCTGCCTCTAAAGAGGTGCCAAATTCAAAGTGGGGCTTTGCTGGACACAAGGGGAATGACAGGAGAGGCAGAGGGGCCTCTGGCGCCCAGGGTGTGTTCATGTGTGTTCACGTGTGTGTGTGAGACAGGCACCTTGATGCTGGAGGATGTAACTGGAGACTCACAAGTCACCACAGAGAGACACTGGTACAGGCACCCCTGGCCTCCTGGGAGGGGAAAGCCCGACAGTCAGCCCCTGCAGACGGAGGCCTGGAGAATTGGTCAAGAGGGGTAAGGGTTTGTGGAAGCAGCAATTGCAAAGAGGCCCATAAACTTCAGGGGACAAAGATGCGTCGGTGTCATTTCCTTAATGTAACTTTGATCAGGGAAATTACTGTTTCAAATGACCTCTTGAACTCTCCGTACATCCCCGAGAGGATGATGATCAAATTCAGCCCTGCTCCCGTCCAATGAGGAGGGAGCCACATTCTTCTTGACTCTCTGTCTAGTTGGCCCTGCAGAGAGCTGCACAAGCTCAAAACATTTCTCTGGTTTGGATTTGCCTCTCTCTTCTTCCCTGACCCAGAAAATGAGAGAGAACTGAACTCAGGCCTGAGGGTCTTGAGACAGTGGGGCATGAGTTTGGAGAAACAGACCAGAATCATCATTTGGAAACATTCCTACAGGTCTCAGGCTCCCATAAACATCTCTCATCTAACCCTCAGTGGAAGTAAGAGAAGTTAAAAGGTGGCTCTAAGTACATTTAGTGACCTGGCACGTTCATCTTTACCTGGGTTTGGTCTCCGTTTCCCCAGGAAAGAGGAGGCGGCAACGGCCGTCAAGGCCCACATTTTGCACTGTGCGTACATCCGAGTTACTGAGAAAATTCCCATGGAGCAGTGTAGTAAAAAAAAGATCAACCATGATGAAGACCTTGCCTTTTTATTTCCCTGCTTCATCCAAATTGCTCCCCAGGCGCTTTTAGATTTAGAAGCTCCACTAATCAACCTTATAAACAGCAGCCCAGCCACTGCATAGAAATTACTTTGTATAGCTCCTAAGTGAAATTACCCCCGGGGATAGAAGATGCCCAAGGCTTTAACAATTGCGACAGAACACAGCCTCAGTATGAGAAAAGAAGACAAGTACACTTTGACATCCCAATTGAAACTCCAGGCTGAATCCGACATAGAAGAATGTAATTACCTTTCCTAGTTTGGCGGTACACTAAAGAAATGGGAGAAGTGGAATACCTATTAGGTCCCCACTAATCCTCCTCCTAAATTCAAAGCAGGGTTAGTCACTGGAATTCATTTCTGGGTATTCTTACTCTCCACTATTGTTAAACAGCTCAATTGATAAGTGCTTGCAGCTAATAATGCTTTCTACTGAGCTCACCCCTCCTCCTTCCCAGCTGCTCAAAGCACTTTACAAGCATCACCTCATTATTCTTTATAACACTCAAGTGAGCCTGATAGGTGGAAAGGTTCATTATCTTCTCCTTACCAACAGGGTAAACAGACAAAGGAAGGAGCAACTCGTTTGAGCCAACAAAGCAGAGGCAGAACTGGAACTAAAGCTCCGCCATCCTCCTGACTGACTCTACCTGTGTCCATGTCCTGGGTCAGCCTGGAAAGCTGTTCTGCTGACAGGGCAGGATTTTCTAGCTGTGGACTGTGCTGTAATCGACAGGTGCACAGAACTGGGGCACTGACTGGAGGGGAAAGGACAGGAGTCGAACTGGAGAAGCCCCACATGAGTGGCCTTAACTGGCTCTGACAAGTCACTTCACCTCTGAGTCTCAGTGTCCTCCTCGGGAAAAGGAGGGGTTTCCATTAGAGGATCTTAAGGTCCCTTCCAGCTCTTTAGATAATGCGTGAAGTGAGAGTTTCAAAAGAGGGCTTCTATTTTTCACCAGCCCCTTGTGACAATCTGAGTTTCAGTTTGCTTATCAGCCTGAAATAGTATCCTTGTCTCTTCGCCGAGTCCCTGTGTCATCCAATGTCCACCCAAGTGACAGTGGGGATCAAATCAGTCTGTGTGAGATGGGAAGTGAGAGAGGTAGTCCTGGGACATCAAGGCCAAGGATTAAAGAGATGGAGGGAGGCAGGGAATAGAAAGAAGACTGGAAAGGTCATAAAAAGAAGAATCGGCAAACAACATTTTGACCTCTGCCCGGGGCCTTACCTAGGGACACTCCTTACATTCCAAGGAACCTATGACAAGTCCTTCAAAATTTAAGAAGGCTCCAAAGAAAGAGCATTTGCTTTGCTCTTTCTAAATACAGGGTTCACTTGCCAACCCTAAAAGCCATGTGAACAATGCTTCAATGTACCCTGTAGTGGTGGTTTTCCATTTAAACAGAATTTCATTTTAATGAAATAACATTGGTGTGCCTTCAAGTTAATTAAGACAGGATTTTACAGGTGGCTTCATAGCTTATAATTTGTGTTGCTTGAGCCATATATGCCTAAGCCCTTAGGAAATCAGAAGCATTTGATCTCTCTGATCTTTTACACTTTCTTTTCCTGAATGATGCTTTGATACTCTCTGTTTGCCACAAAGAGAGTTGGAGAGAGAGGACATTTAGTAAAATCAACATTTGTTTGCAGGAGAAACAGCCCTCACAACCAGAATAATGACCTTGGAAAGAGTCTTGGGTGATGGGCTGATTACAGTGACTGGATATAAAGGACTGACTGTGTAGCCGCCAGAAAGAAACACATTTCTGTAATATCTCAGTTGTTTCTATTGGCCTGGACTTTCTTGCATTCATCATGGGAACTTAGTCAACAAGTTTGCTTGCTTTTATTTCACTGATTACAGTGCTTTTTTTTTTTTCCTCCACATACAGGGAAAAAAAGAGTAAAGAACAAATGAAAGCCAGAGGCTTGACGATCCAAAAAAAAAAAAAAAAAAAAAAAAAATGGGTATAATTTTATTTATCTTCAAGTCCAGCTGCAAAAGCGACTAGTTGCAAGCTTTATTCCATCTGCTCTCTCTGAGGACCTCAGCCTGACCTTGTGGAACCTTCTTTCTGGGAAGTTAAAGAATTTCAAGGATTAGCTGAAGTCCTGAGGCCGCCAACTGTGACAACCTACAAGAGTCCTCTTAGGTAATGGATTCAGACCCCACTTCTGCTCAGGGCCAAGATGGTCCCTGATGAGTTGGAAATATTCTAATTTCCTAGACCATAAGGCAAATTAACCCCGGAAGAATTTCAGAAGGGCAAGTTCAACACGTCTGCATACTAAAGACTCAACAACTGATATATCTGTGACAACAGATTTGTAATTGAACTTGAAAAGCAAGAATTAAGAGGTCATCAGAAACAAGTTTAAAAAAGAATACCGGAAGGAAGGAAGGAAGGAATGAAGAGAGGAAGGAAGGAAGCAAGGAAGGAAAAGGAAGGGTGGGGGAAGAGAGAGAGACTGAAAGAAAGCTTTGTAAATTTAATAATAATTATCTCCACCACCTGATTCTGGAAGAAGGCATTTTCTGAACATCTCCTGAACGGAACTTTTGAGTTCTCCAGCAGAAGGTCAAGTTTCCAATGCTGATCAGATAAAATGCCAAATTTCTCTCACCATTATAATCCCAAGGTGAGGAAAGGGGAAGAATGAATCAATATTCTTAGTCTATCCTCAAACGGCTCAGCGAAGAGTAAGGCTTTAGATCCAACCAAGGATTGTACTAGTTTAATGTAGCCTAGAGGTCACCCTAACCACTCCTCTGACACTGTCTTTCCCTGTATCTCCTAAACAGTACAGACATCTGGGTAGTTAACAGAACGGCTTCCAACTCGATTCTGTGACTAACTCATTCTGTGACTTCCTTAGGCCTCAGTTTCTCCATTTGAAAAATGGAGTAGGATTGGAGGGTCTCTAACATCCCCTCCATCTCTAATATGCCCTACTACTATTGTATCTCTGCATAGATTGGCTCCAGCATTTTCCCCAGCCCACTGTATTTTCTACCTTTTAAGTTTTATCTAGTGCTGGTCCCTATAGGTCCCTTACAGTGTCTGAGGAGTCTCAGGTCATGAATTCAGGCTTTACTGGCCAACAGGAATATTTACTTCTCTTCACTCCTACAGAAGAAAGTTGAAGTCAGAATACTAGTGTTCCAGGTGACCTCACTCAGGAAAACCCACTGGCACATGCCAACAGATACAATCCAAAATGGGAAAGGATGAAGACCCAAGTGGGGAGATTTATCGTGTAAACCAAAACTACAACAGGGTAAGCTCTCAGTGTGAACATCTAGGAAATCAATGGGTAGCTTTTAAAATAACTGACTAGAACTTCAAGGCTCAGATGTTTCCACTACCCAAGATTTGCAGTCTAGTTTATGATCCAGCTCAGCAACTATCTCCACAATGATGGGTTTCCACAATGCTGGTTGAGGAAATTTTAAGAATAGTCAGCAACTCCAAGGAATTTTTCATTCAAGGACATTCAATAATACGTAAGTATTATTTCTTATGATCCCAAACAGGTGTGTCAATGAGGTTCTCCATTTGAGCAATGAGGAAACTTTTATAGACTTGCCTCAGGTAAGAGAGTAAGCTAGGAGTTGAACAGAGACTCTAATAAGCCACTCACAGAATTATCTGGATTCCTAATGGGTTACATGTTATCAGAAAACCTGGATTTAAAATGGTAGAGAGGGGCTTCCCTGGTGGCGCAGTGGTTGAGAGTCCGCCTGCCAATGCAGGGGACACGGGTTTGTGCCCTGGTCTGGGAAGATCCCGCATGCCGCGGAGCGGCTGGGCCCATGAGCCATGGCCGCTGAGCCTGTGCCTCTGGAGCCTGTGCTCCGCAATGGGAGAGGCCACAGCAGTGAGAGGCCTGCGTACCACACACACACACAAAATAAAAAATAAAATGGTAGAGAGAAATTTAGAAGATTCATTGAAAAACAAGAGGTCCAAGTCCATCTTGAGTATCGGATTTCCCTGGTGACCCACTGTCCATTTGCTTACTACCTTTATTCAGAAGTCTTCTGGAAGCCTGACCAGGACGGATCAAATCCAGATCTATCAAAATGACTAATACAGATAACAATGTGTGTTCCTGATTTTTTTAAAAAGTAAGTTTCCACTCTTCTATATTACCTTTCATGTCAATTCAGAATGCAGCCTCCTTAAGACAGACCAACAGTTAGGATACTTTGGTAGAGCTGACATATTAAACAAAAAAGCAAATTGCAAAGTAGTATGTGCACTATGGTCTAATTTTTGAAAAACAATTTACACAAGTACTTATGTGTGTAGAAATGTGGAGAGAATTATAAACACTGATATTTTACATGATCTTACTGGAAGGGCATTATACGTTTTATTTTCTTTTTTGGTTATCTATATTTTCTATTGGTTCATACAGCAACATGGAAAAATTTTATAAATATAATGTTGAGCAAAAGACACCATTACCAAAGAAAACCTACTATATGATTCTGTTTATATGAAGTTTAAATACAGGCCAAACTAATCTATGTTTGTAGAAATCTGGATGGTGGTTACCTTTGGTGGGGGCTTCAGGGTAGCGATAGAAATGGGGAGCTGCTAGGGTATACTAATGTTCTGTTTTTTAATCTGGTGCTGGTTACACATGTGTGTTTGCTGGAAAAGTTCACGGAGTTGTACACTTACAATGTGTACACATTTTTATTTGCGTTATGCTGCACTTTTAAAGTTACTTAAATGAAAACCAAACCAAACCAAACCAAACCTGCATCTAGAGGCTTCCTCACACATACTGTCAAAAAGTCTAGAGAAACGACTATTACTTTTGGGTGGGGAGAGATATGTCAAACTGCGCTTTCAGCTGTACAACAGTCTCCTTTGGGTGGTGGCGACCACAAGGAGGATACTACATTATCTCCATAGCTCCATCTCTGAGAAAGGGGCTCTGGAACCAGGCTCCGTGAAAGCAGGAAGAGAGACACAAAATTATGTTCGTGGAAGGGTCCTGATTTGTGCATATCAGTGTCCTTCACATCTCTCTTGACAACACTGTGTTGATGGTGACTCTGGAAATCCAGGTTTTCATTTGACTCAGCCTCACTATAAGGCTTGACGAATCAGCCTGGACCAGATGCGGCCATATCGGGAGGTGCACGTCCTGCACTGAGGGTGCATTCATAAAAACAAGCAAAAGTGGCTGGCTACCTTTGCTAGAAGAGAGGCTCTGTGAAGGCCAGGACTTTGTATCCCCAGTGCCTAATGCAAGTCCTGGCACAGAATAGACACTCAATAAATATTTTTGAAGTGAGTGAGTGAATAAATCCACTTTCAAAAAGAAGAAACTGTTACAGCTCAAGTAGACGTTACCATGAATGGTAAACGGAAAGGAAAAAGATGCAGTAGGATGATATATATTTAATGATTTGTGTCTCTGCTTGCCCTTCAGTGTTCCTCAAGTAAAGCCAAGTCAGGAATGGGGTTGCTGTAGATTTCTGGTAAAACCATTTAGAAAAGCAGTGTCCAATCAAAATGTGACGTAGCCCACAAATGTAATTTAAAATTTTCTAATAGCCACATAACAAAAAGAAAAAGGTGAAATAAATGTGAATAATATATTTTATTTAGTACAACGTATCCAAAACATTATCATGGCAACATGTAATCAATATGAAAAGTAAGATATTTTACATTATTTTCTCTGGTACAAAGTCTTTGGAATCCAGTGTGTATTTCACACTTATAGTACATTTCAGGTGCTTAATAGCCACATGTATCTAGTGACTATTGTATCAACAGTGCGGGTCTAGGGGGATATCCATCTGGTGGAAGTTCTTTTAGAAAAGATGAGCAGGGTGTGTGTGTGTGTGTGTGTGTGTGTGTGTGTGTGTGTGTGTGTGTGTGTGTGTGTGTGTGTGTGTTAGAGTGCTTGAGAGAGAGAGAGAGAGACTGACTTCTTAACACTGGTTCCATCTGTTCCTGAAGTCAGCTATGTCCCAGTCTCTAGCTTCTATAGATACGCCAGTGTCCTTATGAGAATTTCCACTTTCTGCTTACACTATTTTAAGTATGGTTTCTGTCACATGTAATAAAAAGAGGCTTAACTCATAAATATAGAGAAAACACGCCCATGGGTGCATCCTGCTTTAGAGGCAAAACATCTGTCAAACAGTTGACACTAAATCAGCATTGTTGAATTTGTAAATCAAGAAATAAAGGCATTAACAAAAATTCTATTCCGAAAGTTTTTTCTGTTACTTGCTGTAGGTTGCACCATCAATTTGTACATCACTTTTGAGAACAAATGAACCAAAGTCTTGTTCTAGCTTGAAGTACTCCAGGTGCGTTTTAACTGTAAATTCTGAATCAAACAGGAGTTTAATAAGGTGCAGGCGCTACAAGTTACCTGGATACTATCCATCTGAGACCGCTGCAATGTAAAAGAAATGAAAAGAACAGCCTTTCTATCAGCCAACATCCCTCCTGCTTCATCTCAGGGTTTGTCTTCCTGCCAACACACATTTATTTCTGTGTGTCTTTGGTTAAACATGGAACTGGAGTTTGAGGGGAACGGGTCAATAGTTTAACTTCACTGAGGAAAAAGCAGCCACTATCCCTCATTACCATCGCCTAAATTGCTTTGTGATTTAAATGCCATAAATAATTTTGGTATCTCAGTACTGTTTTTCATTCTGCTATATAGGTCCAGACCTGAACGGGAGAGATGATATCAGCGTACAGTTTCAGCTCGATTCCAGCTTTCCCATGTCACAAACCACTCTTTGGGCATCCTAAGAGAATATGTGGTCCATGTTCCTGGGATATCACTGCAGGCAATTAGTGCCAGCAAGGTGCAAAGGCAGGACTAAATGAGAGGCTAAAACAATCACCTTCCCATTGCTTGATGCGAAGCCCTCCTGGGATGAGAAGAGACAGAAACCTAAAGAGGAGTTCTGGACTGGCTTTCAAAACGCCTAATGCTAAAGGCACATGCAATTCAGGGAGACTGGAGGAGATGGTAAAGGCCGAAGGGGTACTTGGCAGTATCAGGGCAGAGAGTCAGAAAGGACCGAAAAGAGCAAGCTCTCCATCATCTGCTGCTGTTAAAATTCCTGGATGAGCCCCACAGGGACTGAATGTGGGAGGAATCCTGCAGAATTAGCTGTAACTCCCGCCATCCCGAGAGGTGTGAGCTATTTAGTGCCAAGGAGAGGAATGGGGAATGGTATGTTATTGCTACATTCATGTGAGTCATAGGCTTGTAAATGCTTTATATCCTGCGTAGATCATTCATCATCTGAGTTGGGAACTTAACCCAATTGTCTATGGACCTGTTCCTGATTTGCCCTGGTTGAAAGGGTTAAGCAGGTCAAAGAATACTTAACCTCTAATATTCGAATTTTCTGCTCATGATGAGTGGGAGAGACACTTAGCAGATGGAGCCCCCGGCAGGAAAGCAGTGCTCCTGGTTTCTGCCAAGAGCTTATGCGTGGCCTTATGTAAGTCCCCGCTTTTATCTCAAAGTCTTTATTTGCAAAGAAAGGGGCAACTAAAACTTCCAAAGTATACTGCCCTAAATGTTGATAAGAGCACATCTGAAGAACCTGCAAATTCTGCGAAGAATGCTGAGGAAATAGAGCAGATTAAGGGACCACCTTAAGTGACCACAGTAAGTGGCTAAAAGCACAAACTCTGGAGCCGAGCTCTGGGTTTCAATTCTGGCTCTGCTACTTATTAGCTGTTTGCCTTTGGACAAACTACTTAATCTCTCAGTGTCTTGGTTTCCTCATCTGTAAATCAGAGACAGTAATAGTACCTACCTCATAGGTACCATTAACTGAGTTCATATACGTTAAAGGCCTAGACCAGCGTCTGGCAGTATTAGTAAATTTCACTACTAACAAGTACAGCATACTTTCATTTTTAGAGCTGGAAAAGACTTCACAAAATATTTAGTCCTTCTCAGAAAACACCCTTTCACAGATGAGAAAACCAAGGGCCACAGAGGTGAAAATAAGTGAATAGAAACGATTTGCACATCCCAACCAGCTTGTCAGAGACAATGCCACTCCTGAACAACTATTCGCAGAAAATGCCAAGTCATCATTGGATGTTCTTAATGCTAGACTAGGACCAGAAGTAAGACATGTCCTCCTGGGACGCTGTCCTCGGAGGCAAATTAGGCCTTACTCGTTCTTAGCTGCCGGATGGGCTCTTGTGCCCATCAGCATTTTCAGAAAGGATGGAAGAGCATTTGGCCGATGGTACGTAGTGGTCAGCCTGAAACTGCAGTTGCCTTGAGGGGGTGCTAGGAAGGAAGAGGATGCTACTGGATGAGAGGCCGAAATCCATCACACTGGCTCTAAGAGTCTTTTGGAAGAATGAGTCAAGTCCAGAGGCTTCCATTCCTCTTGTGCGGGCTGAGGGGAGGCTTCACCTCGAGGTGATGCAGCAGTGAAGGGTTGTAGGCCTGGCAAGCTGCCCAGTGCGGGAGGCGGTGGCCCAGCTGATGGGAGAGTCAGGCCGAGCAGTCCCACTACTCCCTGGAGACCTGGAGCAAGCTCATAGCCAGGGGAAGTGAGGATTAACACAATGTGGTGTCCGAGCTAATGAGTGAGCAAAACAGAGACAGATGGCAACTGCAGTAACTTAACTCTCCCATCTCTGCTTGCAATGTACTCCCACTAGCTTCTCCTCTGTCCTCATGCTATCTAACTCTGCCCGGCCCCCTCGGTCCATCTCGGCAGATCACGGTCACAGAGAAACCATCCTGCATGAAAAAAAAGCTGTAACACCGCCTTCTAAATACAACCATCACCCACAGGTGGGGTATAGTGGCGAGGACGAGGTCTTTCAGACAACTTTGGAGAGATACCGACCTTTGGTTCTAGAGGAAAAGCAAAGTTAATTTTATTGAATTCTTGTTATTTTATACTTGACACATAATTCTTCATAACAACTGCTTAAAGGCACACAGTTGCATACGAGAATGCTTATAAAGGGGCATAATTTATAACTTGGGGACGAAAACAAGAAAAGGGAACTTTTATTCTGAAACCAAAATGAGTTTCCTTTAGTCAGAACTACAGTCTGCGGAACAGTTTCCTTCATAGGCATTTATCACATGTGATCGACGATGTTCGTGCAGGCTTAGACCAGACCTTGCCACTTTGGGAGGCAAACAACTGCTTTACAAGTTATTTACTACTCTGTACCTCTTTTAGGGATTTGTTTTTTTCTGCTTCTTTTTCAATGGTCATTGTTTCCAGGTGGTATTACTGTGTCACCTGCTCAGAGACTCACCTGGCACCGAGGCTAGCCCGGACTGAGCCATACTGGAAAATCCTGCCTCCTACTTTGAAAATTGGTTCATTTTATAATAATCTCTTTAATAATAAAATTCCAGTAGTCAAACAACAAAAGTTCTTCAGAAAGAAAAAGAAGTTTAAAGAAAAATCCCTGACTTATGTGTTTTGGTAAATGTCCCCCCCCCCTCCTCCTATTCTGCCTATTTATTTCATTCAATAAGGTAATAAGAACCTTAAAAAAAAAATTAACTTAAACTTCACTGATGCAAATGGGTTTCACTTTTGCAAAGTGAAAAAGCTGACTCATGAGAAGAAACTTCAGTGGTCACTGAATTATTCAATAGACCATGCACCTAAAGAGGGATATTGAGAAAGAGGCCTGTAAGCAGGCTTCTCACTGCTGCCCATATCCCCAAACTTTCCCACCCAGTGACCCTCTGGGGGCTACCTGCTCACCTCTGTCTTCTTAGAACAGGGCCTTGGGACTGACACAGTAAAAGTGATCAGCTGGAAGGCTCTGCAGCTTGTCAGCCAGCAGGGTCAACTTTAGACCAACGGAATTCTGGGGAAATACTTATATTCAATCCTTGATCATATGCCTGATAATTAGAGGCAGCACAATATGCTGGTGGAGACCTTGAACACTGGGCACGGAAAGTAACACTCTGAGGGAACCAAATACAACCTTTTTGGAAGTGGGATTTCATTGCGGAACACACTTTCCAACCCTAAGGGTCAGCTGTCTTTCATGGGAAGTAACTAGATACAACCTCCTTGTAAAAAGAGGAGGATATCCTGAAGAAGTGAAACTGGTAAGTGATCAGCATCTAGTTCAGTTACATTTTCTGCATTGTACACTATAGGGTTTCTCAGCCTCAGCACTGCTGGCATTTTGGGCTGGGTAAGTCTTGCTTGTGGGGGCTGTCTTGTACATTGTAGGATATTTAATAGCATCCTCCAGAAGCATCCCCCTCCAGTTGTTATAAACGAAATGACTTCAGACATTGCAAAACATCCCCTGGGGTGGCAACATTACCCCTGGTTGAGAATAACTGGTATACTAGTATACATGGTAGGGCTAAAAATTCTGAAAAAGCTTGAATGGGAGACAGTATAAACTTATGGCTGATGCTTTGAAAAGTTAAATCATTAGCTTGTAATATATATTTTTACCTTGCTTAATAAGAATTCAACTCTTAAGCAGCCAAAGAGAATGAAATACTGAAGGAGAACCAGCACCAAATGACAAGAGGCATTGAGTGCTTCCAGTGGGTAGAAATTTTAAGAGCAAATTAAGAATGAACTGCTTTTTGAAATAAAAGGAATCCAAATCAGAAAAGAAGTAAAGCTGTCATTGTTTTCAGATGACATGATACTATACATAGAGAATCCTAAAGATGCTACCAGAAAACTACTAAATCTAAACAATGAATTTGGTAAAGTAGCAGGATACAAAATTAATGCACAGAAATCTCTTGCATTCCTATACACTAATGATGAAAAATCTGAAAGTGAAATTAAGGAAACACTCCCATTTACCACTGCAACAAAAAGAATAAAATACCTAGGAATAAACGTACCTAGGGAGACAAAAGACCTGTATGCAGAAAACTATAAGACACTGATGAAAGAAACTAAAGATGATACAAATAGATGGAGAGATACACCATGTACTTGGATTGGAAGAATCAACATTGTGAAAATGACTATACTACCCAAAGCAATCTACAGATTCAATGCAATCCCTATCAAACTACCACAGGCATTTTTCACAGAACTAGAACAAAAAACTTCACAATTCGTATGGAAACACAAAAGACCCCGAATAGCCAAAGCAATCTTGAGAAGGAAAAATGGAGCTGGAGGAATCAGGCTCCCTGACTTCAGACTATATTACAAAGCTATAGTAATCAAGACAGTATGGTGCTGGCACAAAAACAGAAATATAGATCAATGGAACAGGATAGAAAGCCCAGAGATAAACCCACACACATATGGTCACCTTACCTTTGATAAAGGAGGCAAGAATATACAGTGGAGAAAAGACAGCCTCTTCAATAAGTGGTGCTGGGAAAACTGGACAACAGAACTAGAAAAACTTCACAATTCGTATGGAAACACAAAAGACCCCGAATAGCCAAAGCAATCTTGAGAAGGAAAAATGGAGCTGGAGGAATCAGGCTCCCTGACTTCAGACTATATTACAAAGCTATAGTAATCAAGACAGTATGGTGCTGGCACAAAAACAGAAATATAGATCAATGGAACAGGATAGAAAGCCCAGAGATAAACCCACACACATATGGTCACCTTACCTTTGATAAAGGAGGCAAGAATATACAGTGGAGAAAAGACAGCCTCTTCAATAAGTGGTGCTGGGAAAACTGGACAGCTACATGTAAAAGAATGAAATTAGAACACTCCCTAACACCATGCACAAAAATAAACTCAAAATGGGTTAAAGACCTACAGGTAAGGACAGACACTATAAAACTCTTAGAGGAAAACATAGGCAGAACACTCTATGACATAAATCACAGCAAGCTCCTTTCTGACCCACCTCCTAGAGTAATGGAAATAAAAACAAAAATAAACAAATGGGACCTAATGAAACTTCAAATCTTTTGCACAGCAAAGGAAACCATAAACAAGACCAAAAGACAACCCTCAGAATGGGAGAAAATATTTGCAAATGAAGCAACTGACAAAGGATTAATCTCCAAAATGTACAAGCAGCTCATGCAGCTCAGTAACAAAAAAACAAACAACCCGATCCAAAAGTGGGCAGAAGACCTCAATAGACATTTCTCCAAAGAAGATATACAGATTGCCAAGAAACACATGAAAGAATGCTCAACATCATTAATCATTAGAGAAATACAAATCAAAACTACAATGAGATATCTCACATCGGTCAGAAGGGCCATCGTCAAAAAATTAACAAACAATAAATGCTGGAGAGGGTGTGGAGAAAAGGGAACCCTCTTGCACTGTTGGTGGGAATGTAAATTGATACAGCCACTATGGAGAACAGTATGGAGGTTCCTTAAAAAACTAAAAATAGAACTACCATACAACCCAGCAATCCCACTACTGGGCATACACCCAGAGAAAACCATAATTCAAAAAGAGTCATGTACCACAATGTTCATTGCAGCTCTGTTTATGATAGCCAGGATATGGAAGCAACCTAAATGTCCAGTGACAGATGAATGGATAAAGAAGATGTGGCACATATATACAATGGAATATTACTCAGCCATAAGAAGAAACGAAATTGAGTTATTTGTAGTGAGGTGGATGGACCTAGAGTCTGTCATACAGAGTGAAGTAAGTCAGAAAGAGAAAAACAAATACCGTATGCTAACACATATATATATGGAATCCAAAAAAAAAAAAAAGGTCATGAAGAACCTAGGGGCAAGACAGGAATAAAGACACAGACCTACTAGAGAATGGACTTGAGGATACGGGGAGGGGGAAGGGTAAGCTGGGACAAAGTGAGAGAGTGGCATGGAAATATACACACTACCAAACGTAAAATAGATAGCTAGGGGAAGCAGCCGCATAGCACAGGGAGATCAGCTCCGTGCTCTGTGACCACCTAGAGGGGTGGGATAGGGAGGGTGGGAGGGAGGGAGGGAGACGCAAGAGGGAAGAGATATGGGGACATATGTGTATGTATAACTGATTCACTTTGTTATAAAGCAGAAAGTAACACACCATTGTAAAGCAATTATACTCCGATAAAGATGTTTAAAAAAAAAAAAGAATTAACTGCTTTTTTTCCCAGTTGGTTTCTCATCTAGAAAGAAGAATCAGAGTAAACTAAAGGAATCTAAGGAATATAAACAAGGCCATCTGGTGTCAGAAAGTACCGTGGTCTGAGTCTAAAGACCAAAAGGGCTAGGCCCAGTTGAGCCAGAAAAAGCCACGTGACACTGTGCTGGTAATTTAACAAGAGGTTTATTTTTTCCACTTGTCCCCAGAGTCCTTTCAAGTTTTAACCATGTCACCTTCATATCCTAGGAAGCTATCAAAATACCATCAGCAGGATATGTCTTTAAAGTAGTTTTTAGCGTAACCAGGATACATTTATGCTGGTCCAATCAGTGAGATGGCTGGTCTAAGTTAAAGCCAGATAAGGGAATACAACCTTGAAATCTTAATTTCATTCACATGGGTGAGCAAATCAACTATACTGAGTAGCATTCAAAGAGTATTAAGTTCTGAGTCCTTGTGGGACTAGACATAGCAGAGTGCCTGACCAAGTGTCATCTGCAGTAGCTATTCATTCATTAGTGAATGAATGAAGAAATGGTTTTAGAACCTAATTATAGGGAAAGTCTACTCTATGGCATTTAAACAGAAAATTCACCATGATCAACTTAAGGGAATTAGAAAATAAAACAGTATTGCTTTAAGTGAAGCTCACATTAGCAAAATTCTTCTAAGGAATAGGTAAAAATATATTTCCCAGGGATGACTATCTGGTAAAGTGGAAAGACTAGCTAAGTAGCTGTGTGATCCTAAAAGTCACTCACTGTCAATGGAACTTGGTTTCCTCATCCAACATAAGAAATCACTTCCAGCAGCTAAATGTGGCAATTGACAGGAGGAAGAAAAGAGAATATTTAGGAAAATTAGAAAAAGTGAAGAATTTAACATAAACATAAAAATGATTTCATGGCTTAGGTTCTGTTCTATTAACTTAGAAGCCTATCAGTAGATGTTGGCTAAACTCACTCTGCTGATCAGATCTAACTTAAAATGATTGAAGTGCCCACCTCATTCATTTTTACAAGACTGAAGGTTGCCTCATATGGGTTTCCACAAACACGGCCTCAACGGAGGGAGAATTAGAACACAGCTTTCCTTCTGCAACCCCAGTATTCTAACCTAACACCAAGAACCCTGAGATTGCAGCAAAAGATATGGGATTATGTTTTCACTGAAATGACACTGGAGGGGTGGTACCAGCCCAGCTTCTGATGAGTTAGAGCAAAGACATAGCCCAGAGACTTGGCTTTTCTCGGTTTCTTTTTTTGTGTGTGTGTGGTATGTGGGCCTCTCACTGTCGTGGCCTCTCCCGTTGCGGAGCACAGGCTCCGGACGCGCAGGCCCAGCGGCCACGGCTCACGGGCCCAGCCGCTCCGCGGCATGTGGGATCCTCCCAGACTGGGGCACGAACCCGTGTCCCCTGCACCAGCAGGCGGGCTCCCAACCACTGCGCCACGAGGGAGGCCCTCGGTTTCTTTTTCACCTGATGACTCTTGCCGTGACTGTAAAAGCCAGTGATCCCTACTCCATACCCCACTCCATCTCTCTGTGGGGAATTATAATGTGATTAAATACTCTTAATTATACACACACACACTGACATCCTGAGGAGACTGATGAAAACTACCTGGCAGAAAGCATAGGTGTCTATTAACTCTAACCAGCTGGGGCCGGCTGGGGCACGAACCACAATCCTTGGCTTTTACTCCTTAAGTGAGATGTCATTCCGAGACCATGTGTGTGGTCAGTAAATCATGTGTGTTTCAGTTTCGTGGGGTGACTGTGCTCTGCAGTTTCACTCTGGTGCCCTCACATCCTTAGCTTTTCAATATGACCCACAACCCCTGTCAGAGAGGAATAATTGGGAGGGAGAGTAGCCTCCTTATTGGCCAGCTAGAGCCAGACAGCCCCACACAGTTCCCAGAAGCTACTTAGAAGCACGCTTTAGCACAAGAACATCTCCAGAACCCTGGGGCTCTGAGAAAGAGGCAATTTAAGAAAATGACAGCAAAATAAAAGACTGGAATTTCAGGAAGTGGTTCCAGGAACGATGAGTATATAAAAATGAAGTGGAATCACTTTTTCCAGGCAATCCACTTTCACAGACAATGTGATCATATGACAATAGCTAGCATTTATGAGTATGTGAGTGCACACTGTATGTTTATAGATACCACAGCAGCCGCCAACAGCAGAAGAGGGCGAGTAGATCCCTTTGTGACCAGGAGCCTCCCTCTTCAGCCTGCTCTAACTTCACCACACCCGCGGGAGCCTAGCTTACCAGCCCAGCGAGAGCTGCCTTGATTGAGACGTGATGTCTCTGGTCACTAACAGTTCTCTTGGGAAGTAATGGGAAAGCAGCCAAACCACACCATGGAAGGAGCAGACAAAACATCTCTCCCCTTTCCATTCAGACATTTCCTGACCACAGAAACTGTCTTCTGCTCTCCATCCTCACCTTCTAACTGGGTTACATTGATCTGCCCTTCCACGTACTCTTCACAACGTCCCTATCATTTCTCTCCTCTCCATGTGGCGGGAGTTGATTATTTCAGTCAACTCCAGGCAAAGTGACACCATTTCCCATATCCACTCTGAGGCCTAGGAAGCCGATCACAGGCAGGAAAGTAGATAAAGCCAGAAAGGGGATTTCCTCTGCTGGCCTACCAGCGCACCTCTTTCTCAGTGGTTCCCCATTCTTCTCCATTTAGAGCTCTTGGCAGTCTCTGAGCAAATCTGATTGAACTTAAAAAAATTGTTTGAAAAAATCTGTGCAGAAAAAATTATCTCCAATGTATGAATTTTTATCAGAAGGACGACTTTTTTTAGATTTGTTCATCTATTCACTCATCATCCAATAAATATTTATTGAGTAATTTCTAAGTACCAGGAACTGGGCTGGGTAAGACCAGCTAGGTCTTTTAGTAAATAACGTCATGTGAATTATGTCAGGCTGAACAAGCCTGGCAATATTAGTCTCTCCTTGAATGAGAAGCTCCACTTAGGATTTCCTGGAACAAACCACAGTGGAAGAGCACAATATGGCAAATAACAGCTACCCAGTATATAACTTTTGTTATTATTGGATGAAGAAGCATCACTGGGAAGAACAAGTAAACTGAGTCAAAAGATATGCGGCCTCTCTGGGCCTCAGTGTCTTCATCTGTAAAATGGGGCTCCCGCTACTTGTTCATTTACAAAACAAGATTGCACTGAGAATCCAAAAGAGATAACCTACATGAAAGAAGGCATTTTGTATACTGTGAAAGTGGAAGGCATATATAAATTACAGCTGTGATTGCTCAGTCTTGAGGGCATGGATGAGTGGCTCATCTCTTCAGTTCAACCAACACAGAAGACTTTCTAGAGGAAAGTGGTCTCAACCAGGTCAGTTACCAATATATTGACTCATCTGAGTCTTAAAGGGAAAGGGAAACAGCTATTGGGAGAAACATGCTCTGTATGAATTAATATATAGTGATCAAAAACGGGGAATGTTTCAGTTATGAAAACCAAAGAAGCCCATATGCTAAAAGACTCACAACATATTGGGGTGGTCCAAAAGTAATTAGGTCGAGTGGGGTGAGGATCAGAAAGTTAAAGCTAATATTTTTTCCCACCTCTATATCCAGTTTATGAGTATATGGAAATAGTCCAGTGTTTCTCAAAGTGGAATGAGATATGGCCTCCTTCGAAAGGAGAAAAATTATTTGAGACATCCAAAACACATTTAAAAACCTCTAGGAGACCTTAGTCTGAGTTTCAGAATCACCAACTTAAGAAACTTAAGATTTACTTTTTGAAAAGGTCTTTTAATTGCAAAGCATTGTCATAATAATAATTTAAAAAAAAATCTTTAAAATAAAAACAAAAGGGCTTCCCTGGTGGCGCAGTGGTTGAGAGTCGGCCTGCCCATGCGGGGGACACGGGTTCCTGCCCCGGTCCGGGAAGATCCCACATGCCGCGGAGCGGCTGGGCCCCGGAGCCATCCATGGCTGCTGAGCCTGCGCGTCCGGAGCCTGTGCTCCGCAACGGGAGAGGCCACAACTGAGAGGCCCGCGTACCGCAAAAAAATAAAAAATAAAAAATAAAAATAAATAAAAACAAAAAAGTAAAAACCCTACAAGAACATGAAGACCCCAAGTTTGCACAGCCCCCAATTTGAGAAATCTTGACTTTTGTCTCACCCCTTCTTTTTATGGAGGAAGGAACTCGAGCCTGTGAGGACACAGTGACTCCCCTAAGCCACACAGATGGCTATTAGCAAAAGCAAGCCAGAAGCCCAGGTCACCTGATTTCTGGAGCAAAGCCTTTTCCTTCTTTATACAAGCCCTCCTCTGTTTGTGGCAGAGCTCACTATATGCTCCAGACAGATACTGGTATTGTCTTAGACCAGAGGAAGGGAAGCAGATGGAGGAGAGAAGGTTTGAAAGGGAGGTGATGTGGGTGTGACTGATGCAGAACGTCACTGCAGCTGGGCCAGCAATTTGTAAGAGAGGTATTTCCAAGGAGAGATTCTTTTGCTCCTCATTGAAACAAAGAAACTTTGGGTAGAAAACAAACAGTTTTAACAGCAGTAGCATTTCTGCCGAACAAGTTTGGGCAGAAACGTAGGAGGAATACGGTCTCAAGCTAAAAACCGGAGAGGAACTGCGGAAGGTATGAGGTTATAATTCAGGGTGGCCAATTTAATCAGCTCATATTCATTAAACACCCACATACACATGGCGCTTTACAACAAACCCCTTTCCTCACTCTGAAGCATCCATGAGCCTGTTTTAAATGGGCCACCCTGTACATGTTGGGAATCTGGCCAAGGTGTTAAGGCAACTGCTTCCCTTCCTAAGAAAAATGGGGTAGATTTTTAGACAACCACAAGTAAAGGTTAAGCCTTCTAGTTTTACATCCCATCTGAAAGCTGGGAAAGACTCAGAGAATCTGTTTTCCAACAGTGTGTTTGCAAAACTCAATAATACATTAAACCTTTCCATTTCAGACCAGTAACATCCTATACCATCTGCATTCCCAGACCTTACCCTGCAACTTCCCTGGATGCATTCCTCCTCCTTATTGGAATTGAACTCAAGTGCTTTATGAATATTCCCACATAATGACTGAATCATTATGGCCCCTGAGTTATGTATAATTAGCCAATCAATGATTCTGGTCACTTCCGGCCTTTGCATAATGAACTCATTGTAACTACAGAAAGCATGTTCTTACCTCTGCCTGTTTAAACTGCCAAGAATATTTTCAGCCTTACTGATTTATCAAGTAACTTTTGATCATCGCAATCTGATGAGAGGACTGAGGATTGGGCCCGCTGCGTTGACCCTCCCCTGGAGCTGGGCCTAACAAGCTTCTGGTATCAGGTGGTCTCTGAATTTCCAGGGAGCAATGCCGCACAAGTCATCCCATTTGGGTCCCTGCCCAGCTGTGTTGGCAGGTGCTGTGACTTTTCCAAGATATCTCTGATCGTTCCAAAGATTGTGACCCACACGAGAGGGCATCAGATTATCAGGAAAGACTAAAAAAATTTGCCCTGACATCAGACCGTTCTCCAATAACTCTCATTCTTACATGATGATATCCACCACACGACCCCAGGAAGCTCAGGACAAGACGCGAGGCATTCTAATTACAGCTTATAATACAAAGGACACAGTAGGTGCTCAATTGACCATTGCTGGCTGATCGGGTTGTTTTTAGTTTTTTGTTTTTTTTTTTTTTTTTTTTTTTTTTTTTTTCTTGCGTTATGCGGGCTTCTCACTGTCGTGGCCTCTCCCGTTTGCGGAGCACAGGCTCCGGATGCGCAGGCTCAGTGGCCATGGCTCACGGGCCCGGCCGCTCCGCGGCACGCGGGATCCTCCCGAAACGGGGCACGAACCCGCGTCTCCTGCATCGGCAGGCGGACTCTCAAGCACTGCGCCACCAGGGAAGCCCTGTTTTTAGTTTTTAATTTGGTTTTGTTTCAGCGGGTGGTTTAGGAAAGTGAGACGGGTTCAAGAGGTAGTAGATACAAAAGGAGAGACAGGATGGCTTGTTTGCAGTGGCTCTGCCTGTCTCCAGACTCGAGCAGGGAAAAACAGGTGGTTTTCAAGGCAGTTAGGTGAACAATTGTAAGAGCTGTAAAGCATTAAGGCTACTTAAAAACACTCACTTTTTACAAAATCCTTAGGTGGTCCTGACAACTCTGCCTTGGGTATGCATGGAATAAACAGCAGGTGGCTTATCTGGCATGTCCCCCTAGTTCAGGAGGGAGTCTGCGGCCCTTGAATACCTAGGAGTCCTCTAGCTTAAGAAATAGAACCTTATCAACATTCTGAAAGCCTCTTGTGTAATCCTCTCCAATAGCACCATCTTTTCTCCCACCCAGAGTTAACCTTTATTCTAAGCTTGGTGATTTTCAGTCAAGCTATCATCAGCACATCAAAAATCCTATCAACTTTACACAGGATAAGTCTTCCCAAGCCAACATAAGGGACAAATTTATTTTCACTGGAATTAAGTCAGATAATTTATTAATTCCCCCAGCAAATGTTTCTCGAATGTCCACTATGTGTCAAGTAAAGACTTAGGCACTGGGAAAACAGCTGTGCACAAGACAGGTGTGGGCCCTGTGCTTGTGGAGCCTACAGTCTAGACAAACAAATAGTTACATAAGTAATTAGTGAGTTATAATTATGAAAAGAGCTCTGTGGGTGAGGTCAAGGGCCCTCTGTGAGGTATAACTTGAGCGGTCACGGGGTCTGGGAAGGTGGCCCTAAGAAAGCACCATGAAGACCTGAGCCAGAAGAAGATGCAGCATAATGACACTAGGTATCAACAAGAGAAGAGAATCATTATTTAACCCGTAATGGTTTGTTTACTAGACCCAAACCTTCGAAATGCTGGGTCCATAAAGAGAAATATAATAAATAGTGAAGAGTTTAGGAACCACTGCTCCAGACTGACCCACTAGCCACAGAGGCTGGGACGGGGGAAAGAGAGTGTCAGGAAAACTCAACTTTACCACCGCACACAAGACGATTAAAGAGGATCCTTGTACCCCGGCTCCTGAAGTGCCATTTCCCAAGATCAAGCGGGAGGCAGGTCTCAGGTCTAAATAGGGTTGCGCTAAGTTTCAGTTGTTGAAGCAATTACATCTCTACTAACCCTCACACACCATGATTGTGTCAGTTTTTCCGAGCAGGAGAAATGGATGGAAAGCCAGGCCACATCTTAACAGGGCCCTGGTGAGCTAATGGGTGTGATTATTTCATTGTCTCGGATTCACGCCAGCCCAGGCTCATCAGATACAGGCACAATCCAGGAGAAACATGACCTCACTTTTGACATGGGACAGCGCACTCAGATGCCAGCAGGAA
>NW_006781042.1:1596865-1659422 GCF_000442215.2 Lipotes vexillifer
ATTTAGCGATCCCTCGGCGTAGGTAAAACTGAGCTCTTCACAGTTCCAGCTAATGAGAAGCATACCAAAGTCACCTAAAACAGTGAAGCTGATACTGACATTAACATACTAGATACTGTGAGGGTAGGGGAAGCCAGGAAAACTTCTGAGACCATCTGTGCTAAGTGCGTCACATCCATAATAAGGGGTGTATTTAAGATAAATTGCCATCTCTTTAAATGATTAAGTACCAGATTCATGAAAAGCTATAACCCCCCCAGGACCACAGGGTCATTAAGAGGTTGGGGCTGCAAAGGTGAGAATCTCAAGATTTTAGTTGTGCCACAAATTGTCCACTGACTTGCAAAATCTTTGCCAGGGTGACTTCTGCGCCTCAGTTTTCCCAACGATAGAAAATCAATTTTATCACTGAGCTCGCACAACTGTGAGGAGAACAAGGGCTCTGCAATCAGAAACATACCTGCATTCACTGATTCATTTTCAGAACCTTCTCATTAGATCATGAAGACCCCAAGAAGCATAAGACAAGGCTTGATTCATTCTAACTGCAGCTTACAGCAGGTTCAATCACTATTCATTCAATAAACTTTTCTTGAGCATCTACTATGTGCTAGAGTCAGAGCCTGTACTAGACACTAGCGATATAAGAGGGACTAAAAACAGACTCGCTCCCTGCTCCAACAGAGTTTAGCGTTTGCTGAAGGAAAGTGCCCAGGATGGACTCTTAACTCCTTTGTGAGCTGTGGCACTGAGTAACTTAGTTAATTTGTTAAGTTTCACTTCCTCATCTGAAATGAAGATAATATAACCTGTCTGGTATGTGAACATGCCTAAAATTACGTCTGATACATATAAGGTGTCCAATAAATGTTGGTTCTTTTCTTCCTTTCTCCAAATCACAAAGAAGACAATAATGTTTAGAGTTTCCATGAAAGATGTTTCACAACTGCAAATAACCAAGCCATTATTATCATTGACCATTTAATAAGCAATGAGGTGTAGTGGAAAGATCTCTGGCTTTGGAAACAGAGACAGCAGAGTTAATTACTGACTTTTCCACTTACTGGATGTGTGGTCTTGAGCAGACTATTTAAACCTCTCCGGGCCTCCATGTCCTTATCTGTAAAGTGGCAATGATACAGCAGTCTTGAGGATTAAATAAGATGATAAATGCAACATGCCTACATTAATCAATAAGCTGTGGCAAATAACTGGGTGATTAGCAAGTAATGAAGACACATACACACACACACACACACACACACACACACACACACACACACACACATGGCCTGTCTCAAAGGAACTGGTTTGATTTAATTACTATAGTACTATTTGTATGTACTTTTTTCCATTTACTTCATTTATTCACGGAGCAACAAAAATACAGATTAAAAGAATATGTCATTAACCATAAGAATGTAGTACATCACAGCAGGATTCCCTAGAGAAGCAATGAAAAGTGCCATAAAAAGGTAATATCACCAACTTAAAGTGGGAAGAAAGTTCTGTTTGGCTCTCATGTTGCCATTCTTTCAGGAGCTCCAGCACTCCTTCATCATCCACAAGCCCAGCTTTTTTATTTTCTAGTTATCAGAATACCAAGCAAGGATCTTAGAATATAATAATTTTACTTAACCCCAGCATACTGACAGCATTTGACAGCAGAATTCAATTATCTGTCAGGGAATATTCTAGATATATACCATCTGGGAAGTCCTCTAGTCATTTTTCTCCTTTCCTAAGCTCCCACTGTTGGGTCTGTAGTACAGGCAGATATGAGTCAAGAGCTCTTTCACAAATATGAAAGAGGCATAACGTGAATGTGGAATGATGATACACTTAGTTCATTTGGTAAGTGTCTCTAAGCAACCCAGTAAGGGACAGAATGAACTGAGTCAGCCTTGCCCCTGGGAGAGCGGGGTAACATGCCTTGAGCCCCACGACTTCAGCCAAGTGGGGCTACTAGGAAGGAGGCAAAGGCTCCGATAGCCTCCCAGCTCCACACACCCTATTGGAGGGATATAAACAGGGGAAGGGGAGTCCTCAGAGGCGGTTCACTTGACCACCAGCATTTTATCCCTTCTTTATAAATCTCACTTCCCCTAGCTCACAGAGCAGGCAGCCACTTAGGGAGTCATATCGTTTTTCTGAGCTCTCTCTCTGTTGAGTAAATTACCAAGTCCAGACCTGGTATTCATTTTCTCATGAAATCATTAAGGAATCAAAGGCAGCAGTGGCAAAGTATAAAGATTATCTGACTATTTCATGTGTTCTCCAGTCTCCAACATTCCCTTCCCTCTCTCCACTTTCTGTTGACCATCTCATGTTTTATTTCGCAGAGAAAAGTGAAGCCGTAAGAAGAGAACTACCTTATCCTCATCCTCACCAAAGCTACTTACGTGCTTGCACTTATACTCACGTAGTCGTACTTCTTCTCTGTTCTGGTGGATAAACAGTCCTGCTTCAACCTAAGGCCAGCCCATCCATGTGGACCTGTAGCCCACACCTTCTTACATCCTCCAGGTCTTTGCACTTACCAGTGGTGATCCTTTTTTTTCTATCCAGCACTATCCCATTTTCCCTGTCTACTAATCATGTACATCAACACAAAAATAAAAACACTTTTGACTTCTCCAGCTACCACTCCATTTCCTTGTTTTTATTCATAGCAAAACACCTTTAAAAAGTTGTCCGTGCTGTTTTTGCTTCCTTACCTCTGATTCTCTCTTTAACCTACTCCAGTCAGGCTTAAATCCCCAACACTCCACTGACACCACTCTTATCAAGTTCACCATTGACTGTATCCTGACAAATCCAAGGGTCAATTCTCAGTCATTGTCTTACTTGACCTCTCAGCAGCACTGGGTCTAGCCCCTTCCTTCTGGACATACTTGCTTCACTTGGCTTCCTGAAAAATCACACTCTCATGGATTCTCCCCACCTTACCATCCCTGCTCTCCCAGTCTTGTTTGTGGATTTCTCCTTGTCTTCACTTCCAGTGTTGCTGTACCTCTGAGATCAGTCCTTAGGCCTCTTCCCATGTCCAGTTCAGCCCATTCCCCTGAGCTCCAGACTCATATATTCAGCTGCCTACTTGACATCTCCACTTGCATATTTAATAGACAGTTCAAACTCAACTTTTCCGGGACAGAAATCCCTACCCTACTCCTGTCCACACCAATCTGCTCTTTCCTCTAGCATTCCTAGATTTTTTGGCCTAAATGATATCACGGAACTCCACAGGAAAAGAATAACAGCATTCGGAGTTATCTAGGCCTCCAAACCTAGATGCAATTCTTGATTTTTTTTTTTTCTTTATTCACACTTTACCTCCAATCTATTTGCAGGTCTTGTAAGCAGTTTCTTCAAAATTTATCCTGAATCTAACCACCCCTTCACTACCACCACCCAGTCCAAGCCATATAATTATTCACCTGAATTAGTGACATGTTTCCTGACTGGTCCCCCACCTTCTAATCTGGCTCCCTTATAGTCTATATTCCATAGAGCAGGCCAAATGATCTTTCTAAAATGTAACTGTACATCATGCTTAGAATAAAATCCAAACTCCTTACCTTGCTTTACATACCCTAGCCCATGCTCACCTCTCTATCCAGCTTACCAGCTTTACCAGGTTGTTGCCAATATAAAACTAGATACCCGGAGGAACTTTAAAATTATTGGGTGCCAATAAGCAGACAATGTTGTTGATGCTATGGTTATTATTGGATCGGTTGACCTCTGGTAAAGAGTTTTAAATATGTCTTCTAAACATAAACTGTAAGTTCTGCCAATGGCTGTATATTATTACAAACAGATTGTGTAACAGGCAGATCCTTTCATTCTTGTTAATAGGTTCAGTCATTACCCTCCTGCTACATATTTAACTTTGTCTTTTTCCCTTTCTGGATGTGGGTTGTCCCTTGCAGGAAACAGCAGCTGTGTCACTAACCCTGGACATGGTCCAAGGCCATTTCCATATCCTGTGGGAGAACCATCCCCTCAAAGTTTGTTTTTGCAGCACGAAGTAGGAGAAAGATCATTTAAAAAAAATATACGTTGTACACAGCACTTTTTGTCCTGCGTGACTTCTGTGTGACCCAGAGGGACGACTAGGCTGCAGTCTCCAATTCTGCAGCTTGTACTGAGCTATAGTCATTACGAATATTCCATCCATTACTTAAATTCAATAGGCTCTGGAATGGAATCGAGCAGCCAGAAGTAATGTATACTGACTCGGGAGGGAAGATGAAGGATGTGGCACCCATTTAAAGAACAGGAGGAGTTTATGGAACAGGAAAATCATTGACTGCGTTGCACTAAAACTCTAAAGCCAAGCAGCTAGCACTTCCTCCCCTGAGAAGGGCAGAACTCCAATTTCACGTTTTACCCAAGAAGGAACAATGGCATGACCAGGTGAGAACCTTAGTGGACAGGGCAACGCTTTGTGGATCACCAGTACTACCCCCTGAGTGTTTTAATTTTCTTGGGAAGGTTTTCCGCAACTCAATTCAACGGACGCCATCTGTGGAAGAGCTGGTGTGCTGAAGTGCAACAATGCCAAATCTGATACAACGCCAAGAAAGTCCTGATGGTGGTTCCCTAAATGGGTTTCTAACTTTACAAATAGCCAAACCCATTGGCCCTAGGCCATTTGCCTTAAGTGACTTTTACTTTTAGATGAAAAGTCAACAAACACATGAACAATCTGGGGATTCAAGCAATGAGCCCAATGAGTGATATCAATATGGGACCATGTGTCATCTCCCAAGAGGGATGAATCACTGGCCTCTTTAGGACGAGCCAGTGCTGGCTGCCGGGAGGAGAGCTGGGTGCTGGCTTCACTGCGCGGCCAAGGGACTCAGGAGGCTGTTGCTTTCTGTGGTTACCATCTCACTGTGCACAGAGGGGAAAGAAATACAATAACCCTAAAAACAGAAAAGAAAACAACTAACGGATTCTAGCAGCAGCTACTCTGAAGATGAAAATCCCAACTTGACTTTGCCGCCACACTTGAGATGTTTGTCATCTATTTCTTCCAGCTTTCTATAGACCTTCCCTTCCAATTCTTAGGCTGCAAATCTTTCTTATAAATTCACTGCTCTTTTTCATTTCTTTATGCAGAAGCCGAGTGTTCCCTACTTTGGGAGGGAGACACGACTTTCTTATATTAGGACTTTAGAGGATTTATCTCATGTACCACTTTAGGGATAATGTATACATGCTAATGTAGCAGCCTTGATAACACATATGCAGCCCATGTACCACTCCCCACTACAGAGCCCATGGGAGCTGCTACTAAGCAGTTACAATGCAGCCGTCCGATCAGCCACTATTTGTCTTCTGAACGGAAGATGGAACCTATTTGCCACCTCTGGCTAGAAGCACCCAGGTACAGTAGGGAAACAAAAGAAGAAGAATGAAATGAATCTACTTTACAGGAAGAAAAACACAGTCTGTGACAAAACCAAAACAAATCTGAAAGAATGCAAGTATTTTGCTTTTATTCCTGTCGGCGGACATAAGCCCAAAGATTTAGCTAAGAGGGGCGGAAGTATGGATAAGAGGCGGGCATAGGCTTTGCCAAGTGCTGGCTGTGGGATTCTGAGGATTTCTTTAACTTCTCTGAAGGTGTTCACTCATTTGTGATTACACAGATAAAACACTTGCCTCATAGGTTTCTATTCAAATTATAGGAGAAAAATGAAAATAAATACTTGGGCTATGGTTAAAGTTAGTTCCTTTTCTGATTAGCTTTCTGCAACTTTATCTCTTAGAAGCAACACTACCCTGATTTGGTAGTATTTCTTTGGTAAAATAAAATATAACCACCTTTAAATTGAATTAGCAATAAATAAATAGCAGGATTCTGCAAACTCTTCTGGCAGCCAGCCAGATCTATAGCCATTACTATAAGAATCAATTCTAGACTGCTCCCCCATGAGTCCTTCTATGTGGGTGCCAGAGGCATCAGAATATCTATACCCTTAAAGATATATTTCAAAACAATATATTTTTCAGAAGTTTTCCCTTCTTTCCCCCTTTCTACCTAAGTTGTGGCTCCAACAGTGTGCCTCTATCACTAATAATCCGACTCCCTCAGGACCCAACAAGACCCCTTCTTGGTCCTTCTCCAAGAGAAGAATGACGATTTGGGCCTACATCTCTAATCTGGGCCAGATCACTCATCAACTTGGCCTTGATGCATAACCGTTTCCAGTGTTGAACCCTCTGCCTAGAATACTCTTCTCCATTTTTCTACCTCTTGGACTCTCCCCTTGTCACCTTTAGCCCTCTCTGGACCTCCCCATTCCTAAGAAGCAATTGCTCCCTGCTCGTGTGTTCCTTCAGTCCTTATGAACCTGTATTTCAAGTATCTGTTCATGGGTCTTGCCGTACTTTATGCTTTTTTATATTCTCAAGCCTGGTACATAGTAGGCATTAAATAAATAGCGAGTAAGCAAACTGATGAATGAGTTAACAAATTAATTGTTTTTTTTTTTTTAAGTTTTCAGCTTCTCAAATGGCTCCTTACAACTCACACAAAAACATAGAGGTCTGCGGTAAGTCTTGGAATTCACTGACTCAACTGGAAGAAACAGGAAGATGGTGAGCTTTCCATTCTACGGATACATGTACTTTAGTCTAGATGATTAAATGATGACCAAGGAAGTGAATATCAAGCACAATTTGAAATAATATTATTGTCATCATCTCTTAGTTCCAATAATACATCTCATGAATAGTTTTATTAAGCGGCTATTTTGTAGAGGCTTTCAGGTTGCCTGCCCGTGAGACTGGACCATATACAATAACATAGATTCCACAGCAGTCTGCAGTCCCTTCCTGCCTTTTATAAACAGCACTTTGAAATGCTCTGGAAAACATTGGTTTTTATGTCCTAAAGCTCCTGAGACTGAAAAGTTACAGTTGGAAGCCGCCTGAAGTTCATTTATACACTGAAGTTATTAATCCTCTTCTTATATGTATGATACAAGCCCTAGGGCACTTGGGAGGGTGATCCAATTACCCAATTCAGAGAACTGCCCTTTTCTTTCAATCAAGTTCAGAGCTCTGAAATTTTGTTCCACCAATGACTTTTTGTTTCAGTCATACAAGGTCACAGAAGAGGCCAATATCTGCCAAGGCCAACAGGGGTTTCATTTACGTGCCCACTAATGCGAGCAACATAAGAACCTCTTGAGAGCGTTAAACTGGGGTGTGGGACAACAAGCCTGTTATTTATTTACCAGCTCCCGAAGCCACCAGGGCCAGATTCTAGCTACTCAACATTTTGGGTTACCATTTTGGACTTAATCAAACTCATCTTCTGTGCATCTAGAAGATGCAGTGGGATTTGCCAGGAGGCAAGGAACCTCTGGGGAGATGTTGAGATGAGCCTGGAGGGAAGGCTGTCTGGAGTCCAGACAGACCGGGAACAATCTGCGCGTCCTTAGAGTCAAACATTTCCAAAGGTAGCTTGTTAAGGACCCAAGATCGGGTGTTCTTTTGCCATTCATCGCCTGCTACAGCTCTTATATTAGTGACTTTAATTTATTTATTTTTATCGTTTCCTTTGTAATGAATACTAAAGCATGGGCTGGTCTAGCTTTAGCTAAGACTGGAACACTTCCATCCTGGCCAGAGAAAAGATGGTCTGGCCAGTGTCCTATTACCGTAGAGAGAGACTTTGGCTCTCTTTTGGGAATTGTCTGTGGTGTGTTTGTTATTTGAAGTTAATGAACAGTTAAGAATAAGCATTTAACAGATGGTCCAGCAAAATAAGGCAATATGTCAATCCATTTATCAGAACTTCCAGGACTCCCACTTTAGAATCTGTGAACAATTAAAATGACACTAGGGTTGTTAAGAGTTAATCTTAGGAATGTTTATTAACCTCAAGGATAAATAGTTATCAAAAAAATACGCTTCCTCAATTTACCAAAAAGTGATACCAGTCTCTGGATTGTTCTGTGTTTGCAATAGAGCAATCAACAGAAACATCTGGAAAACTCTCCTTCCTGCTTGAGTATTTCACAAATGTATTAAAATTATCACTGGAAAAAAGTCAGGAAATGAAAAGGTAAAAGGGAAAAAATATTATATTCTTCTAGTGGCCCAGTCATAAAGCTAAGAGTTCTTGGGTCTGATGTGGCCAAGAGGTGATAAAATTTTGTAAACAGTTGGAAATATGACATACAAAGTAAAGGAAGAAAAGATAGTTTTAAAATATAATAATTTAAACAGCCATACGGTTTCTGATAATACATTCAGCTCAGATGAGAGAATGTCCTGATTGCCTTTTTTTGGGGGGGGGGAGGGGAACAAGGAGAAACAATTTGTAGATCACACGGATTAATGATCTGGAAACGAAAGGATCTGGGTTTTAATCTTAAGCTTTGAAATTAATTCATCATGTGGTTTTGGGAAAGACTTTAATCTGCCTAACCTCAGTTTCTCCAGATGAAATATCTAGATTATATGACGCAACATAATTCACCAGATAAAAAGCCTTTACAAATAATAGCGCATGAACACGTAAACTCTAAGGGTAAGCGACCCTCAACAGTCTGAAGACCTAAACCACTGGAGGGCATAAGACAGATAGGACAGAGCCTCGTTTTCCAGTGGTGTGGGGAGAAATAACCTCACATCTTTCCTCGTTAAACAGCTAACTCAGGCACAGAACCTGACTTCTCTTTATCCCAGATTTCACATACAGGCCCTTTTCTTTCCACATACTCCCCTGTAGCTCTGGCATTAAAGCTGATGGTCTGCTCTGAGGTGGGCCACGAGGCACTGTTTCCTCCCGCCCTACTTTCACTCTGCTGTGAATTGCAGCCTTAGCTATCCAGTCCCAGGCACTTTCTGCGGGCCTGGAATAGGATCAGAAATGTACGGAGCACTAAGTCTCGGAGGTGTTCACCCCTGAGCAGCCTCGCCACAGTCGAGGGCAGTCAGATGCCAGCATGGAGCCCTGGGCATCTCTGTCCCAACACCTGCCAATTCCTGCCTAAAACTATCCAAAGAACGCTGGGGTCTGGGGAGCGGGAGTGGGAAAAGGGTAACTGGCAGAAGGGAAAGTACGATCCTGGTCTCGAAACAGCAATAAAAATAAAATTAAACCCTAACACACACACACACACACACACACACACACACACACACACACACACACACAAGATTCTTTATGTCTTCAATTGAAGTTGCCTGCGTCCTTCACACTGGAACTACGAGCAAGAGGATTTTCTGGAAAAAAAAAAAAAAAACCGCACACACAACAGACCCTACTGCTCTCTTGAAGGGGCTTATTTAAGGCAAAACAAGGCCTCCCATCATTCCTGTGAGAGATCATTGTCCCCCTGGTTGCCACAGCGCCCTGCAAGGCTGTGGGAAACAAATGACCTCAGAGGCACTGCAGTGTGTGTCACTGCGAAAGAAAAGAGAAGCGAGGGGGCTGGGGGAGGGAGGGTGGCTGCCTGCGAGCGGAGCCCTCCAGGCCCGTCCATCCTCCAATGACAGCCCTGCAGGCCCAGCAGGAAGGAGGCTTGGGGGCCCCAGGAGTCTCCATCCAGCCAGTAACGGGATTAGGCTCCCATTCCCCAGAAGCAAAGCGTCTTTCTGGATGTCCCGCTGCTCGCCCTGGTCAAGCCGGCCTCTAATTGGCCTTCCCCACAAAGTGCCCGATGATTGTTAGTGTCTCACTCTTGTTTAATGGGTGTCTTGAGTCAAGAGAGGGCTCTTCTGGGGTCTGTGGGCAGCGAGTGGTAGCAGAGGGAGGGGAGGGGAGAAGGGAGCAAGGATGAGTGGGGTGGGGGGGCTGAGAGCCGGGAATTGCACAAACAAGGGCGATCCTGAGAGGGAAGCAGACAACAGGGGTGGAGAAAGAGTTAGGATAGCCTGATGGTGAGGCAGAGCCGAAGCAAATGCTGAATAGACATTCACTCTGCCACACGCTGCCGGTTCCTGAGAAGGAAGCCCACTGCATCGCTGTCTCCACTCCGAGCATGTGCATGAGAACAGGCAAGCAGCCTGGCCAGAAGCGGGCCTCTCCACAGCACAGTGCTCTCTCGCAGACGCTATAACACATCATCGATTTTACCTTTTCTTTGGGCACCTCTGTGATTTCCATCTTATACGTGGGCACACAGAAGCACACGGTGAAGGGCAGGCTCTGAGTCCTACCAAGTTGGTGCCTCTACCTTCAACACACACACACACCGCACACACACCCCACCACCACCACCAGCATCACCAGCCTGTTTCCAGCTCTGCCTGGTGGCTTACGGGGCTGGTGGAAACACCACGGTAGAGCGTCTTCTTAAACACTTGGAGATGACACCAGCCCCGGCCCTCTGCCCCTGACCCCACCACTTGAACCACAGAGCGATGGTCTGTGGTGCGGTCACAGGGTGACGAGCAGAATGAGAAAGGAGGACGGAAACGGGCACAGGTGAGGAGAGTCCAGCACACTGCTGCCAGGGAGCCTCCCGAGTCCCAGCCTGCACCCTTGAACATGGTCTGTCTCTACACCGAGGAAAATTCAGAAAACACAGCTAAGCAGAAAAAATGAAAAAAATATATATCAACGCGCGCGCGCGCGCACACACACACACACACACACACACACACACACACGTGTATGTATACACATAAATGTATGGTTTATGTGTAAGATTCCTTTTATATGTGTGCGATTTCCTATGGAAATATGTAGTGCCTAGGTGTGTACATTGGTTTTTACTGTTTAATCACCTAGGTTAATTCTACCCTCTGCACAGGACCAGTTTCTGAAAAAGAGCTGCAAAAATTGTCCTTATCCATAGAATTTGTTTTGGCCTTTAGCAATAGGAAGACATGGTATTTTGCAGGCCCAAGAGTAACAAGAGTGACTATGAAAAATAATTTTGTACCAAAAAATCTTCCCTCACAAAACAGACTCAACTGTGGTAATGAGGGGTTTCGCGCCGAACTGGCAACTGGGAAATACTGGTTTGCAGAGGCTGGGTTTGGTGCACGGGGCTCTGCCCATTTTGAGCTGTTTACCAGGAACACATACAACTCTGGGTTACCCACCCTCCTCCTGGTAGTGCCTGAGACTGTGCAAAATCACCAGAGGCAGTGCCTCTCACAAATACACTCATTCCCCTGAAAATACACATTCGAGAAAGGAATGAGAAGGAATTAAACAGATCACATTTCTATTATGTTTCTTTTAGGTCTGGTGCTTACTTTTTCATAATCAGAGTAGTGATGATTATGAAAGATTGTAGACTCTAGAACCAGCAGCTTGAACCTGAGCTCCCCAACTTAATCTCTTTCTTGTCTCCATCTCATCGCCTGTAAGAAGAGCTGGCGATAGCACCTACCTCATCAGATTACGAGAAGTAAATGAGTTAATATATGAAAAATCCTTTGAAAAGTGCTTGACACATAGTAACAAATATTAATCGCTATAATAATTATTAACATTAATTAATGTATTTCCCCTTTCTCACTCTCTTTTAGGAATTTTAGTACCCCAGTCAAGGAATAATAAAAGTAATGACAAGAGCTAACCTTTACATTTTTTGAGAATTCACCATGCACCAGGCACTAGTGGTCTTATATGTATGTAATTCTTACAACAATTCCATGAGGGCAGTTCGCAGGCATCTTCTTAAGGCCTCCGATAGAGGCACTGTATTAGTTTGAACCATACAATATGACCAGTCTTCAACTGTCTTTGAGCTTCATTTCATTTAGCCTAATTTCCTTCATGTGACAATGAAGACTTCAGGGCAACAAAGGCCAGTTCAAGGAAAGATACACGAGACAAGGAGCAGGAAGCTACCCCTTCACTCCATCCCCACCCCTCAGAGCTAAAATGTGAAGAGAGGGTATGATTCTTAAGGGGCAAAACAGGAGACAAGATGATATTAGGTGCAGAAGAAGAGAGACTATAGGTCAAGGGAACCAAGTGTAAGGGGCCAAGTATAAAAGCTGTGGCTCCTGAAATTCCTGGAAAGATCTCCCCAGGCTCGGGAAGCCATTTCAGGGCCATGTGTTCAATCAACAGATATTTATTGAGCATCTATTAAGAGACCCGGAAATAGAGTGGAAATGAGTTGAGACCTGGATTCCAACTTGGTTTCAGTTATTTGTTAGCTAAGTGACCCTGGCTGAGTTTCTTAACTTTTAAGCCTCAATTTCCTCATCTGTAAAATGAAGATGATGCCACCTATGATGCAGGGTTACTGGGAAGATGTGAGGCAATGCATGTGAGAAGTACCTAGCACAAGGCACATGCCCAATAAAGAGCAAGTATTACTGTCACCACTCCTGCAGCTAATACTCACACACTGCTGCCCCTAGTACCACAGGTACTGCAACAGACACCTGAGGGTGTGTCCTGCGTTCAAGGCCGTCAGCCAATGGAAGGAAGGCTCCGTGCATTTAGGGCAGCTGTGGATGTCCAGGAGGACTTCAGCAGCCAAGGTTGGGGAGAAAGCTTCCAGGAGACGGAGTGGCACCTGCAGAGGTGGAGAAACCCAAAAGGCAGCTCAGTCTAGGAGTGTGTTTTGGGGGTGAAGGAGTGAGGAGGAGTAAGAGAAGGCCTAGAAGGGAGGTTGGAAAATGAGTAAGTGCGTTTTCTCTTTCAAAAACGAGCAAGCTGGGGCTTCCCTGGTGGCGCAGTGGTTGTGAGTCCGCCTGCCGATGCAGGGGACACGGGTTCGTGCCCCGGTCCGGGAAGATCCCACGTGCCGCGGAGCGGCTGGGTCCGTGAGCCATGGCCGCCGAGCCTGCGCGTCCGGAGCCTGTGCTCCGCAACGGGAGAGGCCACAACAGTGAGAGGCCCGCGTACCACAAAAACAAACAAACAAACAAAAAACCCGAGCAAGCCTAGAGAAGTTTTAGGAGCTTCTTTCAAGTGCCAAAGGATTTTTCTTTTGGACTCTTTGAGGGTTTGTTGTTCGAGACCCAGGAGACTAGCTCAGCTGACCAGGGTTCCCCTGTAGCCGACAAACATGGAGAAAGGTCAAAAGTAAACAAGCAAAAAAGTCCCCAGGCCAAAGGCAAACCAGAGGATTTTTTTTTTTTTCTTTCTTTCTCCATCTTCTAGTCTCAGAAAGGACTGGTCTCCAAGTCTCTACTTCAAACAAAAAGAACAGACAGTTCCAGCTTCTAAATACTGGCAGAGAAGAATAACTACTCTTTTTAGAGAGAGAGAAAACACACCACCCACCACACACACAACTTTCGGCAACATTTTTGCCAGCAGCATTCAAAATGATTTGAGTTAGCCAAGAGGAGCCTTCAAAAGGTGAAGAAAAAACTCGAAGATATGCATGGCTTCTGAGGGAGGTAATTGCCGTGAGGAGTTGCGGGTCCTGACTGCTGCAGCAGACTGGCCTGGCTGCCCGGCGCCCCACGTGTTTTCAGGCAGCAGCTGTTTGTGTTTACCACTCACCGCCTTGAAGCAAGATGAGAGGGGACTTGGTTTCTTCATTCTCCCCCAGTGATGGCCATTCTGCTTTTCCCCAACCAACCCCCCACCCTCGCTCTGCCCTCTCTTCCAACAACAAAAACACCCTGCCTGCCCATGAGCTAAAGGAATCCAATCACCCAGAAAGGGAGACTTTATGAGCTTTCTGGGGGCTCTGGGCGGATGGAAGGGATTAAAGCGAGGTGTGCTTTATGCCTTTTGTCGTTTACTCTCCCACTGCCCCAGTGGAGTAGCTAATTCCCCACCCTTGGACAGGTCTGCCTGTCCCTCTTGGTGGGTTCTGTTTTTCTCTCCTCCCACCGTGGTTTTTCGTGAGTTGGGGGGAGGGTGCAGTAAAACTTCATTTCAGATGCATCATAAAATTTGGAGAGGAGGCAGGCCTATGGCATCGGCTGTTTCAGCGGCTCCTCTGCAGGGTGGTATGGATTTGGAGAGGTTTCCAAGAATTCTGTTACTACTCGCCGACCCGCAGCAGAGGGGCACAGCCCTGTCCCACCTTACTCCACGGCGTAGTTCATCATAAAATAGAATAATCTGAAAATAGCTTTCTAATGGTTTTTAAAAATTTCTTTACTATAGGCTTTCATATCGTGCCATCTAACTGAAGAATAATTTATAGCCCACATCCTGCATTCCATGGACCTACCAGAGCATAACCCTCCCAGAGTTTGCAGGCTGGACTAAACAAGCCTGTCACCATAGGAAAAATACAAACAGGCAATAAACACACAAAAGATGCTCAGTCTCTCTAGCAATCGAGGTAAAGCAAATACAATCAACAGTGAGATATTTTCACGTGAGATTCACAAAGACTGAAAAAAATTACAACCCCCCCCCCCAGTACAGGCATGCAAATCAATACCTTCCTCACAGGTAGTCTGGCAGTTCATATAAAATTAGAAACATGCATATGATCCATCAATATCACTTCAGGAATGTATCTTAAGGAGATGATTAGACAAGTTTGGAAATCTGTGTGAAAAAGGATGTTCATTACAATGCTTTTTTATGATAGTAAAAAATACAGAAAAAACCTAAATGACCAACAATTGGGAAACACATAAATGGGTTATGGCACAGCTATGTAATGGAATATTCTCATATGTAGCCACTTTAATTAATAGTGTTGTTCTTTATTTATAAATGTTCAACTGACTTGGAGGATAATGGAGCTAAACTACCACTCAGTAAGAGTCGTCCTAATGTTTTCTTTATGCAATCCAAAGAGTTAAATCAAAAAAAGAAAAGAAAAAAAAAGTTGTGTCTCCAAAAATAAGACACGGTATGTAAAAACATATTTGCACTGGTCTCACCAAAGCAGGAGCACCATCTCTACTATTCCTGAGCAAGGTCACCCCTCCAGTGACAAGACACAGTCCCCTCCACACTCAGAGAGCTCACTCCCTTCACTGGAATTTTTCCTAAATGCCGAAAGGTACTGAGATACCTAACTGTTAGATACCTAACACTGGGACTGAGATACTGTTAGATACCTAACACTGGGACATCTTCTCCTCTTACAGAAAAGGAAACTGAGTCACACTGAGACCACGTGGCTTACACAAAGGCATTTTAGACCTTAAAGCTTGATACGAGGTTCCGGATTCAAAATTCAGTCCTGAATCCACCACTGAGTTTTCCTTTGCTTTCTCGAATCAAGAGTGATTCCAGAGGCCGACCGACGGCTTCCCGAAGGCTAACCTGACTCGTCTTCCCTTCCAGACAGCATAAGGTTTTCAGGCTTTCTGAGTGCCCAGGAGCAACCAACTTCATTTTTCTATTTTAAAACATTACTGGAAGATGCAGAAGTTCTTATAATAAGCAGGTCACCTATGTAGCACCAAAATTAGTAGTGACTATGGCTCTTTTTCTAATCTTATTACAAGTAGTCTCTTTGTCAAGAAAACATTACCACAATTCTAAATATTTCTTTCATGGAAGTGGTGATGAGAAAGGATCACACGTTTGTTTGTTTAACATCACGGGTGGTTCTTATATCGAGTACAGGTGATTTAAGTGCATCCCTTAGAAACCCACAGGCTTGGGTTACCCCATGTGGTTACTTCAGCTGGGTGGCCTGAGCTGCCCAGAAGCCTCATAATAGAAGCACAGCTATGTGGACACAGGGAAGGTCTTCCTGAACCATTTCCCCAAAGTGGCAACTTTTCAGAAATTTTTTTTTTTTTTTGCGGTACGCTGGCCTCTCCCGTTGCGGAGCCCAGGCTCCGGACGCGCAGGCTCAGCGGCCACGGCTCACGGGCCCAGCCACTCCGCGGCACGTGGGATCTTCCCGGATCGGAGCACGAACCCGTGTCCCCCTGCAACGGCAGGCGGACTCTCAACCACTGCGCCACCAGGGAAGCCCCAGAAAAATTTTAAGTGAAGGGTTGACAATTCTGTGCTCCCCTCCTCCTGCTGCAACAACCAGACAACAATGGTCCAGGCCAGCGCCCCCTGAACACCCCACTCTATGTTCTGTCGTAACCTGGTTTCACCTCTGCCTCCGAATTTTTATCCTCTCTGCTGTTGACCCCCATGGCTGCTTGGAAACCCACTTTTCTCAACCCTGGTCTTTGCTCTCATCTTGCTCAAGGGCCAGGCTGAATCTCCCGCGGGTAGACCTGGTAGTGGAGGGAGGAAGGGACAGGAGAAGAGGCAGACACGTCTGTGCGGCAGCACCCTAACCCAGTTCCAGCGCCTCACACGCATCTTCCCCTCCACTACTCCACCCCTACACCGGCATCCTTAGAGGCCCAGTCCAGCTGCTGGGGCGAAATACCAAGAAAGCTGTTCTGCTGGCTCACTAAAATGCAGATAAAGGTGATTTCAATCATTTGTGAATCCATCATTAGCATCAAGGCATCACTCTCTCTTTCTCTTTGGGGTTAAATAGGGTGGCCATAATTTACCTTCTAAACTTTTTAAAGGGAAAGGAGGTGCTAGTGGCAATTATGGCAAGCCACCAGGTGTAAACCACGACTGACCTCAGAAACTGGGATAGGCATCTGAGGAAACCAACACAAAATAAGGAGAGGCGAGGGAAGAGGTCCAGCTGTTTTGCTCTTAACCTGCTTTGTGACATTGCTAGTCATAAAAACCCTCAGAAACTTCCAAAGAGCTATGTGCTTGCTTCAGGAACTAGAAGGATGAGGAAACGTTTTACGACTATACTCTGCAGGCTAAACATGGCAGGAAAAACCCTGCCATCCCGCCTTCCCCATTATATCCCTCCCCCTGACCCCACCAGATTTCCTATCTGCTGGTGGTAAAAGCAAGGGACACAGGCAGGCCAACACTGGGGGTTCTTGGATAAGATGACAAAGGGGTGAATGGATTCAGGTGCAGACCTAGAAGAGCCTCAGGGAGCTTGCCCTTGTAGGAGTCCTAGAATCCCCCGGAGCTCCTTCTCTGAAGCCCCAGGCCCCTCCTGATAACAACAAGGCGGACAGTCCTGTCTCTCAGTGCCTGGCAAGTGGGATGGGAGGACAGTAGGGAAGAGTCCCCAGACGCGTACCCAGGGCAGCGGTGAGGGAACTCTGTCCTGGTACCCCAAGGTCCTCGATGAACATAATGTCTCATAGAAAGGACCCTGGTCAATTAGGGTCACTGACGGCGTCAGCCTAGGAACCTAGGGGCTTCACTGGGGAACAGTGTTTGCCAAACACCTCTTCACAGAGCTCTTAGAGCCCACCCACTTGTAAGTTAGAAGTGTTAGGAGGGGCCCCTCCTCGTGGGAAAGGGGATACCTGATCACTTCCCAGGCTCCTGTCAGGTCTCCAAATGTGTCCGCATGAGGCACAAGAGCTAGCCGTGGGACCAAAACCTCACCTTGGCATCCTCACAAGTGACAATTCGCAGTCACAGAAATATGGCACCACACAGTTGTGCAGGCCCTCCTCTTACTCTGTGCTCTCTCCTCTCCCAATCTCATTCATTAATTCATTCTACCATTCATTCATTTAATTACATTTATTTATCCACACTCATGGTTCAATTATCATCTACAAGGAGATGACTCTCAAATGTGTCTCTCCAGCCCAGACCTTTTTGCTGAGATCCAGACTCCTGTATCTTCCTGCTGTGTCTTCTCAGTGTCTTACAGGCCTCTCAAACTCAACGTCTGGAAGGCCAAGCTCATCTTCAGCCCTCAAAATCGTTCCCTTCTCTTCATCTCACCACCATTACCCCAGTGCAGACAACCAGCATATCCCCCCTGGAAAATTGCATCTGCCTCCCAGCAAAACTCGCCGGCCCCTCTCTAAACCCGTAATTTAGTCTCTGCACTGCAGCCAGAGTGATCTTTCCAAAAAACACATCTCATCATCCTGCTCGTTGCTCAAAGAAAATCAATAGCTTCCCTTTGCTCTTAGAACAAAGGCAAGAGCCCCACTCCGCTCCCTGACTTTCCGGGGGCCGCATCTAATGCCACACATGTCCTCACTCTCACAGTGTCCTGCACGTTCTGTGTACACTCCAACTTCATTCAATGCCCTCCTCCCATCGATGCCTACTTGATACCCTGAGAAGTGTGTTGAATTCTCCTGCAATGCTCTCCTAGCCAACACAGCCCTCTCCTTGGAGGTAAGGGTCACAGCTGTAACCTGTCATTTACTTTGGGCCCCTTGATCCACGGCTGTCCCCTCCTCCAGACTGTAAGCTTTGTGCGCACAGGCGCCACGTCTGTTTGGTTTACCACAGGCCTTCACTAAATAATTACTGAATAAAGGAAAGAGAGAAGGAAGGAAGCCTGGGCAGGGCTCAGCCCCACACTCCTTGAACACGTTCTGAACTTTTCTACTTTTGGAATTCTGTTCACGCTGTTCCCTTAGTCTAGCAGATTCTCCCTCCTGCTGGTTAAAACCTGATTTCTCACTCAAAGCCCTGTTTAAACGTTACTATCCGGTATCTGCCCTTCATTTCTGGCATTCTTGGAATCTGGTCCTGATTAGGGTGATTCATATACACAGTCACCTTTTGAGAGGGTCCATGTCTTACTGGTCTCTATATCCCATCACCACCCCTGTCACTGACCTCTGGGCTTAGGACAGCGCCTTCCACAAGTTCACTGAAAAGGACTGGATTCAGCAGAGACACTATTAATAAGGTTGGAACCATGAAGGAAGGATTCCCCTTCTAGAGTCACAGACACCATGTTGCATGGTCCCACTGCTGCCCAGTGCCATCCTACTTAAGACTTTATTGAAGCTGTACTGGCAGTTCTGCTAAACTTTCTTTTAAAAAAAGTCAAACAGATGCAATCCTACCTTCTAATATCCCGCTGTCTAAAATAGAGAATGATAATACGCCAAATGCTTAAATGGAAGCATGACAGTAAGTGT
This sequence comes from Lipotes vexillifer, assembly GCF_000442215.2. Classification (NCBI taxonomy): domain Eukaryota; kingdom Metazoa; phylum Chordata; class Mammalia; order Artiodactyla; family Lipotidae; genus Lipotes; species Lipotes vexillifer. The sequence goes on from NW_006781042.1 coordinate 1,615,694, forward strand.
GTTCTGTGGACTTGATGAATGGGGATGGAGGGAGTGAGATCCCTGGGGCAACCATCACCTCCCCTTCACTAAATCAGGGAAACCGTCTATCTTCACTTAATTCTATTTTCTTAACACGAGCCTAAAGAAAACTTGTTTTATTTTATCTGTGTGTCTCATGGTTGCCACAATATAATTTTCAAATGAAATTTCTAAATGCAGACCACACACGATATTTCAGTGGACCTAACATTGATTTATGCTAAGACTGGGGGGGAGGGAGATACTCTGGAGAAAGATGCTTAGCCAGCAGTTTTCTGACTGCCAGACTTGCTTGCTCGGCTGTAGCAGCACGCAGATGTAGTTTAGTGTCTCAATTACTTTTGGATTTGGCCCATTCAAGGCTTATATCATCTATACTATACCAAGTAGGCATGAAAGTCAAAACCGTGATTCCTCAGACAACCATGGTGATAGAATATAAATTAAAAGGCCCCTGCTTGCTTAGCCTTCATCTGAAAACATCAGAATGCAATTTGTTGGACAGATTCTATAATCTGCAGATGAAGGCAGTTATAGGGCTCAAGTTTATCCAGCGTTAACAAGCCCTAATAGTCTAGTTCAGCTCAGACATAACAAACGGAAATGGCTTTAAATTATCCTTCCCCAGAGACATGATTTCATAAGAGAACAAACTCTATATGCGCACAGAGAGATTTCCAATGTAAACATGTGGTGGAAGCTAAAAGCTGCAGCCGGGTTTCAAGCCTGAATATGCCAATGGCAGGGTATTTGATTTCAAAGACACCGATTTCCTCCCAGTGCAAGAGCATGCATGCGTTTTTTGCTGACTACACTTTGAACTGCAGAATACACACAAGCTTGCATATATGTGTAATTTTATAGTTTTCTTTCTAGCTAGGATATTAATAGATTTTACTGAGCCTTTTCCATGCATAAGTATGACTGGGGTACAGATGCTTAAGGGATAGAGTTCCCCATGGAAAACACAAGGCTCACTCATCACCTAGGCTGTCTGAAATGCAGACTAGCCTCTGAGGCTTTGGGAAATGCGAGGTGAGAAACTTGGCTCTTCCACGTTCAAGTGGGCCATCAACCCAGCTCCTTCTGAATACGAAAAAGTAAGGAAAGGAGAATTCCCTGGCATCCTACAGAGAAGAGAACATCCTAGCTTGCTCCTCTTGGACTAGTCAGGACTATAAAGCCTAAGACCAAAATTTTTTAATGATAATCATCCAATGTCCATTTGGCCTATGGGCCAAATGAGGTCTGCCTCCTGTTTTTTGTATGGCTCATGAGCTAAGGATAATTTTTACATTTTTAAATCGTTGGGAAAAAAGAAAAAGGAAAAACAATACTTTGCAACATGGAAATTATATGAAATTCAAATGTCAGTGTTCATGAATAAAGTTTTTTGTTTTTTTTTAATTTATTTATTTTATTTATTTATTTTTGGCTGTGTTGGGTCTTCGTTGCTGTGCGTGGGCTTTCTCTAGTTGCAGCGAGCAGGGGCTACTCTTTGTCGCGGTGCACGGGCTTCTCATTTTGGTGGCTTGTCTTATTGCAGAGCACAGGCTCTAGGCACGCGCTTCAGTAGTTGTGGCACGTGGGCTCAGTAGTTGTGGCTCGTGGGCTCTAGAGTGCAGGCTCAGTAGGTGTGGTGCACGGGCTTAGTTGCTCCACGGCATGTGGGATCTTCCCGGACCAGGGCTTGAACCCGTGTCCCCTGCATTGGCAGGCAGATTCTTAACCACTGCGCCACCAGGGAAGGCCCATGAATAAAGTTTTATTGGAACACAGCCATGCCCATTTCTTAGTGTATTATCTATGGCTGCTTCCACACTTCAGTGGCAGAGTTGAGTGGCAGTAACAGAGACCACATGATGTGCAATGAAAAGCCTAAAACTTTTATCTGGCCCTTTACAGAAAAGGTTTGTTGATCCCAGATCTAAGCCACGAAACAAAGGCAGTATTCATCTTCAATTGCTTTTTTGTGTGTGTGGGTTGGGGGGATTGTTTTTTAACCAACCTATGCATTATGTCTAGGAACTCACAAGTGAGCTAAATATTCTTTGTGCAAGAATCCACTTATCCAAAGTTGAAAGCCTTTGTACAGTTTCCCCTCCAAGAAACCACAAGTAAGAAATCTTAATTTTTATTTAAAAATTCTTGAATTAGAGAATATTTTATGACTCTGGTCCAGTGGGCACCAGCTTAAAACCTCTCATTTAGAACATGACCATACCTTGGACTCTTCACTTTTCAGCCATTATAAGCTACAAGAAAACAGCCTGTGCTTTGCAAAGTATTTTATATTTTTATACAATTAAAAAATAAAAGTAGTCTAAATTTCTCATCAGAACCTATCACAGAAGGTATGTTCGTTTTAGTGACATTAATAAGTTTGGACTATCAACTCTTTGAGGAATGTTCTTTTTACTTAACTTTCGTCTGTTCCCTCCCACAGCATGAGCCATGCAGTGGTCACGTAGTAAATCCTTGCTGACTTTACCAACAGTCTTTGCTTCTCAGCTTCTCTCTTGTCCTTTTGGTTTTCAGAGGCTGGATGGAATTTTGAGCCAATTCCTTTATTCTATCCCTACGCTGGGGAGATGCATATTTAAACTCCTCCAGAAAGATGAGGCTCTTGAAAGCTTTAAAGTCCTCTCTCAATCCACATAGATATTTTCTGCTTGGATCTCCATGCAATCTTTCTGTGTGTGGGTGTTTGTAAGATAAAGACCAAAAGTGGCCAACAGCCCTTTGAACCCTACAAGGAACAAAGGCTGCTAACATCAGTAGCTGAAATTACTGTAGGCAGAGCCTGCTGCCTTTCACAAGGCTGCTTCTTAAAGCCAAATCTTTACAATACAGGCCCCCTCCCCAACCATTTTGGGGGAGCAGCTAATTCCATATTCTCAAAGCTACAGGAAGTAAAGGAATACTGCTAATAGAAGTTCCTGAACTGCTCTTCTTTCATGCATATAAACACGCATTTAGTCAACAAACGTTTATGGGACATTGCTAAAGTGTCAGACAACAAAAGGATCACAACTTGGACTTAGCCCCCAGGATCTTTTCAGTCTACTGGAGGCAGACTGTTGCAGACAATTTATGGAAAAATTTATGGACTATAAGACACAGAAGGAGACACATGGAAGAGAGTGCTTGATTTTTCCTGAGGGTGAGATGTCAAAAAGACTTCAGAGAGGAAGTGGCGCTTGGGTTGCGTCTTGAAAGCTGAGCTGTCTTGGGGGCAGGAGGAGACTGGAAGGGGTAAATTATAGGCAGAAGAGCAGCAAAATCAACCCCAAATGTGAATGAGCCTAGCCTGGAAGAGGTACTCTGAGTATTTCGCAATGGCTCTAGTGTCTGTGTTTTGGAAGAGGAGGGGTAATGGAGAAATGAGGCCGAGAGAGAAACCATTCAGAGCCATGGCTGGAGAACCCAGCAGCTGCCAGATCCTTGAGGTCCCTGTACGTATGCTAAGGAGTTTGAACTAAATCCTAGAGGCAGTAAAGAGATGCTGAGGGATTTCAAATATGGGTAATACAATCACACTGTTGCATTAGAAGGAACACTTTGGCCACAGTCAGAAAAGGGAATGAAGGACTATAAAGAGAAATGCTGGGCGGGTCCAGGAGAGAGAATATTCAAGGTGTGAACTTAGACACGGGATGTAGGGCTAGATATGAAAGGTATCAAGGAGAAAATCTTGATGATAGAGTGGATAGCCAGGGGGAGGGGCAGCAGAGAAGAAAAGAACTCTGAGTTGATTCCAGGTTTTTGGTTTGGTGATGGGGTAGCTGGTAGAGCTTTTCACCATAAGGAGGAATAGAGGATGAGAAATAGGATCTCTTTTGCTTAAAAACAACGACACCAAAAGGAATCAGGGCCTTCCTGATTATAATCTAGGCTAGGAAACCACATAAATGAAGTCGCACTTCAGGGTGTCTCAGAAAATCCTTTTTCTGTCCTTGTGGTCTTTGAATGTCATGGATTAGATTAGCATGCCAAAGATGAAGCCACCTTACATTTGTTTTGGAAAAAGATGGGATATAAATAATTAGTATATAAAATACCAAGGTATTTATTTTTTAATCCATTCTCTGCACATATCTAAAGACAAACATAGGATCTTTCTAAACTCTTTTGTGAGGTTTGAGGGGACCATTAAATTATACACTCCTTCCACACCTGAATTCTGAACCCATCAAAAGAAACAGAGGAGGTGAAAGACATGGCTTGGGTGAATAGCAACTGTGGGCTCCCCCCAAAGTGGATTAGGCAGTGGCTCCCGTGACTCTGTGGCTGGTGGAGGACCACACCTGAATGTGAGACGTTCCTTCCTTATCCCAGACTCACCAATCAGCTGAGCCATTCCACTTTCCGTGGGGAGGAGTGATGAGGAAAAAGAGAGAGGCCAAGAGTGGCTCAGGGAAAACCCTCCTTCACGGAGAGTAACAACTTTCCCCCAATGCCCTAGTCTAGCAAACTTTTATATTATTATTATTTTCCTAATGTAAGCAGTACATATGATAGAATCCAATTCCATTTAAAAAAACATCAGGTGGCTTCTGTGTCCCAGGCATTGAACTAGGCACTGGAGATAAATAGATAAAAGACAAAGTTCTTTCTTCAAATGCTCACACCCTATTTCAGGAAGATAGATCTGTAGAAGAAAGATAACCAAGTAACAGAGCAGAGGGCTAAGCAAAATATTTACAAGCAAAGAGGAAGTAATAATTAGTTGTAACCTTGGGTCACTGGAGAGAATATTAAAAAGCACCTCAAATTTTTTTCTTTCACTACTTAGAATATTTCAAGCTATCATTTATTTTTCATTAGTGAAGGCTTTTTTTCTTTTTTCTTTCTTTCTTTTTTTTTTGTACCAAGGATGTGAAAGTGCCTGACAGGCAATTGTGTAATGTATGGGTCGACATCTGTTCTTTCTGCCTACTCAACACCCCCTCTCCCATTTCTGGTAGAAGAAGCCTCTCTTTCCTTTAGAGAACTGCCCAGCCCCACCTTTAGGGCCCTTGCTTTCCTGCCTAGGGGGTAGGCAAGTGATGTAGTGGGCCAACTGGATTCTTTTGAGGGATGCTGACTTAAAGGCAGAAAGAAAAAGGACCTCATGCTTTTTGAGATCCTAAGTGATAAGGACCGGGGAAGATGCTTTGTCATCATGTGGCAAAACCTGCTGAGAATAAAACCATCAGGAGAAAGGCAGAGCAGAGTGGCGGAAATATCAGTAGAAACAATGACGACATCGTTGGAAACCCAGTTAGCTCCACCCCTTAGATTTCCCAATTAATTACCCCATAGATTCCACTGGATCTGCTACTTATAGCCACGACCCCCGGATAACACAGTTTTTATCATAAGCTTACAAATTACGTGGAAACGTTACTTATAGATTGTTTTTATTGTACTCTTGACCAAAGATGTTAAAGTTGAGACTTCCGCAAAGCTTTATGAAGACCCATCCTTACTGCTTTAATGCTGTAAGATATGCTCCAGGAATTGCCAGTTATTCTACAAATGACATAGTGTCATCTAATGATGAAGCTACTCTGTATGCTTTGTTTTTTTGTTTTTTGTTTTTTTTTTTTGCGGTATGCGGGCCTCTCACTGTTGTGGCCTCTCCCGTTGCGGAGCACAGGCTCCGGACGCGCAGGCTCAGCGGCCATGGCTCACGGACCCAGCCGCTCCGCGGCATGTGGGATCTTCCCGGACCGGGGCACGAACCCGCGTCCCCTGCATCGGCAGGCGGACTCTCAACCACTGCGCCACCAGGGAAGACCGATGAAGCTACTCTGATACAGTAACATTTATCAACTATCACTTTCAGTTTTTAGTTTTCCTATTATATCATACTTATAACTCAACCTTCACTAATACAAGTTTTGATGATTCATTTGATCCGTTGTGAATTTGTTTTGCATTACCATTTACTGAAATACAGTCACCTTGGTTCTTGTTGCCCTTTAAAGAGACCAAATTCATTTTCAGTTCTAATTTAGTCATTAACATTGCGCTCTATCTTAACATTCTATCTGCTTAGTTCATCTTAGTGATGTCTGCAATATTGTCACCATGATATGTGGAAAGCGTTGCTTCACACCTTCTCTGAAGGTGAAAACATCCGCAAAATTAGAAGTTTTAATTCTAGTTAAATGGCTGACCCGCTGTTAACTCAGCAGTAAAACAGAGACAGTGAACCCTATTTCCTTGCTCTTACCCTGTAAAAAAGAAATGGGACAAGTGAAAGCACGTGGAGATCTCTGAATACCAAAGGTAGGAGTGTTATCCACTGCTTTTGTATTTTACTTCCCCTACCGATTTCTGTTCTCATAGAGAGCCAAGTATCATGGGCCTCTGTGGCTATCCCATATATGTAAGATGGTGGTAAGATGATTAAAAGAGGATAGAATAAAACCTTACCTACTTTCCTTGGTAACTTATTCCAGTGTTTCAGTACCACCAGGAAGTTATTTCTAATAAATATTTCTAAGTAAATACTACCGGTAAAATACTATTGAATACTAATCCTTTGCCAGGCACTATGTTTTATTCCTTCTAAAAGCATTTCCTCTTTTTTAGCTCTTGTGTAGACAAAGAAAAAGCAGTAGCCTTTTCTGTAAAGATTATAAGGTCACACCTCAGCATTGTCTGCAATAAACTACCTCAGTGCCTTTAAGCATTCTTTATTTTGATGACGAAAATTACATATATTATAGAAAATGACTGTGCCATTCAATTGCTGTCTTACTCTACCACTTTTCAACTTTTACTACTTGGGAGAAGCTGACTTCCCAAGGCTCTAATTTTCTCAACATTTAAACTGATGTGTATTTATAAAAGGAAGAACTAGGAACAGAGGACAACGCATTCAAGGCTTGCCTCAGTGACATCTGCAAAGTTAAATCACCCCGATATGTGGAAATTGTTGCATCTCAACTTCCTTAAATGTGAAAATATTGGCAATAAAGCTGAAATCAAAAATAAATTTATTTGGTATGATGGAGAATAAGAATATGGCAAGTAGATAAATATTTTGAGATATCTGAACAGCCTTCAGTCTGAACTCACACAGGGGTGGACCCTTGACAGCCATGTTTGAACCATGTTATCTGATTGGTAAGGGCAGACATACCACCTGTGCTAGGCTGATCCGATGTTCTCGTAGGAATTTAGATTGAGAGGTGCCAGTCAGCCTAGACTGATCAGCTGAACTGAGGACACGTAACTGGGTACTGAGGAGGCTACCATGTTGGGACATGTGCTTACTTAGCAGTGAAAGAGGCCAGCTGAGACAGAGGAAAAGGAGGAAGCAGATATACAGAGATAAGCAGAGCTCAGAGTCCACAAGGTTCTGAAGGGAGATGGGCAAACAGAGGGATGCATCTGGGGAGCAGGGACTAGTTTACCTGGGTCCTTGTCAGTGCTCCAGTTCCAGGCTCAGGTCTCTTAAGAAGCCCGGACAGATCTCATGCCCTTGGGTTCTGCAAGACTCTTCTGCTTTCTTGTGGTAGATTTCTCTTTTTTTTTTTTTGTTTGAGTGGGTTTCAACTATTCATAAACAAAAGACAGTGGTTCGCAGCTCTGGTTGAGCATCAGAATGCCCTAAAGAGGTTTTTGAAAACCCAAATAGCCCTGCTCTGTTCCCAACAGGTCTGATTCAGCAGGTCTGGGATAGAACCCAGGCACGGGAAATTTTTTAAAACCTCAACCTAAGAACTATGGTTCATGGAATGGCAACCAGTACATAGCAGAAAGCTGGGCATCAAAAGAAAATGGACATTCCAGACCAAGATAACAATGGCAAAAGGGGAAGGAATAACCATAGGATGCAAGAGTGCACATCACTTCCACAAAGCTGCATATGCTGTAAATGACTCATCTTAGCGTGTACTTCCACACTGAACAAACTCTGGGCAACTTCAGTCATCAGTCATGAAAGAGGTTCAAGTTCCCAAGGATTCAAAGTACCTCAGGTTTGCTTCACATAACAATAAACTATCCCCTGCAGCTTTAAATCTAAATCATTTTGGTATCTGGAAGCATCAAATCTTAAGAAAACATTATTTACGTAGACAATTATAGGTTGTGATGGGCTAGGCAAGGCACAAATGAAAGTAAGATGTGGGTGTGCAAAAGAGGCAAGTAAGTGGGAATTTGGTGTAGAAATTCTCCCCTGCACAGGGAGAAACTGAGTCCGAAAGTTGACTGTGTTCATCTGACAGCAAGATTAACACCCAAATTATGGAATAAATTATTAAGTATAACTACAAATGAAATCACCCTCTTATAACTTTTTTTTTTTTTTTTTTTGCGGTACATGGGCCTCTCACTGTTGTGGCCTCTCCCGTTGCGGAGCAACAGGCTCCGGACGCACAGGCTCAGTGGCCACGGCTCACGGGCCCAGCCGCTCCGCGGCATGTGGGATCTTCCTGGACAGGGGCACGAACCCGTGTCCCCTGCATCGGCAGGCAGACTCCCAACCACTGCGCCACCAGGGAAGCCCACCCTCTTATAACTTTGACAAAGGAATTTATCTCAGGTTTAGAGACTAGATCTTGTCTGAGATAGATGACAAAGATTACTGTAATATTTGTCACATTTTTTTTCAACAACTATAAAAAAGTTTATAATATTCTTCTCTATAAAAATCCGTCTTTTAAGAACTACATTCTTTGGTTAAGAGGCACTGGTAACAAATAAAAATATGGTTAGCTCTCCTGCAAACCCTGGGAACGAATTCTCCACCAGGGAATGTATTCATGTCTGAAAGGCACACAAGGATGCATACACAACAACAGGAGTTTCGATAGACTGATACAGAGAAAGAGAATATGATTTAGGACTTAGAAACCTCCTCCGTATAATAGGTACAAACTTGGCAGTGAGTAGAACTCCGGCATCATCTTCCATTAAAGTTCAAGGCACTTCTATCAAAATGACTGTAGGAATTGCAGGTGTGTGTGTGTGTGTGTGTGTGTGTGTGTGTGTGTGTGTGTGTGTGTGTGTGTGTTGAAAACCTCAAGAACCTGCTGGTAATTGATTCGAGAGCACCATGATAACTTGGGCATTGGACAGTAAGGCCCCTCAAGGAATGAGTCCTCTACTATGGTCACTTCATTGCTTAGTATCCCCCAGCTGTAGCCCCACGTGTACCAAAAGGGAGGGATAAGTGTTGAGTGAAATGCAGTGAAAAGAAAATATAATCACTACCACTCCTTTATGACACTATTCTGGGCAAATAAATGATCTTACCTTTTTGAATTATGCTTTCTTAACTCCAAATTGAGACTTATCCAAGTCAAATACAAAGGAAGATACTAATGCCAGCTTTGAGAGTTAGGTGTGTGGTTTAAGGCAAAAGCTGGTAGAACCATAATTAAATATGCAGTTTCCTCAAGAGTTTGTCCTACAAGTGATGTAATAATAGCAGCTAACATTTGCTGAACACATATATCAGACACCATTCTCACAGATTACCTTTTTAACTCTTTTAACCCTCATTTTGGCCCCTGAAATCGGTTCTATTAATACGCTCACATTTACAGTGGCACAGAAGGGTAAAATGACAGCCAAGGTAAAATATCTGGAAGTGACAGAGCCAGGTGAGACCCAGGCAACTGCCACTTGTGATAAACGCCTTCACCTCTAAGATTTACTGCTTCATATACTGTAGTGACCACACAGAGTTTTCACTTTTCTCCTTCCAGCCTCTTCAAGTATTGCTGGCCTGATGGCCGTTTCCATAACACCAAACCCACAGTAGGTACCTGCTTGTCCACAGTGAAGGCTCTGAAGAAAGGATCTGCAGAGCTTCCATTAATTCCCATATGTCAAACTTTTGTTACTGGAAAACCAGTAGTCACAGATTCTAGTCCTTACTCTACCTTTAATTAGCTGGCGATGATTTTGAACAAGACTCTCAAGGCCTCAATTTCCTCATTTAAATAAAAGAATTGTATTAAATGATCCTTGAGGCTATTTTCCAGCTCTACAAAATGTTATGATGAAAAGAAAAAGATTCTAGGCCTCTTCTAGAATTCCCCACGTTGGCAGGCCTTATAAGCATCTCAAGGCAGGAAAATCAGTCGTGGTGAAACCTGTTGGTATCATAAAGGAAAGCTGATGTGCTTCAGGACAGGAAAGACGCACACCAGAAAACTACCGAAGGACTAAAATATGCTGATTGTACTAGTCAAATGCATGGGTGGCTCTCTTCTTTTTTTTTAACTTCAAAAAAATTTTCAATACAGAAAATTACACAGAGAAAAATACAACAAATACTTTCTATATGTTCTTCAGGGTTTTTTTTCCTTTGTTGTCTTGTACATTTAAAAATATATCATGCTGGGGACTTCCCGGGTGGTCCAGCGTGTAAGACTCTGTGCTCCCAAGGCAGGGGGCCCAGGTTCGATCCCTGGTCGGGGAAGTAGATCCCACGTGCATGCCGCAACTAAGAGTTCGAATGCCGCCAACTAAGAGTCTGCATGCCGCAAGTAAGAAGCCCGCATGCCGGACCTAAAAAAGATCCTGCGTGCTGCAGGTAAGACCCGGCACTGCATAAATAAATAAATAAGTTAATTAATTAAAAAGATATATCACGTTGAAGTACCATGATCGCTTTTCCTTCTCCAGGTGACAACCATTATCAAGAATTTGGTATTCATCCTTCTAGTCCTTTTAAAATAAATATAGTCTTTTTGGGTACATAATCTTATCAGTGAAGCACAGAGTATCTCTAAGGCACAAATTTAGAATTGTATTCATTGGGTTGCAGTGTTTGTGCCTTTTTACATCTAACTTGATGCTGCCAGATTGTTCTTCAAAGTGACTGTTCCAATTTACACTCCCATTAGCAACAGGAGTTCTTGTTTCCACACACGCTTACCAACATTTAGGAGTTTGCTGTTTTATTTTTGACTTTTGGTTCTTGGTTTTGGTGGAGTTTTTTGCTTCTTGTTTGTTTGTTGCCAAACAGATGGGTAAGAGTGGTATCTCATTTTTGTATTAATTTTTGTTTCCTTAATGACTTGGAAAGTTGAACACTCAGGTGTCTTCTAAAAACTGCCAGTGTGTAGCCTTTGCCCATTTTTCTATTGGGTTGTCGTTTTCTTATTTATTTAGAGAATATGAATAAGCCTAACTTCTTAAGGCTAGAGGGTCATAAGTTACAGACTAGTTTGGCAGCCACTGGTCGGCCCTGATTGGGCAAAGGGGCCACCCAGTCTGGGGGCAGGCTTTGTAGCAGAGCCTGCATCCAACAGCAGAAAGTGTGAGATCATGCCATTCCGGAACCAGCTAACTAGTTACTCATCTGAGTGGGTAGGCTGTAGACAGGGCTTTTGGGATCTTTTTCATTTGCTTGGCCATTGGTCTGTTCATTCTGCTACTCTACACCTCTATTTCCTAGGCAGTAAGAAGGAGAAATCTACACCAGCCTTTTCATGATCTCTCATAGACTGAAGAAGATAAAAGGCCTGGACTCTCTTACGCTTTCTAAAGACAGGCTTCACCTAGAGGAGACAATCGGAAAATGTTTCCTCTCAGCTTGCAAAACGTTTAAGGAAAGAGCAGATTAAACTAAGCTGAAATGGAATTTTTAAAGAGGCATTTAGCTTTATTTCTCGGCATCTTCTGAGAAACAGGAGGAGATATTTTTGTTTTCTTTGCCCTGGGGTTAACTAGAGACAGCCTAGTGTTAGAAACGCAACAGATGTAGTCTCCTGTGTGAGGTGAGTGAATGTGTGGCATAAGCTCCTGCCCCAAGACAACTTAGATCTTTGAACATGTGGGCACCAGGCTGCTCTGTGGCGCTGTCCCCAACTTCCTCAGTGGAGTAGAGCCATGCACCCTACAGAGGTTTAGAAAGAAAACAATGTTATGAAAGAGAGCTTAGTCTCTTTGGATTTTCCCGAAATAATGATCTCGTGTCAAGCCTTGACTGTTCAAATGAATTGTATTTTGATTAATGACCTTTATTCTGTTAAAAAAATAAATGACCAAAGTGTGTGTTTATATATGCAGAGAGGTATATTCTGTGTGTCTGTGTGTGTGTCTCCTTTGTTTGTGTGTGTATACCCAGAGTGAAAGAGCCAGCTGTTTTAGCCATTTATATTTGAGGGGGTGTGTGTGGGGGGGGTAATACAGTAAGTTCTGTTGAAAGGAGATGATGGGAGAGAACCTGATACCCTGAATCTTTCAACAAGACAGAGGTCAGAGGGCAAGTGCGGAAATAAACTTAGAAACTAGCTTCTTGTTTCTAAATCAGTTTTCCAAAAAGTCAGCCTAAAATGTGAACTCCTTTTGGAAGCTAGGTTTCGTTGCTATTGTTGTTAGGAGGTGTTCGGTTTGTTTGCTTGTTTGGTTTTGTTTCTCAGTTGATTCCTCCCACAAAATTCAGTCGGGAAATGAGTATAGGTGGGGGATTGTGAGGTCCTGTTCTATCAAAATCACCAGCTTCAGCAAACTCTTCCCCCAATCCTTTCAACAACAGGTTTGCAGACTTGCTATTCTTCTCTCTTCCCAGTTATTCCCTGTAACCTGCAAACTACAGATCTAGACATTATCATTTGAATTTATTTAGAATTACTGACTGTGAAGTCAGTCATCCTCTGCTTGTTAAGAGATTCACTTAAAGATTGGAAAGCCTCCTGTATAAATGCCTTGTAAGCGACCATGTGGGCTCCGTGAAGAGGAAATGACTGCTGCTGTGTAATATGCAGAGACTGTAACCTCTAAGCAATGTGGCCAAGGGAACTGCAGAACCCGACAATGGACCTAATTAGTAGATATGTAGATGCGTGAAAGGTATAGTCAAGAGGGAGTTTGAACTTGTACAAAGCACCCCAAGTCACCACATAGTAGAACGTAATGTAGCGGCCCAAAAAAGTACAGAAGAAAGTGGAGTGACATACGGCCTTTACTTTTTTTTAACCTTAACTTTTAAAATAAGTCTAGATCCAGCAAAGCAGTAGTAATGCCAAAGCTATTGTTCTTTAGAATAGCTTTTCCATACGTAAAACTAGAATTGTTTCCCTAAGTAAAATCCATTTTCCTGAGTCTTGGTTTGAAGTCTCTGAATCTCAAATTAGACTAGTAAAGTTACAGTAGGAAATAAGCCAGAGACATACCAGAGCCAACATTACATGCTCCTGACTCAATATGGACCCATATACTTAACTCTACCCCTCCAAAAATATTGGCACCAGTGCTAAGCTATCCCATGATTTGTCTCATTTCTATAGTTACTGCAGAAACAAATTATCATTTGCTTTCTAACAGAGAAAGTGAAGGAGTAGAAAACAGAAATCCTAGGCTTTATCATTACTTGACTACTAGGTTTCTTTTTCCTGTAGGCTGTCTGTCCATACACAACACTTGCTTCTTCACAGGCATGTTATAAGCGTTACAAGTAACTCCTGGGCAGACCTATATTTAAACTAAACCAGCCAACGTTTGTTCACGTTACCTCTTAAGATATGCACCAAGCAGTTTCGCAACTCTTTTTTTTTTTTTTTTACATCTTTTTTGGAGTATAATTGCTTTACAATGGTGTGTTAGTTTCTGCTTTATAACAAAGTGAATCAGTTATACATATATATATGTTCCCACATCTCTTCGCTCTTGCGTCTCCCTCCCTCCCACCCTCCCTATCCCACCCCTCCAGGCGGTCACAAAGCACCGAGCTGATCTCCCTGTTCTATGTGGCTGCTTCCCACTAGCTATCTACCTTACGTTTGGTAGTGTATATATATGTCCATGCCTCTCTCTCGCTTTGTCACAGCTTACCCTTCCCCCTCCCCATATCCTCAAGTCCATTCTCTAGTAGGTCTGTGTCTTTATTCCTGTCTTACCCTTACCCAAAACCTATGGGATGCAGCAAAAGCAGTTCTAAGAGGGAAGTTTACAGCAATACAATCCTACCTTAAGAAACAGGAAACATTTCGAATAAACAGCCTAACCTTGCACCTAAAGCAATTACAGAAAGAAGAACAAAAAAAACCCCAAAGTTAGCAGAAGGAAAGAAATCATAAAGATCAGATCAGAAATAAATGAAAAAGAAATGAAGGAAATGATAGCAAAGATCAATAAAACTAAAAGCTGGTTCTTTGAGAAGATAAACAAAATTGATAAACCATTAGCCAGACTCATCAAGAAAAAGAGGGCGAGGACTCAGATCAATAGAACTAGAAATGAAAAAGGAGAAGTAACAACTGACACTGCAGAAATACAAAGGAGCATGAGAGATCACTACAAGCAACTCTATGCCAATAAAATCGCAACTCTTTTGATAAGCAAATTCTCGACCTAGTAATCACAGAATCTTAGTGAAGAGGAATATAAAGTTCATCTAGTCCAACTTCTTACCCAGTACAGGAATCCTATATGCTTGAAAAATCCTTCTTTTATACAAATGAAATGTCTAAGGCAATTTTCTCTTCATATATTCAGTGGAGGAGGAAAACATCGGCCACCTTTTTCATTATAAAAACTCTTTCTAGACTTAAATACCATTTATTTTCTCCCTTCAACCTTCCTCTCTTTAGATTAAATAGCCCACTTTCATAGTTCTTCAGAGATCTGATTTTCCATGCTTTTAATCAGTTCAATTGCTTTCCACATCCTCTCAAAATGCAGAAGCCCAAGCTGGGCACGTAACTGAATGACAGCTTTGCCAATAAGTGTCTCATTAATACTGAGTATGGTGACTCAGTTTTCATGCCACGGTCCTGTTAATACAGCCCAGCAACATGTTAGATTTTAAAGTATCTTTAAAAACAAAAAACAAAAACAAAAACAAATATATATATATATATATATATATATATACACACACATGTATGTATGTACGTGTGTATATATATGTGATTGATTCTTTACTTTGACCTCTTTAACTCTGTTATTAAAAAAAATACTTTTAACATTAACTTGTTTAAAAGTGAAAAGTCCTCAAATCACTTAGAACATGTTTGTCTTAAGGTAAAACCCAGCCCTCACAGGATTTAAACATATTTAATCACAGATGACACACATAGCTGGTAATACACCATATTACCAGTCCCAGGTCCACTCCTGGAATTCCTGAATGTCATATGTGTATCATCACGTTCTCTGGCAAAGTAACAACATTGTGTAGTTCTCTGGGCCCCGAAGCTCAAGCAGACCATAATCTCTTTTTAGTAGCTTATGGCCTCCCTGGGGCTGGGGTCCC
Source organism: Lipotes vexillifer (assembly GCF_000442215.2). Classification (NCBI taxonomy): domain Eukaryota; kingdom Metazoa; phylum Chordata; class Mammalia; order Artiodactyla; family Lipotidae; genus Lipotes; species Lipotes vexillifer. Next base: position 1,630,926 of record NW_006781042.1, read on the forward strand.
AGAAAGTCGTGAATTCTCAGATGTGTGGATGTTTTACTCAGGAGCCCAGGTTGTAGATGACAGAGTGCCAACTCAAATTGTCATCATGGGCAAAACAACAGGTAGGGCCTATTAGTGGGTCACATTACCAAAGGAGCTGAACCCAAGTGCTTAAATGATGATTGGAAGCTATCTTTCTCCATCTTCCAGATCTGTGTTCCAGTGAGTTGGCATTCTTAGGCAGGCTCCCCCTAAGTGGTGGCTACAGGCTTACATAATAACAGTTGAGGGACCCTAGCAGACAGAGGGGACTCCTCTTTTCTGGTAGTTCCAGCCAAACTATTGTGGTAGATTCTCATGTCTTGGGTCACATATTTATTCCTAAACCAATCACCGAAACTCTGCTTGGTCTGATCCAAGTTCAGAGCCAACCTCTAGCGCTGGAGGGCGGCATCAGCTTCATGCAAACCACATAGATGGAGATTAGGATGGGGTAGTTCCCCAGAGGAAAACTGAGGTGCTGTTTCCAAAAGAAGGGGGAAGGGAAGCGTGGCAGGAGAGAACACAACGCTTTTCTATTCATAGCCCTTCAGTGTCTCCCCATGGCTTTCAGGGAGGCCACAAATGGCATGGTCTGTGACACACGGAATGGAATCGATAAAGACTTGAAGAATGAGTCCACTGGCTGGCAGTCTGGTCCCTTTGTGACCACTGGCCCAAGACCTCAAACACTTAAGGACAACAGGAGCATCGCTTAACAATGCACCAGAGAAAATGCTTGCTGGGTTGGAATGGCTGGGGGTGGTGGTAAAGGGTTAGGGTTGAGAAGATACAGTCCCTTCTGTGTAATTTCAGGGAGGGTAACCCCAGAGTTAGAGAAACCACTCCCATGCATCTAAGAAGCAGCATATACTTAAAGCCTATAATGAGAATTCCTTTAGCATTTCTTTGATCCCTGGTTCAGTGAAGTTCCGATCAAAATTTTGCAGTGACTTTAGGCCAGCTGAGTAAAATACTCAGGGTGGCCACAGAAACAAGGCTGGATAAAGATGTATGAGGTATATGGAAAGGAGGAAGAAACAAGGGGCTCCATAGGGAAGTGAATGCCTATGGGGCTCTTGGCAGAGACAGCATAGCTGTTCTAGGAAACTGCCTACCTTTTGAAAGTGATGTAAGGGGTTTCTTGCTGAATATCATAGTAAAATGAATGCCTATCAGTGAATAATCAGAAGATAAGATCCTATTCTAGTACTGTGCTGAAATGTGCCACAATCATATTTACTATGGCACAGCGATTAACTTTTTTTTTTTTTTTTTTTTTTTTGCGGTACGCGGGCCTCTCACTGCTGTGGCCTCTCCCGTTGCGGAGCACAGGCTCCGGACGCGCAGGCTCAGCGGCCATGGCTCACGGGCCCAGCCGCTCCGCGGCACGTGGGATCTTCCCGGACCGGGGCACGAACCCGTGTCCCCTGCATCGGCAGGCGGACTCTCAACCACTGTGCCACCAGGGAAGCCCCACGGTGATTAACTTTTAAATTCCAGTTTATTTTGCCATTCCAGTTTATAGTCATAGATATGCCTTCGCAATTATGCCTTGATATTTGTGACTATTTTATACTGTGTTTTAATAATACCTTCTTAGAAGATTACTATCCACTCACAGTAGTTAGAACTTGAAATAATTACAGTCTGTTTACCTTCGGTGACTTATTGAGTCTTAAGCTAATTATAAAAATATTTTTAAGTAATAAAAATAACCTCGTTGGGTAATATGGGCATTGGTATTGAAAGCAAAAGAAAACCAGGAAATTTAGTTGGATTCCCAAAGGAGTCTTTGTCTGAGAAAAGTTTGGGAAGCACCATGCTAGATGTCTCCAAATGTCCTATACTCTTGGCCTAAGCACAGAAGGAGAAAGCAGTAGAGAGAAAAAGAGAGAGGAAACGGAACAACTCTCTTTGCAAAAAGGAAAATCTCTGAAAAAATAGCATTTTTATTCTCTGTGTGCTCTGGAGGAAAACAGGCTTATACACAACTTCCCCTTTAAATAAAAAAAAAAGGCTAAGCTAGTAAGACACTGAGAAAACTAACTGAGAACATCAAACTGATGGTGTAATAAATATGGCAGAAATCTTTTATAACCTTATTAAAAATCTAGCTGGTCAAAACAGATAAAATTGAAATACACATGCTTACCTCTAAAATCAAACTTGCAAACTTGTTTGCCAGGTGTCTTCCTGTGTGTCCCTCCAGATTTTCTCTCCATCTTTCTCCACCTTGCTCTCTGCTTTGGCACCTGAACTGTGTGGACCACATCAGTGGGACCCTTTCCTGGGTTTGGCCACTGGAGAGCACCAGCAGGAGACTGGAGGGGGCAGAGAGGCCTTGGGCTGTGGGTTGCCCTCACCTCCTGAAGGTTTCAGATCCCCGCCACCCCGGGGCAGCCTTCTCTGTCTCCTGTTTCCAGAATCCAGCCTGTCCCCTCGTCTTCTCAGGTCTAGGGGTACTAATGGAGCCCCACTACTTTCGCCCTGGCAGACTTGCACAAGCCCATGACCACTCCGCCAAAAGTACTCCTTTTATTATTCAAGTCTCCTGAATGATTCTAATGAAAGTCATCTCTTGATGGGATCCTGGCTGATACAACCTGTAATGTATTCAGTTGAAGAAAAAGTAATTTGGTTGTAGAAAAAGTTCTAATGGCAACCCGTGCCTTGTTTTATTTCTAGTCCTAACATTTACTAGTATTTTTATGAGAGTTGAATGCAGGCCAAGCCAAGGCATAAGGAGGTTTATGACCAAAAAAGCCTTCAGTCCTCTACCGGCGACCTAGCACACAACAGAGTGTGGAGTGAGGACTGCTCAGCTTTCAGCACGCTGACATGACCCTGCTGCCTCCTCCCCACTGCCCTCAAAATCCCTACCTCGTCCTTCGACCTGTCTGTCACCTTTTCTTTCCATTGGGTAGCAGTGAGGCAAACAGCACTGACTGTAATAGCCTTCAAGACAGCACTAGGCACACAGTGAGTTCACTTGGGGAGACAAGCCTTATTTATTCATGAGTCATAAAATTATTAAATTAGTGTTTAGTAAAGGATGAAAGGAAATTGCTAGAACCTCAAGCACCTCAACAGCAGGAACCATGTCCCAGTCACGTGTCGGGGCCCCAGACCTAGCACAGTACCTGATACTCAGTAGGAGCCCATTAAAACACTTACTTACGAACTAGAGTGTTCCATTCTCAGGGACAGTAGGATGGCAAGTGCCATGGGAAGCCACACTTGTGTGCCTTGAGTGTACATTTCCACCGTGTGCACAAGTTCCCTCTCACTCTCCTTATCAGGACATCATCAACGTCTTCCGCAGTGGTATCTAACCTATTTTGCGTCATGGACTTCCCCCTTGGAGAATCTGATGAAAGCAATATACCTGCTCTAACACCAACAGATAAATATAGGTCAAAGACTACAGGTAGAAAAAAAGAAATACTCTTAGTCAAGATGGTCCATACAATCCTGAAGCAGACATGTTGCCTGTGTAGAAAAAGGGCAGGGCACAGGGTACCCCCCGAGGGATCTAAGAAGGTGCATTCTAGTCCAGACTTCACAGGAATATAACCTCGAGGGACTAACTTTCTTTATTCAAACCCCAGCGTCTGATAATGAATACCTATGGTGCTGGTGGCTGATGATGATGATAGCTCTCAGCATGGGCCGGGCACTGTGCTAAGTGTTGTGCTTAACCTTAACTCTTAAGTTAGACCTTACTGCATCTTCATCACATAGGTACTACTACTGTCCTCATTTTAAACATGAAGGCGTTGAGACCCAGGGAGGTTTGGCAGACTGCTCAAAGTCATAAAAGTAGTTAGCAACGAGGCCAAGATTAGAACCCAGGCAGAGTCCCAATCAAACTCTTAGACTCTCAACCAGTCTGCTACTGCTCCCTCACTAACAAGCGAATACCTGCTCTTAACTACCTTGTCTCACTAATGGAACTTTATTAGCACCTATCTGTTGAGCCATCTACTGGAGCGAGAGGCATTGTGTTAGCTGCTACGGGTATAGAGCTTTTGTGCATCACCTCGTCTGATGGTTTCTCCAGTGCTTTCTTGTTTGTGCTGTGCCTCTTCCCTGCATACGACAGAGTTTTCTCTGGAGGCATAAGTGCCAAAAAAAGGGATGGGTAATGTCTCATTGACATTAATAAGGCCATATGGTATAGGCAAGGAATAACTGGGGCAGAGCATGAGAGCCAGGGAGGTAAAGCACTGAGTGGGTGGGTCAAAAGCAGCCTGAGAGGTGATATAAACTTCCAGGGAAAAGGAAACTTGAACAGGAATTCAGAGAGTCTGAAAAAAGTATGGGTAGGAATGAAAATGTAAAGCAACTGGTAATAAAGACATTCACACTCTAGAAGGAGAAAGTCTGTTTAACATTAATCTGTAACATGAAGCACAGAAGATTACATCTTAAATATATTATTTGCATGATATAAAAGGAAAACAGTATAAAGAGGTTTTTAATCTCATTAGAAGATACCACTTGAAAGCAGGAAAGTTCGGAATGAGGCATGTGCACACTGATCCCGGTGTCAGCTTGGGAATGTCTGAGATCAGTGCATCCAAAATGGACCAGTCCTGGTTCTGGGTCTCGCTGTGTGCCAGGCTCTGTGCCGGGTTTTAGAGACAAAGAGATGAACAGGATAGGGGACCTACCCTCAAGGGGAAGACTATTGGGAAAAACAAACTGCTTTGTGATTTACTATAAAAACTTCGTGATGCACATGATAACAGGGGGACGAACAAAGAGTCTATACGCTGAGGCCTGGAAGGTTCACAAGAGTCATCCCTGCTCAGACATGCAGACTGCGAACAGCTGTTTTATTCAGGCTACCTGGGCTCGGATGGTCCATTCTAGCACTATCTGAGTGGACTTTAGAACATAAAACCAGAGATTATTTGAGAACCATCAAAACAGCACTGTAAGTAAATGACACACAGTTTACTATTTTGCACTTATCAAATGAAGTCCAGTATGTGCAACTGTGGGTGTGGTTTTACTTATGGTCCTGAAAGAGGTTAGTAAACTCTTCCAGCCATTGGAGACTGGAGGTGTCTGCACTTGCTCCTTTTCTCAGCTGCTTCCCCTGCTACTCCTGGCTGGCTTTGTAGCTTCGGAAGACTCACAACGGCCTACCCTGGTCAGCAGGGTCTCTGGACTCCTTCTGCAAGTTCTCTTAGTATCTGAATACTGCGGCTGGAAGTCAAGCTTGAACTCCCAGAAGAATGCGTCTGCTCCTGCACTGCTCTCCGGTGTAGAGCTTTTGTGCATCACCTCGTCTGATGGTTTCTCCAGTGCTTTCTTGTTTGTGCTGTGCCTCTTCCCTGGCAGACCTCCCAGTTCTCTAAGGAACGTCACCCTTAGCTGCCAAGGCCTCGGACTCAATGCCCAATGAAGTCACAAGTTGGGGCTCAGCCCAGTATCTGGCGCATCATAAGAACTCAGTAAAGGTTTGCTGAAGAATGAAGACACAAACGAAGGCAGGCTCACGCCTCTGGGCCTCTAAGGGACCCTGCCCTCGGCTGCACAGGCAGCAATGCTCAGCTGCCACAGATGGACGGACCGGCCAGCCCCTTAGCTAGTCCCAGCCTCACCCTGGACATTCCACCCCTCCCATCTGCTCCCACTCCCAGATCCCCTGGTCTCCCTGGGTGTTCCTGTCTTTGGGTCAGGAAGCCTATTTATCTTGTCCTTGGGCTCTCCTTGGAGGAAAATCAGCTTCTGGTCTGAGGGCTGCTGGGAAGACTGCCCCCTAGAAATAGCAGATGTTTTCCTCTCTGGACTCTTGCTTCCCTTTTTGAAATTCTCACAGTTGCCATATCTACTAGTCAAGGTTATTAAAACCATACATCTACAAACATCAAACGCTGCCGACAAATGGGGAAAAAACACATAGCACTTTTTCATTCTTCCAACTGTCTTTGCCAACTGTCTTTCTACCATGTGAGAGCTACGTGGCCATGTGAGTTAGTGTAAATATATTTATAAAAGGGTGGACATACATACCATTGTGCTGGAGTGCCAGAATTTACTTTTAGAAAACAGATTTCCTCATATAATTTTATTTATCCATCCACCAAAAATCACACAGGATATGAGTAATAGCACCCCGCTGATTTGTGTTTTTAGAGACGGCCACTAATGGTTATGCCAACTTCTCGGTTTCGCTCCAACCTATACACCTCTTAGCAGTGGTGCTGTGATTTTTCCCAACTCTGTGTTTAGTCCTTTTCCCACTGGGCCTGCAAAGTTGGAACATCTTTGGAGGCAGCCCATTGCATTATAAAGAGTACATTTTTTTTTTTTTTTTATAAACAGTACATTTTAACTGTCCCTTTTTGCCCAAACTTTTACAAGGTGCTAATTAAAAGCGTTCCTGGTAATTGTGCAAAGCCACTGCCTTTAGCCTTCTGCTTGCAGGGCACTTCTCCTTTTGTCTATCCCACATTTGAATCCCAGCACACTGCCCCCAACATCCCAACCTCACAGTGGCTTTGTCTGCCCTGGCCCACACTGGAGGCTCCCATCGTCTTAACACAAAGCAGGGAGGCACTGGCCTTTCAACAGAACATATCCATGAGGCCTAGAGGCAAGATTCATCTAGGTGCCACTTGGCTCTAGGCCAACCGTTTCCTAGTCTGCAAAAGCTCAAATCAGCCGATCAAAACATTTATAGAGTACCATTTATGTAAAAGGCATGAAGAATGGTACACAACCATCAGAAATGTAGTCCTCACCCCTCAGAAGCAGCTCGTGATCCAGAAGAGAAGAAAGGCTTTGCACTTAAATAGATACCCAAAACTACTGGGCCATACATGCTGACAGCCAACATGAGGTAAAGGCAGCAAGGGCAACTGGATACATGTGGAAGGGATGGGGAAGGGAATTGAATGGGAAGTTGGAATGGGAAATAGTCAATCAGTCTGGCCAAAATGCAGGTGAGAAGAGGTACATTAAGACCAGATTGTCCAAGTCCTTGAGTGAAATTATGGAGTGTGTTGGGTTGCAGTCCTTGGGTTTATTTTAGAACTCTAAGGTGCCAAAAAGAAGCTGAATATACTTATTCAGGCATGAATCAAAAGAAGGACATTCTTATTACTTTTTGCCTTGTTATCCTCCCTTATTTAATACAGTGCTTACTATGTGCTAAGCCCTATTCTACGGGATTTATAAATATTAATTCATTGAATACTCACAGCAATGCTGCGAAGTCAGAATAATTATTTTGTCCTTTTTACAGCTGGGGAAACAAAAATACAGAATTTAGGAGATTTGCTCAAGGCCTATACCTGTGCCACCTCACCTGCTCCCAAGGAAGAGCAGATGATGGACCAAATGCTTCTGCTGAGCCCCTCAAAGAGGCAAATGAGATACCATGGACAGAGACTAATCAATAACATCTTCCCAGAACTTCTTTTGAAATATTCTAAGGCCATCACTTACTGAATCGTTCCTGAAAGCCCGCATGCACCAGCATTCCATCACCCAAAAGGAGGGAAACAGAATGTTTGCAAGTTTACCAAGTGTAGAAATTGAGTAAGTTATACCTGAAGTGGGGAGAGGGGTTACAGGAGAACAGAGGAAAGTCAGGAGGCAGAACAGAGCGGGGAGTGCCTGGGGCTGCCCTTAGTCTCCATGGAGACTAGAACAAGGTTCTTTTTCTCAGATGTGAAGGGCTAAGGAAGCAGATTGTCACATTATGCCCCTCACCTCTGCTGTCTTTCCTAGTGTCCCATTTTTTTGCTTTAAATTTCCTTTGAGAGTTAGATGGCCTTGGTAGTGAAAACTATGAGGACCCAGTGGTTAAAGGAAACAGGAACACCGAGAAATGTAGCACAAATGGGGAAAGGAGACAGATGATGAGAGTACAGAGGAAGAGAAAAGGGAAGGCCCACTACACTACTCCAGAGGAACAGAAGGATGGGAGATAGGTTGAGAGGCAGAGGAGGAAGGCCGGGGTAGCTTTTCACCAGAAAGAGTCAGTGTTGGAGCGTGACCCTGTGAAAGAAATTCCTCCAGACCCTTGAGTCCATAACCCACAGTTTGAGAAATGCCACTGGGTAGACCACACCCACAGAGATATTTTACACTTAACAACCAGGCCAGAGCAGATGATAGGAACAGAATGGCCAACTTCATGGATTTTTCCCAGCTGGAACAAGTAAAACTGTTTACTTGATGAGCTCAAAATGCTGACAACTCATTTCATATAAGGAGAGAACCAGGAGGAGCACGTGTTGGTTCAAGAAGAAAATGGTACCTGGCGGGGTATTTTCGCCTACTTCTTTACCAAGAGGAGAGCTGGGAGGAGGGAGTGGGCGGGGAACAGAGGGCCCTGCCTTTGGCAGGAGAGTTGGCTGAGCACTACAGCAGCTCTTCAGAGTTAGACAAATGGCCATTTTGGGACAATCGTGTGATTCCTATGTAAGCTCATCTTGGAGCTGTTAGCTATTTACAGTCTCATGCTTGAAAGTCTCTTCAGGCTCTTTAAAGATATTAAAATGATGACACATTTTAAAATGTTGGGCTCTTTTTTTTTTTTTTTTTCCCCGATTGGTTTAATCATTCTCACATAAAATAGGAAGCATCCAAAGTTAACATCTTCCAGTGCCCAGCTTTCTGTGTCTATTCCACTGGTGCACGACACATATGGACAAAGGTGATTTAGGGCCAATTCCAGCTAGTAAGGAACAAGGAGAGAAAGGGATCATATTCCAATATCAAGTCAAACTGGGGACTGGGGAGGGAAGAATGGGGACCTAAGGGTACCACGTGTGGTAGCACAGTGGTTAAGCAGTGGGGTTTTAGAGTCAGACTGACCTGAACGCTAACGCCAGCTCTGCCTTTCAACGGCTCTGTGACCTGCAGCAAGTTACTTCATCTCCTTGGGCCTTCATTCCCTCATTTGTAAAATGGAGACAACAGTACCCGTCTCATAGGGCTGGTTGTTAGGAGGCAATATGAACTCACGTAGGTAGATGTTGGTAATGTAGGTAAAGCACAGACACATATTAGGCACTCAGTAAATAATAGCCATCATTATTCTCACATGTCTAGTCAGACCCCACTTCACTAGGCCTGGTAGGAATTTGGTAGAAGCAAAAATTCAAGAGGGTCCAGAGCTACCCTAAGGAGGTCAAGCACTTGGGATTTAAAAGGGAGCTCCAGTTCTGATTTGATCATCTGAGTTAAAGCTGGAACAAAGAAGCCATCCAGGTGGCCTACCAAGTATGACTTTGACCTGCAGTAGAACTAGGAGGGTCACTCCCAACAGAAATGGATCCACAGAGCAACACAAAAAGAAATGCAGAGGGACTCCCTTCACCTTTGTATGACTGACCCGATTCTGTTTTCAGTTTTATCTCATATATTGTTCTGTTTGGGTTCAAAACTGAGAGCTACTTTCAGTAATCGTGAAAGCTCCCAGTCTCCTTGGGTGACATTTTTATTGTGGAAGGAACATAGGGTTGCCAGATCTAGCAAATTAAAATATGGGATGCCCAGTTAAATTTAAATTTCCGATAAACAACGGATTTTTTTTTTCGTGTAAGTATGTCCCAGTGCAGTGGTTGGGATGTACTTACACTAAAAAATTGTGTTGTTTAGCTAAGATGTGAATTTAACTGGACATCCTGTAGTTTATCTGGCAACCCTAAACAGTAGTCAAGAAATTGCCCTTTCTTACCTGCAGACTGACTGGCAAAGCAAAGTTACCTCCCATCCATAATTGGTACTAGATTGGAAATACAGGAAAACAAAACAAAACAAAACACCACCAAAACCCCAGAGTTTCTAGGGCTGTTACTTCTCAGCAAATATAGTACTAAATTTACAGACTTTTAAAAAAAATATCATTTCCCCAACCAGAGATTTTTTTTTTTTTAAAGCATCTCAGTCTAGAGAAAAAAACAAACAAACAAATAATGGGAGGGGACTTCCCTTGTGATGGCATGTGAATAATTATTGGCCGACTGACGTTTAAGACATGACACTGGGGCTTCCCTGGTGGCGCAGTGGTTGAGAGTCCGCCTGCCGATGCAGGGGACACGGGCCTGAACGTGACTGACTCCGCCTTACCCGGGGCCACAAAGCCCCACTGCGACACACCCGCTTCAGGTCTCAGTGGTGACATTAAGGATAGCAGGCTGAAAGACATGGGAAAATGCCAAACCCAGCCAGGTCAGAGAAACAAGTACTTTCACAGGAGTACTAATTGTTTTGTTTCTATAAAAAAAAAAAAAAAAAAAAAAAAAAAAAAAAAGACATGACACTTGTGAGAGTACTGACCTCTTGCTTTTTTAGCTTTTTCTAGCAAGGCCAATAGGATGAGTTATGTCCTTCCAAAAATCTCTCTTCTTTATTCTTCATGAAAAAAAAATACACATACAGAAATTATATTTCCCCAAATGAAGGAGCATTTTCTTTGGCAGGTTCAATGCCACAAAATACTATGAAATTAATCTTTGGGGCCCAAACGGCACTGCCCAACAGTGCTGGCCATTGTCTCTAGCTATAGCCGCAGCCTGGCTATTCACACGGAACCCAGAGAGAGGTCGGCCATGTCGTGAACAAGGCCACACAGTAGGTGGACCATCCATGCAAACAAACAAATACAAAACTCCCCCTTCCTTGGTTCTATCAAAGCCAACTGAGTTCTTTCCTTCCTGATTGAAAGCCAACAAGATTTCTTACTCTGAAAAATATGCCCAAACAACCCCAGGTTCAAGGTCCTTAGCAACTCAAATTTAGAAAGAGGTTTACTCTGTGGAGCCCTGAGAATTTGAAGCAAGTGGTACCATTCTTCCTCATTTTTTTTTTCTTCTTAGACTTCCAGTCTACTTCCTAAGTCTACTCAGGTACAGCAATGACTCCTTCAAAAGTTAGGACCCAATGTTTCCAGGAGCTGTTTTTTTAATCTTCTTGCAAGTGTTGCATGAAACTTCTGGGCCAGGGTGCGTGGCCAGGTGGGACTGGACAAACACATGAAACTTGGTCTGGCTCACCAACCTGGCACCAGAATGTACTGGTCAAAGAAGTGCTTTTTAAATCATGGGAACCACTAGTGAGAAGTCATTGGTGCTTTGATGGTGGCCACATGATGAATCATGAAAGAAGAAAGTGAAGGAGAAAACTAATCATCATAAACCCTTGGCAGAGAGCCTACTACATAAGGGCCAGAATGAAACGAACCGCTTCTCTAGGAAGCCTTCCTTGATACAGTCAAGGGAAGGCAGAGCTTCTGATTCACTTGATTTCCCTGTTTCTGACATAGATATATAGAAATAGTTCATACTGTAGGACATGAGTATCAATCCACCTTGGATTGCTCACTGTTCTCAGAATACATCCCAAGCTTCTCTACCCCTGAGCCTTTGCTTGCATTTTTCTTCTGGACTGTTTCCCAACTCTCGCCATGCCTGCTGAAATCCTACCTATGGGTCAAAATTCAGATGTTGAGCTTTTTGAGCCTCTTAAGTAGCCTTTGGGCTACTACTTCTACGAAGGCTTCCCTGAAATAGCCTCTCTTTTGCCTCTAAATTCCTAGCGTGTTCTGTTCTTTTCACCTATATGCGGTCATTACCATCTTATTGGAAGTAGTGATGGACTTGTTTCCCCACCAGCTATAATGCTCCCTGAGAACAGGGACCAGACCTCACAGAGCCTTGTCCAAATGGAGCAGAGGGCAGGTACTCCATCTATGTTAGCAGGATTGATGTAATTACTAACTATGTCTTTGATTTCTTAGTAATATCTTATCTAGGAAATCTTTGCCGATGACCTTTCTGATACTGCACAGCACTTAACTCTACCGCAGAACTTATAACGTCATACTGAAATTACCTGTTTACATATAAGCCACTGGACGACAAGCTGTTAAGGTAGAAACCTTGTTTCACTCATCTATATGTCTGCAGTGCCTAACACAGTACCTGAAGATGGGAGGACAAGTAAATAAATACTTGATGAGATGTTCAAAGTGGACTGTAAGCTCTTTGCGGGAAGGGTACACACATTCTCATCTTCTGCACCTTCGCTTTATAATCAACAAACATTCATTGACGCCGACGTGTGAAGTAGATTCTGTAGCAAACAGCTGCTCAGTTCTTTCAAGTAGGTCATACCATTTGATGAGCAAAAATATGGAAAATCTTTCTAAATATAAATGCTAATCTCAAGGCTTCATGTACTTGGAGAAACTTGAGACTTAGTTGTCTCAAATGTCTTCCTGGGTGGCCCTCTCCCTTAGCCCAAGATAGCCTCAAAAATTAACTTTTGCACCAGCATGACCTGCATTCCAATTATGATCATTATTTGGCATTTTCAAAATAAATCCAACTGAAGTTCTAAAACTAGGTTGTGGTGATGGTAATATAACTCTCTAAATTTACTAAAAGTCATTGAATTGTATACTTACGATGGGTGAATTTATGGTATGTAAATGATACCTTGGTAAACCTGTAAAAAATAAATTAGCTTAGACTCTGCTCCACAAGGAGAACATCTTCTTCATTTCGACCTCCAGGGTCTACCATAGTACCAGATAGCGTGGCTGTTCCCTGTTAGCCAGGAGGCGCATCCACGCTAGCAGGGGAGATCAGGCAGGTCACCAAATGTCAACAGTTCTGCAGAGGTCACCACAAAGGTGCTGTTGTTCTGTCTCACAGCCGAGAAGGAAAGGAGAGTCACCATGGAATATCTACTCTCTCTTGCATCCCTAATTAGAAACATGTGGAAGAGAGCCCACCCACGGGTCAACTCAGTGAGAAAGGCCCCGTTTCTTCTGCCTAATGCTGCATGTTGGTTGAAGTCAGACCTCTCCCTGGGCCTGCCATGGGAATGGTTTCAAATTATAGAAGTATCTCCAAAGGCCACCATCAAAGCACCAATGGATTTTTCACTAGTGGCTCCCTGTGATTTGAAAAACACTTCCTTGACCAGCACATAATTAGTGCCAGGTTGGTAAACGGGGACCAGTTCCATTGATTTGTCCAGTTCCCCCTGGCCATAAGCCTGTTGCACCCTGGCCCAGATTATACACTGCTCGGACCCCCGTCGGTAGGTGCAATGCAGCTTGTAACAAAATTTAAAAGTTCTGGGCGGCACCTTGGCAACACAGATCACACAGATGTCTGCATTCTCTCTTGTCATCCATCTAAGTTGAACTTAATACTTTGGTTCTTTCCATTTTACAGATGGAGACTATAGGACCAGTATCCAAACTGTCTCAATGAGATATCAAGAAAATGAATAAGAGATTACATAAACTCTATTTGTTAATGCCCTAAAGAAAATGCCAGATTAGTCTAAGATGTTATTTATTGTAATGCTCCCCAAAGAGAAATGCCTCTGTTCTCATTCAGAAAATGAACGTTCACTTTTCTTCAAACTCTGAGAGACAGTTACTTGTTTTAGTAGAAGAAAATCCATATTTACTTAGCATGAATAGAACTAAAGTTTTACTTTGGGTCCAAAGAGCTACAAATGCTGGCAGACCTAATTATTCAAACACACTAAAATGGTCTTTTCTTAAACACAGGGAGCATTACACGCAAAGACTGTTGTGCTGGCCCAACATGGGGTCTTCTGCAAAGATCAGATCATCCAAGAGGCCTGCTTTGATCTGACCAGAGACTGGTATTTAATCTCTATGTGGAAGAAAGCCATAGTTCTTAGCTTAATTACGCAGCCACAGATCTGCTGCCAAGCTGCTCCAAGTCTCCCTTCCTAATGTGAAATAAAATGGAATTTACTTCAAACTATGTGGTGGAGCCAGCTTGTGTCAGAGAATATGCATTCCTTCTCCACTCATTTACAGATACATAAAAGGTCAGTGCATCATTCATGTGCATTGAGAGCAACGATCAGTCTGCATCACTTCTTCTAAATTTGCCAGACAGAGAACTAGGGACTGACAGTGGGTGATTCTTGGAAAGAAACTGTGAAAACTAGAGGAAGTTAATTTTACATGTGAAGAGTTATCTTCTTGGTTGAGATGTAACACCTAAAATGAGACAAAGACTGAAAATTCTTCTGATGGAACTCACACAAAGTGCCATGAGCTGGTGTTCTATAGAAAACCAACTGGGTTCTGGCAACTGGATGACGGTTTTAGTAGGTGGGGAGAGGGAGTCATTTGAGAACCCATGATTCCAGTTACACTGGTCACATGCTCTACAAGAAAGTCACCACTGTTGCCTGTTATAGGGACCAGAGGGTCAAAACTTGGACTCGCTGGATGATCTTGAATGAATTTCTGACCCTCCCTGTGTCTCTGCTGCCTCAACTATTAAAACACAAATAAACATACCCACCTGCTTTGGTGTGAAATGAGGTTGCATCACCTTTTTGGCTCCATAAGCAAGATGTGTCTTGCTAGTATCACACTGCTCTGTGGAATTGAGAGTGTGGAAGCTTTGGGCTTCCAACATATGAATGAATGCCAGTAACCAAATGACCAGCAGCCAAATAAGAAGTGAGAGTCTCTGAAAAGAAGCAAGCATTTCAGGTCTGCCTTTCAAGAAGCTGCAGCCACACCCAACTACCTGGGTCTACACGGAGGTGACTGAACACTGTTTGGCTGAATTTCTTTGGCTGGCCAGTGCCTCACTGACCACCTCTGAAAGAGGTGTGCACAGGGTGAGGGATCTGAATGAGTGCACAGGGGTCAGAGGGCTGGGGAGCAGCGACAGAGAGGACACAGAGGAACGGGAGTAAACTGGGCGGTGGAACTGTCCTTTGATCAAATGCTTGTTTTTCTCCAGGCAGAATGATTACAGGGAATTTGCTGTCAGTGCTTTTGGACTAATTTCTCCAGACACTTCTCTGAAGAGTGCAGGACTCTGATCAAACCCTCCCAAAACCAGCAGTTGAGGAGGTGGAAGGAGGAATTTCAAAAGCTGGTGATGTACACAGAATTCTTAGTCGGAAGCTAGATTCACGCCGCCGGCATACAGCACTTGCTAGACCCTAATCTTTGGCTGCCAGGCCTGGAGGGGCTACAGCAATCAGAGGCCACAGGGGTCTTCATGCTCCTGGCTTCTTGCTCCTTGATTTCAGAGTAGCCAAGGGGAAAAGGAGAAGACCAGTCACTAGGAATCCCAGTACCGAACAATCCTACCCATTGTCCCACCGTTCCATATGCTTCCTATCAGCAAAACCATTTACAGCACTCCAGACCTATCCCTGGCCCCAATCTCGTTGACTGTCACTCAGCCTAGGGTGGTTCTAGGGAAATTGCAGGCCAAAAATGAAGGATACCTTTGTTTTCATCTCTGATAGGATGGCATGTGGTCCTGAGTGCCAAGGTACTAAGATAAGAGGGGTGCTCAAAATGCCCAGATGGCTGGAGAATGAAAACCCGGAGAACAGAGCCAAGTTTGCACAGCAGACAAGGGCCACTGTGGCCGGGGCTGAAGTGGAGTCCATGGAGGCCACAGGCAGCAGCGGAACTAAAGGGAAGCCATCCCCCGACTCAGCTGGTGGGAGTTGGGCAGCTTCCCAGCTGGAAGGGGCTCTCAAACACATCCCTGTAAGCTACCCACGAAAGACAGAGATGCCTTAAAAACAACAAACAAAAGGAGCTGCTAATCAAGAGGAACTTTAGACTTAAGAACGGGATTCAGTCATCCTTCCAGAAAGATGCATGTCTGGGCCAAGGCCCAAGAGCATGACATTCAGCTGCTGTCCTCCTCTCTGGGGCCCAAATCTGGAGGCACTGAAAGGAGAAGAGATTCACAAAGGAAGCAGATGGGAAGGCCCCCATACACATGCAATGCAGTTTCCACACAGAGTATTAGAATTCACCAGGTATAAGCAATCACAGTTGTAATCGGCTGATCAGAACTGAAATAGTGTTTGGAGTAAGAAATCAGCAAAGGCCACAAAACTCATATCATTCCCTTTCCTCTAAACTTTGAAAGTTATAGCCATCTGGTGGTTGACGCACAGTGATGGAAATCTTGGAACCGCCCCAGGTTCTGACTCCTCAAGACACCCCAAGCAAGGGCTTTTTCTGTGGTTGGTAAAACAAAGGTGTTTTGTATTTGTAGCCCAAATGGCCTTAATTCTTCTCTTCCAAGCTTACTACTTATAACCAGGCTATTTTGTTAACAATGGCTGCTCCCTCCATTTCTTCCCTAATACTTTCAGTACCATCCCAATTGCTTTTAGCAATATTTTATCTTCCGTGGATTCTTCAGATAGAAAGGCTATGACATTATCAAACAAAACAAGACAGTGGAAAAGAGAAACAGTAAAAGCTTGATAATGATGCTGGCAAAATCCATAAACGGTGGAAAGGAACTGCTAATAAGACATTTTAGTTTAACTGGGCTTTGAGAACCATTTTTCTAGAGTTGGGCTTTTTTTTTCCTGAAAAGTCCAGCTGCCTTGGTTCAGGGAAAAGAGCGGTGTAACTGGTGCCTCAGCCACCAGACAACGGGTTGAAGACTGAGGGACCTCATAATCTGTGGAGACCCACCCTTCCTACCAACCTTTGCCTTGACAGCTGGATGGGGCAGAGATGGAGCAAGAGAGTCTTCTCCCACTGGACCTTCGTCTGCAGCATGTTTTAAACTGAAGACAGCAGGGAAGCAGAACGATGGATTGGTTCTATCTTCTGCGTGAAACTTGCAGGGATGCAAAGCAACTGACAGGCTCCAGGGAACTGTATTTTGCTCCTCCCACTTATTTAGGTAGCATCCAGGCAGCCGGAATGAATCAATCTTCATAATCAGAAACAGCTGCTGTTTATAACAGCCTTGGGTACAACACCTTTCACCAGCACATTTTGTTTTAAACACCACATTTCTCCTCCACAGTGCTGCTCTTCTATAGGAACCTGAGCGTTTGTGGACGAACAGCACTTAGTAACGCCCACTAATGGACAAAATAATATTTGTTTGATTTCTACAGCAGGAGTTGAAACAATAGAATTGAGTTTCGGTGGGTTGATTTGCTGCATTATAATATGTTTGGGGCCAATATCCAGTTACCTTCTTTTTTCATCCTGCCCTCCCTCCAGATGACATCAACATCCACGTGTAGAGTCTTCTAAACAGCACTGGTGCTATTTTAAGTGTGGTAACTGGTGGGGGGACAAGATGATCTTGAGCTGAGATAGCCTAAGGATTGCAATAGGAACAGGATACCCTTTGAAAAGAGAATGCAAGCTCTTCCTAAGAGCAAGAATTCAGGATGTCCTAGGTCACTGCTGGTTGCATTGTCATTTATCACTGGCTGCAGGACATAGTGACCAGATTTCCTGGAAGTAAAAAAAGGCTTTTTTCCTGAATTTTCTCTTGACGTAAACCATTATCTGTTTGCAAGAGATGAGGGAAAAAAGGCATACACGTATGTTAGAACCTCCAGCCTTTAAAATAGTCATTGCCTGCTGCCCAAATGGCCTACTTATTAAGTCTCATTTTTTAATTTTGCAATTATTTCCTCTTCAGAAAAAGCTGCCTATGGGTAGTCCGTTAAAATTGATTTTGTCGGACTTCTTTCTTGAACAGGCCTCCTCGCTGTTCCTCCAACACGCCAGGCATGGCACTACCCCAGGGCCTTTGCACATGCTGTGCCCTCCGCCTGGGTTGCTGTTCCCCTAGATGTCCCCATGGCTCCTTCTTTCACCTCCGGGTCTCTGCTCTAATGTCACCTTCTCCATGAGGCCTTCTCTGACTACCCTAGTAAATTGCAACCCTGCCACACAGGGTTCTTTTAACTTTTAACACACTCCTATAGTTGAATATTAAAACAAAACAGTAGCAAGTAGTGAGCATATTATGATTACAGTCCTTCAGTCAGTCACTGCTGCAAGTAAAATGCCAGCAGTGAGTGTCAGTCGCTGGCCCTATTAAGACCTCTGACACTGAACACCACCCCGAGGATGACGTTCATCACCCTCATATGCTTCTCCACTGTAACGGCGCCATCCTTCCTGATATGGATCAAAGTCCATTTTTTTTCTTTTTTACTGGATTACATGTTGGGCTGCAATTAACAGAGTTGACATGGCACCAACACTACTCTGCCTTCCTCCACACTCACAGAAACTTTCTGGACACTGAGTTCCATCCCTACAAAGATGAGGTGTATGGGTTGCAAAAGTGGGAGATAAGGAGGTAAGACGCAAGGGAAGAAAGGCCACTCTCTAAAGAGGTTCATCTCCAATATACTTTCTGAAGAGAGACGGGGCTCCCTGCTGGGAGGACAACGTGGCCGAAAACGGTCTCTTGACTGCAGTGTCTTGGGAAAGCCTCCGAGAGAGGAAGTGAAATGGCTCGCAATGGGGTTAAGGGAGAAAACACCAGAGAACAGGGTGGAACCTGATTCAAATAAGCAAGGCTGCTCACCACTCTGTAGAGTTTAGTTTTGTTTTTAGAGAAATTAGCTTTCCTTAGAGAGAAAGGTGACCTGCTTTTTCGAAAGAGTACCCTCTTCCCTCTCACATGCAGCCGACTGGTCCTACCTCAAGCACTCAGGCCTACAACAGGCCTGACGTCAGTATGGCGTTCTCCCCCCAGTAACGCTGTAATCACATCTGTCATGTAGTTTTCTGGCTTTTTGGCTTCATAAAAAGCACAGGCACAGAGGACAAAAAAGTAGAATATTTTAAAATTCATCAGGTGATAAAAGAAAATCAGCTTTGGGTGCCTGAGGGGGAAATAGCCCACAAAGTTTTTTTTGTTTTTGCGGTACGCGGGCCCCTCACCGTTGCGGCCTCTCCCGCCGCAGAGCACAGGCTCTGGACGTGCAGGCCCAGCGGCCACGGCTCACAGGCCCAGCCGCTCCACAGCACGTGGGATCCTCCCGGACCGGGGCACGAACCCGCGTCCCCTGCATCGGCAGGCGGACTCTCAACCACTGTGCCACCAGGGAAGCCCTCCCACAACGTTTTGATGTGATCCTTTCCATCCTGAAGTGAACAGGGTATCTGATCTTACTTCTACCCAAAGGAAGATGTCAGAGGAGGAAGAATTTTATCCAAGAGACGTGTGGGCATCCTCATAAGACTTTACTGATTCAAAACTAATTCACTTTTATGGTCTTGAATTATAGAAAACAGGAATATAAACGAAAGAATGTTCATGCGTGACAATGGCTCCAAACTAACATAAAATATAGCAAAGTCAAATAGCACCTTACAAAAATCTTACATATTCATCAAATTATGTTTCCCTGTGATTGACATACATCATCCCAGTAAGTCTAAAAATATTCCTTATACAACACTATGACATTCTATTGAAATTCTCTAGGCATCATAGGTAGAATAACCATTTCCCATGATTATCCATTCTTTTGGTTGGAGGAACTAACTCTGTTAGTGTCCAATACCAGCAGCTCTGTGTCCGGTCCCTCACCACATCTCCAGCAGAGATCCTGAACCTACCATTAGCTGGAATGTTTTACAGCAAACAATACTGCCTTGAAAGATGCTTCTTTAGCAGGATTTAATAAAAGTGATTACTATCTTTATTAATATTGTTGTTGTTGCTAGGAAAATACTGTGTAATGTTCCAAGAGCAAGCTGAGAACTCCATGCCCCTAGCATGGAGTGGCCTAGAGCAGCAAATCTCCAGGCACCTTTATCCACCCTCTGATTTTCATCTCCAAACATAATAAAAGTTAAATCTAGCAGGAGCTATTTGGCTTTATGATCTTGGAAGATACACTGTTGCTTAATGTCCAGCTGTATTCATCTTCTGCCCTTTGCCTCTCTCTACTTCTCTTGTGATTCTCCTTTCTCCCTACTGGAAAATAAATGCTCTTTACCCTTGGGCCTGCCATTTTCTGCTCCACGGCCCTGAATCGTGATGCTGGTGATGAGTGGTGACCTCTCTGTGGCTCATTTCACTGCCAGTACCGGTGCCAATGACTTGGCTTCTATTTTAATAACTGGGAAGTGGACAGCAGACACCACATTTGATGAGGCTGCTCTGCCTCGCAAGCTTCCTCATTAGGCAGATGAAATAGAGCTGCCTTTCTTGGTGGAGAACATGAGCTATCTTATGCCCTCTTAGTTAATGAAGGGTCTTGCTGCAAGAATAGCTTTCCCAGTCCATTAGCAGGACAGTTCACTAAATAACCTGTTAACGTTTCTAAGAACTATATGCGGAACACCAATCTTCAAGGGGCACACTAACATCATAAAATAGAGTGACGCTGCCTCAAAGATATGTTCATAGGCCTCACAGTGAAATAAGTGGTGTCAGGATATAACCGTGAGGATTTCTTCCCTGTCTTATAAGCGCCTCCCCTCTTAATATTGTCTGTGAGCTGAGATCAATGGCAGCTTTTCCAACAGAAAGTGCATTTGGTTTCAATTCACTTTCCTAACAACAGCGACTAACCCTTAGCAAGATGGAGAACATTAAGCTCCATTGTTCAGGCTGAGGATGGCTTACTTGGGTGGCAGGAAGCAGAACAGTCTTTTCTCTGGAGAAGAAAATGCCTGTGGGTAGCAAACCTTATTCCCAAACAGCCTTTTTTTTCCTGTATGACAGTGAAAGAAAATCAAAGAAATCAAAGAATAATCTCTAATCACAGAACTGGAAGGGACCTCAAAAGATCATCATCTGACTCTGCATCTCCTAGAAGGTTTTGTTTCTTAAATAATTATATAAACCCCGAGGCATTGTGATTTAATAAGGTCTAAGGGCACAGCAAGGTATTTCATAAATTATTTTAGTAAGCCCCTCATGGAGCCTTTTGTTATCTTGAATAATGAGAAAATGAATGAGATTCTTTAGGATTTGGCAGCTTTTAAAATTTTAGACGGTGGTGAGTGGAAAAGGTAGGAATAGTATCCAAGTTGTGTTCTTTTGGCAAAAGAAAATACCTGTGCCCCTGGTTCATGTCTCAAATAACCAGAAACTCACTCTCCATGATTGTAATTATTCAGAAGCACCCTGCCAGTTACATTCTCTTTTCTCTCACTGACAGAAAGAAATGGCACATTGGATAGGCTAATACAATGGAAGAATTCTGATGCACAAAATGTCTTAATGAAGGGTCCTTCAGGAAAAAACAAACAAACAAAAAAACCACCCAAATGGCAAATTATGTAATTCTACCCTTGAGTTATTTAGAAAATGGTAGGGGGAAAAATACCATCCACTGTCTGTTCCTCGAGCACCTCCTATCAAGGGCTCTAACCATTTAAAAACATGTTTCCTGGCTTCAGACTGGCTATAAATAAACTTAATAAGCATGAAAAATATCACTGCATCATTTACAGTTCTCTCTCAACTCCAGCTGACAAAAATCCACTCCAGATGTTTGTTCTGCAAGAACAACAGCATGAGGGTGAACTTCAATCTCAAGCATGAGAGCCTCAGAAGAGGAAGTGTTTCAAGAGAAAAGGACGGCAAGGTGGGCGGGGAGGGTGTGGAAAAACCTGGCTTGATACCAATTTCACAGAAACACGGTAATGAACTTATTCGGTGTGTAAGAAATCCAGTTTATTAGACTTTCCCCTGTCTCCTCACCCCTTTCAAAGCCACAGGGGCTTGGCTGGTGAAGCCTGAAATGGATGTTTCATAACCTTTGCTTTTAAATTAAACAAATGACCTCAGATTTTGGAGAGGTTGTTGACTCAGGAGAAAGTATGCCATTAAAAGTGTGCCAGAAACAGATTTAATTGGTACAAGTCCCAAAAAGTGTTCGAAAGAGCACAGGCTTCCCGTATATAGATTTCAGGGAAATTACTCAAAGGCCGCACAGCTTTGTCAGAATTGGAGATGTGAAACAAGGCAGCTGAAAGACTCCGTATCAAAAGGGTAAATTCAATTCGGGAGATATTCATCTGATTACCTACGCCAGGCCGTGAATCGGATATGCTCCATTGTGCGCTCATGTTCAACCTGGATGGCTGGAGGAGCCAATGGCTTCCTTTTCCCTAACATATAATTAAGTTTTAAGAGACGATCGAGTTACAGATACAACGTTTTAAGAAATATTTCATTCAGGAGTGGCATTTACAGTGCTTGCCTGTTGCAAGAGACATTGCTCACTTTACTTCCTTGAGCCACGCTGGAGAGTGTGGGGATCAGGGCCTGGGGGCTCAGTGTTTGCGTTTCAGGCTACAATAGATGCTCTCTGTGCACCTGCCTGCAGGAAAAACCAGTCCAGCTGCCTCCTAAGACAAAAGGGCCCTGTATTAAGTGCTGAAAACCCAGACGTGAACTGACCCTGGCAAATTCCAGCTAGAAAAAAAAAAAATTCAATATTTTCGTCCCGTCCGAGAGAAGCTGTCATGTAGGTTTCTGGATTTCCTTTCCCAGCACCACTGAGTCTGAACAATGGTGACCTGTCAACAGAAGTCACCTCCTTTCTCATGAGTCTCCTTGCATTTCTAGATTCCTTTCCTGATGCCAAAATCCATAGCCCGGCACACCATAATCTGTCCTCCAGAAATCAGCACACACTCTCTTGCTCTTTCTCCACCAGGCTCTTCCCACTGGAATCTTATTTGAGTCATTAAGGACACGCAAGTACATCCTCCCAAAGAGATAGCATTACTGACTTAACGTGTTTTTAAAGATTTCCCAAATACACACTTTCCACAAATTCCAGGTACATTTAATGGCAAGAATGTTTATCAGTAGGGCAGGCAAAACATCAAGATTAGAGTTCCTCCATGCCCAACATGGTTCCTGATGCCAGTTGGTCAAAGGCCATACTGGGTCATGCAAACCAATGACTTCTCCTGGGAGAGCTGTTCAGCTTGGGCTTGTTCTAATTCATGTCTGGAATCAATCATGCTAGTCTCAGCTGATCTGTGCATTCTCATGAAGCAAAGAGATTTCTCACAAAATCTGAAACGCAACCAGATGAGGCATGGGCAGCTTTACCCCAGGTCGCAAATGAATAAACTAAGAAGGGCAAGGTGACTACCTCAACTTGAGAGTGTAGGTTGGTTACAAAACCAGAAAAGGATCCATGAATTGTAACCTCCTACTTCTCTAAGCCAACCCTGAGTAGAGGGCAAGATGAATTAAGTAGTGATTTTGATAATTATTTAAAACTGCCATAGATAGTAAGGCTTTGGCTGCAAACCGTTTCTGAATATATTTGGTGATAGAGAGCTAAACTTTAAAGGGTTAACAGCTTGCTCAAAGTTGCTTCAACAGCTTCTCCAAAATCTCGCCCCAAGGGGTGGGAAAACCAGATGATCAGCACAGGAAAGCCAGGTTCCCTAACAAGACCATTCCAGCA
This sequence comes from Lipotes vexillifer, assembly GCF_000442215.2. Taxonomy (NCBI): domain Eukaryota; kingdom Metazoa; phylum Chordata; class Mammalia; order Artiodactyla; family Lipotidae; genus Lipotes; species Lipotes vexillifer. The sequence continues at coordinate 1,654,185 of NW_006781042.1, forward strand.
GGATGTGCTCAATTGCTTGTGTCTGGAGAGCACATAGGAACCAAGGGCAGTTTATCTGATTTGGTGCTCATTAAACAGCTGCCCCAGAAAAACAGCCACCCACCACAGGTGCTAAGCTACATGAAGCTACCCTGGCCAGCCTGGCAAATTCTCAGTAAGTGTGGGGCTGATTTACAGACTGCCACTTCGCAAGTGGGTCTAACCCCATGATGGAGGTTGGCTGTTGGCTGATATAGAGGGCCCTACACACACTGTGATTCGGGACAGATGGATCAGGGAGTCCACCGTCTTTATGCCCTGATATCTTAAGATGGTGGCCCAAGCCACCACAAGATCACAATGATCTTGCCTTTCTTTGATTGCCTCTGACATAAAAAAATCTGTCTCCCTCAACCTGGCAATTCTCTAGGTGCTGGGCTGTAGTGTGACTTTAGCTGTTTCATGCCTGTGGGCCTCATTTTTCTTATCTTTTCCTGTTCTATCCACGGTAGTACAACACATACAGCCAGTTTAGACGTAAGGTTTAGCTCATTACAGTATGTAGGAATTCTAGGGTTCCTACCAGATAAGGCTGCCAAAATTGAGAATTAGCCTTTATGTTCCAGAGGGCAGAGGCCAAGTCTGATACTGTTCTTGTTACCCCGGAACCCCCAGCAAGCATTTCATATTATACATGTTCCATTTTGAATGAATGCACGATTGAAAGACTAGACCAATTCTCAAGTTTGAGAAGTTAAGTGACTTGCTCAACATAACACAGAGGGTTTGCAGGAGGACTGGCCCTTGAACACAGGTCTCCTAAATCCAAATGTAGTGCTTTATCTACTGTTAAAACACACTGCTTCGGGCTTCCCTGGTGGCGCAGTGGTTGAGAGTCCGCCTGCCGATGCAGGGGACACGGGTTCGTGCCCCGGTCCGGGAAGATCCCACATGCCGTGGAGCGGCTGGGCCCGTGAGCCATGGCCGCTGAGCCTGCGCGTCCGGAGCCTGTGCTCCGCAACGGGAGAGGCCACAACAGTGAGAGGCCCACGTACTGCAAAAAAAAAAAACAAAAACAACAACAACAACAACAACAACAACAACACACTGCTTCTCTAATGTCCATTTGTAAGGAGATTTCAGGGGGTGTACAACCCCTCGCCACCCCCTCCATGCCAGTCATAATGGACCTCCCACAGGTCTCCCATGGCACCCTGCCTCTTGTCCATTACATGGGCTTTTCCCTTGGCCCGGAGCACCTTCCCCTCCTTTTCCTCCTCTTGGGAACTGCTACTGATCCTTCAAGATCCAACTCAAGTGTCTCCTCACTGAAAAGCCTTCTGAGAACACTCCCAGCCCCAAACTGGGGCTCCTATGTGCTTCCCCAGCAAAATCCTGACCCTAGAGCCATCACAGCACACTCTGTATACTCATACACCATGATTTCCCAACCACCTGACTGTGAGCTTTCCAAACGGCAGAGCCTTAGCTTCTGTCTCTGTATCCCTAGCCATCGGTCTAGCACAGGACCCAGTAGAGAGTCCTAATAAACTCCCTTATGGTATATCATACTAAAGGACTTCAATCGCCACCCTTCTGTGAATGTGGGAGATTCCTCTTTCCAAAGCAGAGCTGTTGAGCCCCTGTTCTTTCCTCTCTGACACTTTCCCTGCACTGCCTACTGTTATTCGTCAATACAGTCAGTGCAGGCACATAGTTAAGGCTGACTGCACTTGGTAGGAATTTTAAAGCATACGTGATATATCGGTGAGAAAGATCACAATGGCAGTTTCATGATTCTTTTAGGTGAGTACAGGTCTAAAGCTTTAAATCATTCTTTGATTGTCTCTCTTGTAGCTGTAGGTGCCTCATTCATTCATCAAATATTTAAGATGTAACTACTATTATCAGGCACTATTCCTGGCTCTAGAGATCCAGCAGTGAACAAAAGAGACAAAGATGCCTCTCCTCAGGGAGCTTACATTGTAATGACCCTAAGACAAGATTTTCTTGCTAATTTACCTTAATTTTGGACTATCATGTCAAAGTGCAAGCTATTTCCCTTGGTTCCAGTTGGGTCTCTGAAGGAGCAAGGCGGTTCTGCCTGGCTGGGCTTTGGCTCCCACCTGGGGCTCTGGCAGCCACTTATTCACTAATGTTGGTTTCCTGAGCTCTACCTTTAAAGATTTCAATGATCTATTCTATCTCTGGTCTAGTGGTCTCTTGGGGGAATGTTCTCCTTGTCACTCAACTCAGAAACAATCTATTTTGGTGCTTTTCCAGCCTCATTTACCTATACATTATATTTATTTATTCATTTATTTTTATTGAAGTATATAGTTGATTTACAATGTTGTGTTAGTTTTGGGTGTACAGCAAAGTGATTCCATTATATATATATATATCTATTTTTTTCAGATTCTTTCCCCTTATAGGTTAATACAAAATATTGAGTATAGTTCCCTGTGCTATGCAGTAGGTCCCTGCCGCTTACATATTTTATATATAGTAGTGTGTACTATGACACTACAAATTCCTAATTTAACCCTCCCTGCATACTATATTTAAAAACAAAACAAAGTTTGTCTCCTTAATGCCTGGCCTACTGGGGTGTCATCCATCCTCTATAGCTGCAAGTAATACTCCTGGGAAACTTAGGTTCTCTTAGCTGCGTTTATGGGCCTATTAGATAGAAGGATGGCTGAGAAAAATCAACATCAGAACATAAAAAGGCCTCAATGTCCACTATTAAAACATAAGAAGCCCTCTCCAACACACACACACACACGCACACGCACACACACACTTGCATTTCATCCATAAAACTCAGACCCTCTCCTGAAGGTAGGGAGTAATTTTGCTCCAGCATATTGTAAATTATGGAGAGGATGTAACTGATAGATACAGAGTTCTTCCTGCACACACTTCAGTTACCAGTTGCCATCTTGGCTTCTCTGCCTTATCTTGTCTTAAGCAGAGGTAAATGATGGCTGACCACAGGACAGACATATAATCTGTGCTAACGGGTCTGCCATATGACCCTCAAGAGGAGGCGACTTATACACAGGTAAACTTAGGCCTCATATTATCTCATCAGATAATAATTGTTTAGAGTAGGAAGTGAATTCTGAATAAACAGAAGAGACCTCTCTCCACCCTGAAGAGAAACGCTAGGGCTGACTGGTTATAACAAAAATTAGATCAAAGAGGAGCCAGAACTGGAACTAGAAATAAAATGTTTTCAAATGTTTAAAAAGAAAAACAATATGTTGGCTTGAAGGCATGGACTAGCAATAGGGAGGTAATACCAAAAATTTGATCTAGAGGAAGATGATTTTGAGAATGGATGTGACTGGAGGGACTGACAAAGGTACACAGACGTCTGTGTTTACTAGAAAACTAATTAAAAATACTTGCTCAGTTGGACACAGTTGTTTAACTAGATGTTATAGTGGGGTACTCACTCCATAGGTACACCCTTCTAAAGGAATCTTATAAGGGGAAAATGCCCCTTATCCATGGACCCTACTGAAAGGATAGGTGTACTGGCCAGGTTTTTTTTTTACCATACGACTTCTTGGCATTGGCTGATTAGACAGAAGATAACCCAGCCACAGAATTAGCAGGTGTGAAAAGGTTAATTGGGCCGATCAGCTTATAAGGTCAACGTTCAGTGCCATGGAAAGCTGAGGCAGATAAGAGAAAAATGAAGAGAATGACCTAAGTTTAAACCTTTCCAATTTCCATGTAATCTGGCTGTACTTTACTCCCTATTTGCACAAAGCCATGAGAATGCCAACTTATTCTTACAAAAGAACTCAGTGGATGAAAGTGTAAGTTCTGGAGCCAGACTCTCTGGGTTGGAATCCTGGCTCTGCCCGTAATTGTGTTGCTTTCTAGGACTCAGTTCCTTCATCTAGAAAATGGGATAATGATTACCATCTGCCTCAGAGGGTTGTTGTGAGTATTAAATGTGATAGTGAATGTACAATGCCAGGCACATGATATACAGTCCATAAATGTTAGCTACAGTTATAAGTAGGCCTGACTTTTTTTTAAGCAAACTTGAGTGGCTCTCTGTTTCTTGCTACCAAAAGAGCCCTGAAACAGTCTAGTAAATACTCTCTCCCAGACATGAGACAGAGCCTGCAGAAAACACCACTGGCGACTCAATGGAGGCAGGTGGCTGCCGTGGGTCTGATGGTATCCCTTCTACATGCCTATCCCCTCTCTTAGGGTATTACCTCCTTGAGAGCTCGGATGGAGACACATTCATCTTGGTATTCCTATGCCTAACATGGACAAGAGACTCAATGAATAAAGAGTGGTTCTCAAAGTGTGGTCCCCAGAACAGCAGTATTAACAACTCCTGAGAATTTGTTAGAATTGCAAATCCTCTGGCCCCTCCCAAGACTGACTGAAACTCTGGGAGTGGGAGTCCAGCAAGGTGTGTATTGATAACCCTTCCAGGTGATTTTGATGCATGCTAAAGTTTGAGAACCACTGGGATGAGGGTTCTGTTGGGGAAACACTACCACCCCATATCCTTGACTGAAGAACAGCCCTACTCTATCTAGGGAGATCATTCACCTTTGAGCACGTGGCTTAGGAAGAGATGCACACGTAACTATAAGGGAGGAAGGAGAAACGCTCCCAGCCAGTCGAATAAGTCTCATCAATCATGTTGATCAAGGAAATGACATGTTACCAATGGATCATCCTCACATTCTTCTCACAGAGGCTTCAGGAAAAATCGACTCCCTAACATGGCACGCCAGATGTCCATGATCCACACTGCTGACTTCTCAAGTCCTACCCCCTGCATTCCCGTACATGCCCCCTACACTCCCAGTCATAAGGAATGACTGGTAGTTCTTCAAATAACCATGCCCTTGCCACCATATCTTTAGTAATGATGTATCCTCTACCTAGAACATCATTTCTTCCATCTCTGTATCCTTAGCACTAAGTGTAGTTCCTGGTGCCTAATGGGTATCCCATTTCCCTAAATATTTGATGAGTTCATTGTCTCCTTACCTCCCATATCCCCATCCCTAAGCCATCTTACACATCTCGTCTGGACAGTCTTCAGAGTACAAATTATGATCATTTTATCACAAAAGCTTAATTCAGTCTGGCATTCAAAGTCTGGCCCGATCTACTTCCAAATTTATTGCACATGACCTCCTATATTTACCCTAAAACCCCAGGCAAATGGGGCTCCTTTGCTGCCTTCCCAACATATGCTACATTTCCCTA